>NC_074699.1:20936126-21278060 GCF_029448725.1 Salvelinus fontinalis
ACATTGTCAGCTCGGGGATTCGATCCAGCAACCTTTCGGTTATTGGCCCAACACTCTAATCACTAAGCTACCTGCTGCCCCTGTGCCTATACACAATCCTGTCTCAAAGCTCTACGGTCAATTCCTTATACCTCATGGCTTGGTTTTTGCTCTGACATGTACTGTCAACTGTGGGACCTTATATAGACCGGTGTGTGCCTTTCCAAATCATGTCCAATCAATTGAATTTACCACAGGTGGACTCCAATGAAGTTGTAGAATTTCTCAAGGATGCTCAATGGAGACAGGATGCACCTGAACTCAATTTCGAGTCTCATAGCAAAGGGTCTGAATACTTATGTAAATAAGGCATTAATGTTTTTTTTTTTTTTTATTAGCAAAAATGTCTAAACCTGTTTTCGCTTTAAAAAAAAATTAACAATTTAGAATAAGGCTGTAACGTAACAAAATGTGGAAAAAGTCAAGGGGTCTGAATACTGTATATGTGTATGTCTGTGTGGGTCTGTGCATGAGTGAGCACATATGTGCTAAGATGCAGAGAATCAGAACAGGTTGTCAGTCCAGTTCAAGTGTTCAGCAGTCAGATGGCTTGTAGAAAGGAACTGCCACTGAGCCTGTTTGTATCAGACCTCATGCGCCGATACCTTCTCCTTGTGGCTGGGGTGTGTGGGGTCCTTTATGATGTCGTGTGCCTTCCTCGGGCACCATTTCGAGTAGATGTCCTGGATGGATGGTAGCACAGTCCCAGTGATGTACTGGGCCATCTTCACCACTGACATCTTCATCGGCCGTCATTGTAAATAAGATTTTTTTCTTAACTTACTTGCCTAGTTAAAAAAAGGTTCAATTTTTTTTTTTTTTTTAACTCTTTGTTTTGCTTACATTAAGGGAGAGGTTGTTGTCATGACACCACAATCCCAATTCACGTACCTCCTCCCTATAGGCTGACTCGTCATTGTATGTTATCAGGCCTACAACCGTGGTGATGGAGTTGGTGTTGTGCAAAGCCACGCAATCCTGGGTGAACAGGGGGTGCAGCAGAGAACCGAGGGCACATCCCTGTGGGGCCCCTGTGTTACGAGTCAGTGTGGAGGAGGTGTTGTTGCCAATCCTCACAGCCTGTGGTCTGCCCGTCAGGAGGTCCAGGATCCAGTTGCAGAGGGTGGTGTCCAGACCCAGGGCTCTGAGTTTGGTATCGAGCTTGGAGGGAACAAAGGTGTTGAATGCTGAACCGTAATCAATGAACAGTATTCTCACATTGGTGTTCCTCTTGTCCAGATGTGTTACGGCCGTGTGCATAGCGATGGAAATGGATTTGTATCTATTGTAACGGTAGGCAAATTGGAGTGGGTCCAGTCTGCCTGGCATGCTGGCCTTGGTGTGGGCCAGCCTCGGGGCATGACACCTTGTTTTTTTGGGCCACTGGGACGATGGTGGTCTCCTTAAAACAGGTGGGGACTACAGCCTGGGACAGGTTGAAGATGTCCGAAAAGACATCTGCCAGCTGGTCAGCACACCCTCTGAGGACGCAGCCAGGGATGCCACCTGGGCCGGCGGCTTTGTGAGTATTCACTTTTTTGAGTGTTTTCCTCAAGTCAGCCTTGAAAAGCGAAAGCACCTGGTCGTCCGGAGCAGCGAGTCTTCCTGGATGGCTCTTTATTGTCTGCCTCGAAGCAAGCATTCAATGTGTTAAGGTCGTCTGGGAGTGAGGCTTTGGTGGGCAGCGCACAGCTGGATTTGCCTTTGTAGTCTGTCAGTCAGTAGTCCTTGCCACATGCGACGTGAGTCTGAGTTGTCGAACATCAATTTAAGTTTGCGTCTGTATTGTCTTTTCGCGTCCCTAATCCATTTGCGGAGCTCGTACCTGCTTGCCTTGTACACATTGCGCACCACCGATTCATCTGGGTTTGTTCTGCTGACATTGAATGCTGCAGTACGGGCTCTCAGCATTGTAGGAAAGGAAAATAGATGAGAGGAAACTGTTTGTATTGTGAGCACTGTATTGTTGAGCATGACATGACACATATATGGCACCCAAAGAGAAGTCACAAAAGGGTGTCACAAAAAGATATGTTTTTGGAGTATTAAGAAGGTTTACCACCTTCCTATGTGCTGTTAGAATGGGTTAGAACCTCAAATGCAAATGATCCAGAGGTAACAACTGACTCTAAGACATACATTAGTTAATGTTACATTTATTCACATAATTAGTGTTAAAACTTTTTTTATATTGGTAGACCAGTCGTTGAGTGTTCCTCTGGTGTTCCTCTTAAGGGGGCCTGGAACTGGACTGCCACCCTTTCCCTCACTGCATCATCAGGAACTTCATCCAGAGTGACAGCTTTACAGAGAACCTACAGAGGGAGCTTCTAGACCTCAACTTCCATGAGAAGTCCAACGACCTGTACAAATTTAATCAGGTGAAAAAGGAAAACTGATTTGAAATGGGTTGCTTCTTGTTCCTAATGTTTCTTTACTCTGCTTTTTGGAGTTATGACATTGGGAGTTATGATACTCATTGACAATTTCTCTTACAGTCAGACGACCTGAAAAAGAGAAAAGAGCCTCACATCACAGGCTTGAGGTAATTTGTATGTGTGTGTGTGAGAGCAATTTAGGGAGGTAGAGAGAACATGTTTGCTTTGTGGGTGTGTAGCAGATGGGTATCTGTGTAACTCATTCCTCAGCCTGAAGTGTCTCCACTTGCGCGTGCTTCCACAAGTGTCTCCATTTGGACGACTGAGTAAGACGCTTCAGGATGGTGGTCACATGTGTTTGTGAGGCAGAGGTCCTGAGTTCAAGCCTTGGTATGTGCTGAATCAGGGAAAGTGTTACTCGCTAAGCAAGCTGTGTGATGTTTTTCACATGTGCATGCTCTCAGTTAGGCTGTTTTTGAGCTTTGTGTGTGATTTCAGGGCAGCACTATTTGGGCTGTTTCGATCCTGGCTAGGGGAAGTGTTGGGGGTAGAACTGGAGCCCACAGTGGATGTTTCCTGTGCCAAGTACCAATACACTGGTGAGTCACATGTTTTTACCTCTACTCTTCAAAAAAACAATGAGCAAGCCTTAATATTAGCATGCTCCTCCTAGAAAAGAGCAGAAGCACTGAGCTATCCCCCCAAGATATCCTGTTCTACCCACTGCATAGTTAGTCTATATGGACATGCATATTTCTGGAATTAATTATGAAATATACATTATCTATCTGTTTCATATCTCTATCTATGCCCTCTCTATCTCTCTGTCGGTAGATGTTCTGTTGTGTCATGATGATGAGTTGGAGGGGAGGCGTGTTGCCTTTATCCTCTACCTTGTCCCTCCATGGGAGAGCAGCGATGGAGGAACCCTGGATCTCTTCAGCACAGATGGTAAGTATTGGTCTGTGGGTGTGTGCATTGGCATGAGTTAAACATGTGTGTTTTAATCTATAATCTACTTTGTGCATAGATCACTTCCAGCCCCATAGTGTGGTGAAGTCTCTGGTGCCCAGCTGGAACACTCTGGTTCTCTTTGAGGTTTCACCCGTTTCCTTCCACCAGGTAGTTCTTCCTATACCACCGGGTAACAACCACACACTTCACACCTCTCACCTGTCCAGGTAGCAGTAGTGCAATCTACGGATGGCTGTCTCTCTGTGTGTTTGTCTAGGTTGCAGAGGTGTTGTCAGAGGATAAGTGTCGTCTCTCTCTGAGTGGCTGGTTTCACGGGCCATCTTTGGAGCGACCCCCTCGTCACATCGAGCCCCCCTTCCCAAGGAGCCCCCACCTTCCCAGAGATGTGTGTGTTTGTTCTGAAAGAGAGAACTCACAGCCATAGAGCAATGATGTGGTCACATGAAATAAATACATGTGTGTGTGTGTGCATTTTACCTGAGTGTGTATTTTGTGTGTCTGTTCACAGGAGACACTGCTGCTAGAGTGGCTGAATCCACTGTATCTGGATGTTGACTACCAGTCACAGGTTCAGCAAGAGTTTGAGGACAGCTCTGAGATCCAGCTCAAGAATTTCCTCAAAGTAACCCCATTACTCAACCTCTTAATTTCTCCATCTCTCTCCTGCTGCCTCTCTCCTGGTTGACAGTGTCTCTCTCTACAGGAGGAGAAGTTTAAGGAGGTGAGTGAAGCACTGCGATCGACTGATGTCCAGTGGACCAAGCAAGGTCCTCCCAACAGGAGGTGAGCCTGTCGAGTAATTTGTTTGTGTGAGTGAGAGAGATATCCCTAAGATGTTATGATGACTGTAAATGTATATGATGTGTGTAAATATTTTTGTATATGTGCATTGTGCAGATGTTATGAAGTGGCTTCGTTAGTGTCCTTCCCCCAGTGTGTGAGTGCATGCTGGGAGCTGCTGTGCTCTGAGGCTTTCTTCCTGCTTCTGTCCAACTTCACTGGCCTGAGACTGCACTACCTCAGCCCTAGTGACGAAGACGAGGAGGAAGAGAAGGACCAAGAAGATGAGGAAGAGAGAGAAGCCACAGGGTCATCTGGGGACACTCCATCAGCTAATAAGAATAACAAAGGTGTGTTGCTTGTTTGTGTATGTACACTACCGGTCAAAAGTTTTAGAACACCTACTCATTCAAGGGTTTTTCTTTATTTTTACTATTTTTTACATTGTGGAATAATAGTGAAGACATCAACACTATGAAATAACACATATGGAATCATGTAGTAACTAAAAAAGTCTTAAACAAATCAAAATATATTTTATATTTGAGATTCTTCAAATAGCCATCCTTTGCCTTGATGACAGCTTTGTACACTCTTGGAATTTGCTCAACCAGCTTCACCTGGAATGCTTTTCCAACAGTCTTGAAGAAGTTTCCACATATGCTGAGCACTTGTTGGCTGCTTTTCCTTCATTCTGCAGTCCAACTCATCCCAAACCATCTCAATTTGGTTGAGGTCGAGGGATTGTGGAGACCAGGTAATCTGATGCAGCACTCCATCACTCCTTCTTGGTAAAATAGCCCTTACACAGCCTGGAGGTGTGTTGGGTCATTGTCCTGTTGAAAAACAAATGATAGTCCCACTAAGCCCAATGGCGAATCACTGCGGAATGCTGTGGTAGCCATGCTGGTTAAGTGTGCCTTGAATTGTAAATAAATCACAGACAATGTCACCAGCAAAGCACCCGACACCATAACACCTCCTCCTCCATGCTTTATGGTGGGAAATACACATTCGGAGATCATCCGTTCACCCACACCGCATCTCACAAAGACACGGCGGTTGGAACCAAAAATCTCCAATTTGTACTCCAGACCAATGGACAAGTTTCCACCGGCCTAATGTCCATTGCTCGTGTTTCTTGGCCCAAGCAAGTCTCTTATTGGTGTCATTTAGTAGTGGTTTCTTTGCAGCAATTCGACCATGAAGGCCTGATTCATGCAGTCTCCTCTAAACAGTTGATGTTGAGATGTGTCTGTTACTTAAACTCTGTGAAGCATTTATTTGGGCTGCAATTTCTGAGGCTGGTAACTCTAATGAACGTATCCTCTGCAGCAGAGGTAACTCTGGGTCTTCCATTCCTGTGGCGGTCCTCATGATAGCCAGGACTTGGTATTTTACCAAATAGGGCTATCTTCTGTATACCCCCCTACCTTGTCACAACACACAACCTCAAACGTATTAAGAAGGAAAGAAATTCCACAAATTAACTTTTAAGAAGGCTCACCTGTTAATTGAAATGCATTCCATGTGACTACCCCATGAGGCGGTTCAGAGAATGCCAAGAGTGTACAAAGCTGTCATCAAGGCAAAGGGTGGCTATTTGAAGAATCTCAAATATGAAATATATTTTGATTTGTTTAAAAACTTCTTACTTCTTAGGGCTGTTAACAGGATCGATTTGACAACAGCCAGTGAAAGTGCAGGGCGCCAAATTCAAACAACAGAAATCTCATATTTAAAATTCCTCAAACATACAAGTATTATACACCATTTTAAAGATAAACTTGTTGTTAATCCCACCAAAGTGTCCGATTTAAAAAGGCTTTACGACGAAAGCATACCATGCGATTATGTTAGGTCAGTGCCTAGTCACCAAAAAACAGCCATTTTTCCAGCCAAAGAGAGTCACAAAAAGCAGAAATAGAGATAAAATTAATCACTAACCTTTGATGATCTTCATCAGATGGAACTCATAGAACTTCATGTTACACAATACATGTATGTTTTGTTCGATAAAGTTCATATTTATATAAAAAAATCTCAGTTTACATTGGCGCGTTATGTTCAGTAATGTTTTGCTTTCAAGACATCCAGTGATTTTGCAGAGAGCCACATCAATTTACAAAAATACTCATCATAAATGTTGATGAAAATACAAGTGTTATGCATGGAATTAAATATATACTTCTCCTTAATGCAACCGCTGTGTCATATTTCAAAAAAGCTTTACAGCGAAAGCACACCATGGAATAATCTGAGTACAGCGCTCAGCCACCAAAACAAGCCATACAGATACCCGCCATGTTGTGGAGTCAACAGAAGTCAGAAATAGCATTATAAATATTTGCTTACCTTTGATGATCATCGGAATCCCAGTTCCACAATAAGTGTTTGTTTTGTTCGATAAAGTCCATCATTTATGTTCAAATGCCTCCTTTTTGTTTGTGTGTTTAGTTCACAAATCCAAATTCACAAGGCGCAGGCACTTAGTCCAGACGAAAAGTCAAAACAGTTCCATTACAGTTCGTAGAAACATGTCAAACGATGTATAGAATCAATCTTTAGGATGTTTTTATCATAAATCTTCAACAATATTCGAACCGGACAATTCCTTTGTCTTTAGAAATGAAAGGGAACGCAGCTCGCTCTCACGGCTGCGCGCGTGACTTAGATGCCAGACCCCTTAGTCAAACAGCTCTTATTCACTCCCCCTTCACAGTAGAAGCCTGAAACAAGGTTCTAAAGACTGTTGACATCTAGTGGAAGCCTTAGGAAGTGCAATTAGACCAAATTTACACTATCTTGGATAGGCATATACTTGAAAATCTACAAACCTCAGATTTCCCACTTCCAAGTTGGATTTCTTCTCAGGTTTTTGCCTGCCATATGAGTTCTGTTATACTCACAGAAATCATTCAAACAGTTTTAGAAACTTCAGAGTGTTTTCTATCCAAATCTACTAATAATATGCATATCTAAGCTTCTGGGCCTGAGTAGCAGGCAGTTTACTCTGGGCGTGCTTTTCATCCAAACATGAAAAAAGCGCCCCCAGCTATAAGAAGTTAAGTTTTTTTGGTTACCACATGATTCCATATGTGTTATTTCATAGTTTTGATGTCTTCACTATTATTCTACAATGTAGAAAATTGTAAAAATAAAGAAAAACCGTTTGAATGAGTAGGTGTTCTAAAACTTTTGACTGGTAGTGTGTGTTGACCCCTGTGTGTATCCTCAGATCTGTGTGTTTGTGAGCCTTGACCTTTCTGTACCTCCTCAGGGCTGAATATGCCTTTGTAAGTATGTGTTGACCCCTCTGTGTGTGTCCTCAAGAGCCGAGCACACCGTTGTGTGTTGGAGAGCTGCGTCGCTGGGCTCATGGGAGCTACACACTACTGCACGATGGAGACGCATCGAAAGCGGAGTACGCCCTTGACCTACTGCTGCCCCTGAGCTGTCCTGGTCAGTCACTCACACGCTTAATCACACACACTCGCTTAATCAGACACTCATGCCTAAGCACGCACACACAGACACACAATGTAGGTTAGACTCATAGTTTTGGGAACTATTTTCAAAATTGTAAGTGCAAATGTTATCATACACAATATCAACTCTAAAGTGTGATAACTGTCTTTTTATTTTTCAGACTGGCAGACCGAGTTTGGGGGCTTCACCTCTTACGTTGCTAATGAAGAGGATGAGGAGGTGAGTGATGACACTGTTCAAATGGCAACTGATCAACTAGATTCCTGTGGTTGTCATTTCTCATCGGTGTCCTCCTGTCCGCAGCTCCTGATGGTGTATCCAGAGGAGAACTCCCTGGCTCTTGTCTACAGGGACAAAGAGACTCTTAAATTTGTCAAACATATAAATCACAGAAGCTCCACCCTACCTATTGGTGATTCTTGTAGGAGAGCAGTTTATGACTTCTCTTTTGTGTATTATGAATGAGTTTTTGTGTGTATGTGTTGAGGTGTATGTGTTTGTAATATAACATCACTGTGAGGGGTGGTCGGTCTACTCTAAAGCCCCATGATGTCATGTGTTCTTCATTAAAGTGAACAGGCAGGGATACCCTGTTACCATGGTTACCTGGTTTCGGTCGGCAGCCACAGAGTAACACAGATTTTTTTAAATTGTCTACACTGACTCTACAGTGACAGCATTTGGTAGTATTTTGTGTTCATTATCTTGTGTCATTATTGTGGTCCTGTATGGCTGAGTTGGTAGAGCATGGCGTTAGCAACGCCAGGGTTGTGGGTTTGTTTCCCGGGGCTACCCAGACGTAAAATATATGCACACATGACTGCAAGTCGCGTTGGATAAAAGCATCTGCTAAATGGAATATAATATTTAAAAAGTAAACTCCAGAGCAGTGATTGAACATTAGAGAACCAAATCCACACACACTCGCACAACCACCACTCCGATGTTAAATTCTTCACTTGGATATCAAACTGAATAACAAATGAGTAATAATAGCTAAATGTTTGGCAGACCTATGATTTCACTAATCTTAAAAAAAAAAAAAATCTACTTTTTTGGCCCATCCCCTCTTAGTTTTTGTAACATTTACATATGACTCATATTTTACATACATGTCACTTTTTTTACGCAGTAGTTACATAGCAAAATATTGTTATTTTAAATGCATTGCATAGTACTTAAACACATCGGTATACATTATATCGTTTTTAGTCACCTTAGTGGAAATATTGAAACAATTGTTGCAATCTGACTTAAATTTCGACAAAGGATGGAGCTACATACTGTAGTTATTGATTGTTACACCAGATATTGTGATTTAACCAGAGGCGTACAGGTTAGGTACTGTTTGGTGTAGCACAGAGAATTTTCGACCAACTTTAACATGGCGACACTATCTTCGTTCTCGATTCGGACAGACGTATCTTCTAAAATGTCTGTGTACAATTGCAAGTGGTGCGAAAATGCTCCATTATTAAAATAAATGTTTTGCTCCATTAAGTAATCTAACGATGTGTACGCCGCCATCGTGTCTATTTCAAATATTCTCCCATCGATCGAGAGGTGTGTCATCATGACAACTAGGAAACTGGGAAATTTTCTACGAATTAGCAAATCGGAAATGTATGAGTTTCCTAAATCAAATTTGCACGTGAAAGCGGCATAATCTCTTGTGGACAGATGAAGCGGCGAGAAACTGTCGAGGCTCACAGAATTTTGTTATTACTAGCAGCAGTAGTTCCTTGTTTTGGGTTTTCATCATTGATTATTTGGACGAATCAAGATTGGGGCGAAGGCGGTGCTTGAACTGGTGCGGTTATTTACAAGCCTGTGTGTGGACGATACATGGTTTTCACTCGATTCCACAACCACAAAGTAAAAATTGTCTATATCATAAAATTCATGAAAATAATTTGTTCCTTTCTTTGCACCAAGTTAATCACAACCCCCCCCCCCCCCCCCCCCCCCCCCCATCACTGAAATAGAGAGAATGTGTTTGTGATGGTTACAATCTTACTGCTGTGATCAAAGAGGATACTTGGGGATGAACAGTAGTCCGACACGTTTAATGTGTGTGGGTGTTTGACAGTAACACAACACTACAGATATATTTCAGCACTAGGGTTTATTAATCAAGATATTTTAGCTTTGCACACTATGAAGTGCTGGCATATCAGATTCTGAGAGAGGAAGAGAGGGCTAAAGTCTGTCTTGACTTCAAGACAGACTTTACTAGATAAGACTGACAGTTTACTGTCAGACCTTATGTGGGCCTTGCTCTCATAATAGATTTTTTTATGTGAATCCTCTCTATTCTGTTATAGGCCTAATCGGCCTGTTTTTGTCCCCAAGCAGTTGCCATAGTTTCAGTCTATAACCGAGGTATTTCCTTGTTAAATGTGGCCTACCTTCTCCGAATGAATCACTTGTCTGACAATGTGGATGTGCACGTAAGGAACCCCCCTTACATTCAAATGGCGCAGTGAATACTTCGAGGAAGGATTATACATGTTAACATTTAAACCGGGCAAATTAATATCACACATGGCCCTGCTTCCAAAAACATAAAATAACAGGACCTATATCTATATAGACCTAAACAAAATAACCTGTTACTTATTTGGTATTTTGCTTCTCAGTCGATTCATTTTGCCTTCACTGTCATGTTCAGTGGGTACATGCAATGATATAATTTCAACATTGTCGTTAGCTACACAGTTGCAAACAAATGGCTACAGCAGTAGCCAACAATCAACCAACAAAAACAGTCGACTACTTCCTTTCCGGAAAGATACGTGATTCTAACCAATAGGGAAGCGGCATGTTCTTTCTCACCAATCACAGTGCCTCCAGGTTTCCCTGTAGCCAATCGCCTGTCGGGAAGTTATTAATGTGTCTGTGTGTGTTCCTGTGGTCAGGGCGCGTTGCCGTCCTTACGACGTTTTTTCTTTAAAGGTAAGTTAACAAAACAATTATGATTTTTCTTTAAACCCAAAACGAAATTATAGCCTATACAACAGTTAATGCCACAAATGACAGTAAATGAATGCATAACAGTACTAGTCAATCGTGAAAGAAAATGTTCTCAAGTTGCTATGATTCCTTTCTATGGTTTATTAGGCTACTGTTTTGTAACAACTTGACTGTATGATTAAAACTTCAGCAGTAGTTTTTTATTTTTTATTATTGAAGGTCAATAGGCGGTGTTTGGTGCCGCTTAATTTAGAATACAGTAGGTCTACTTTTCTAGTTTCCTAAAAGTCTGAACCGCACTGTGTCCAACGTGTTCTCAGAGAATTTCGTATTACTCTGTACGGAAATGCGAGACATTTCATTCATTCAGTATGGGAAGTATTCATTTGTGGATGCCCATCATCCATTTTGTATGATATGTTAGAAATTACTATTCATATGACATATTACGAATTGCAATTTGAACCTTATGTTACTTATTGCAATTAATATGTTATGCATTTCCAAAACATGATATGTCGCACAACAAATAAAAAAATGTTGTGGCTAATGTTGACATTAGCTAGCTCTAGGGGTTAAGGTTGGGAGTTAGTGTAACGGATGTGAAATGGTTAGCTAGTTAGCGGTGGTGCGAGCTAGCAGCCTTTCAGTCGGTTACGTCACTTGCTCTGAAACCTAGAAGTGGTGGTTCCCCTTGCTCTGCAAGGGCCGCGGCCTTTGTGGAGCGATGGGTAACGATGCTTCTTGGGTGACTGTTTATGTGTGCAGAGGGTCCCTGGTTCGCGCCCGTGTCGAGGGGACGGTCTAAAGTTATACTGTTACATTGATGCTGTTGACCCGGATCACTGGTTGCTGCGGAAAAGGAGGAGGTCGAAAGGGGGGTGAGTGTAACGGATGTGAAATGGCTAGCTAGTTAGCAGTGGTGCGAGCTAGCAGCCTTTCAGTCGGTTACGTCACTTGCTCTGAAACCTAGAAGTGGTGGCTCCCCTTGCTCTGCAAGGGCCGCGGCTTTTGTGGAGCGATGGGTAACGATGCTTCGTGGGTGACCGTTGTTGATGTGTGCGAGGGTCCCTGGTTCGCGCCCGTTTCGGGGCGATGGGACGGTCTAAAGTTATACTGTTACATTAGGTTAATGTGTTAGGGGAAGGGTTCGCTAAAAGTGTTAAGGTTAGGGGAAGTTACTAATTAGCTAAAATGCTAAAGTTGTCAGTGATGAGATTCAAACATATTCGTATTATATGCTCACCCATCCACCCCGACCAACCACCCTCCTTTAGTTTTTGCCTGGGTGATGTTATTCATAGTGCAAGAAAGTGAATAAATGAAAAGTGAAAACAAAACACAAAAGTTTTGGCCTTAGGCCATTCTCAGTGTAAACATACCTTCATTTATTTAGGAACCATGATGTTCTAATAAACATCTTTATTTTGCATTCAAGCCTCAGTTTTGGATTTATTCCTTTTTTTCGACAGTTTGCGGGTCTCCATCTCTTTCACTATACCAAACGTAACATATTCGAGTGACCCGGATTTACATTTACTATGTTACGTCTAGTGTATGAGACCAGTCTGCTGTGTCATATTCTTGCCTCATAGCAGGAGAGAATGTAATGAAATTCCTGTCATCATGTACGTGACTCACGGGACTCGCGTTTTCACAGAACTGCACACCCCACAGTGCCACCTGTCTTGTAGGCCCAGTAGTCTAACCCAATGATGTATATAAACCCTGGATTGCTGATGCTATGTGTTGGCCAATGAGAGACTTTGAAGCCATGTTGTCACTCTTCAGAAAGCAGCAGTTCTATAGGAATGAATAGAATTCTTCAGTATTTCATTTAAATCTTTCAAGGACAAAATTACATGTATTTAAGTATTTTGTTGTAATGGGAATAGTGACATATTAGTTATTTCAAAATATTAAACTTTAAGGAAGATGTTTTTATATTTACATTTTTTATTTGTATGCTTAACTCACATAATATGATTCACACGTATGCATTAAGGTGTCTGTAATATAATAAACGTGGCAAAAACAAATAAATGCATTCTAAAATATTCCAAAATATTTGTAGCTTCAAAAGAGCGCCCCCTGTCAGTAGTGTATATTTAAATGATTAGTCTAACCCAGCACAGAGCTCACCAGTTTGTTGTTCTAAAAACCAGAAATGCATTACCTCTGGTTCATTCAGCCATTCCTATGGGGAAAATGAATGGAGAAAGAATTTGATTTGGGATAAACACCAAAAATAAGGTCTGAGGTAACACAGGCTTAAGAGATCTTATACATGTTATTCTATGAGATAATAGTCAGTTAACATGATCTTTATGAAAATATGTGTTTATTATAATGTAAATGCTTCAAAATTCACAAAAAGGGATTTTAGCTGATGAAGATTATTTCATAGAACAAAACGTATAAAATTGTCTAAGATTCTCGTTTTCATCCCAATCAAAAGAATGGCATTCGCTGAATTGACCCAATGTCCAGGGAATCCTTTGGTTGGAACTTGGCAGGATGATTTTAGTCTTTGACGCTGCAGTGGTGGATGTTAAATGTTGCATTAATAAACTCTTGATGATGACGACATAATCCTCATTCACTCTGTTATTCTAGGCTACATCTGGTGAATTAATCCAGCACACTTTCAGTTTTAATAATGTATGACACTACCGGTCTATGAATATAATGATGGCTTATGATTACATGTAGGCCAGGGGTCCCCAATTACATTCAGCTGTGGGCCGATTTTTCCTTGAGTGGATGGTCGGGGGGCCAGAACATACTTCTAAATAATTTGTACACTGCAAATTGACCGCGAGAATTCCAAACACACAGTGGGGAGAACAAGTATTTGATACACTGACGATTTTTGCAGGTTTTCCTACTTACAAAGCATGTAGAGGTCTGTCATTTTTTTAATCATAGGTACAGTTCAACTGTGAGAGACGGAATCTAAAACAAAAATCCAGAAGATCACATTGTATGATTTTTAAGTAATTAATTAGCATTTTATTGCATGACATAAGTATTTGATCACTTACCAACCAGTAAGAATTCGGGCTCTCACAGACCTGTTAGTTTTTCTTTAAGAAGCCCTCCTGTTCTCCACTCATTACCTGTATTAACTGCACCTGTTTGAACTCGTTACCTGTATAAAAGACACCTGTCCACACACTCAATCAAACAGACTCCAACCTCTCCACAATGGCCAAGACCAGAGAGCTGTGTAAGGACATCAGGGATAAAATTGTAGACCTGCACAAGGCTGGGATGGGCTACAGGACAATAGGCAAGCAGCTTGGTGAGAAGGCAACAACTGTTGGCGTAATTATTCGAAAATGGAAGAAGTTCAAGAAGACGGTCAATCACCCTCGGTCTGGGGCTCCATGCAAGATCTCACCTCGTGGGGCATCAATGATCATGAGGAAGGTGAGGGATCAGCCCAGAACTACACAGCAGGACCTGGTCAATGACCTGAAGAGAGCTGGGACCACAGTCTCAAAGAAAACCATTAGTAACACACTACGCCGTCATGGATTAAAATCCTGCAGCGCACGCAAGGTCCCCTTGCTCAAGCCAGCGCATGTCCAGGCCTGTCTAAAGTTTGCCAATGACCATCTGGATGATCCAGAGGAGGAATGGGAGAAGGTCATGTGATCTGATGAGACAAAAATAGAGCTTTTTGGTCTAAACCACTCGCCGTGTTTGGAGGAAGAAGAAGGATGAGTACAACCCCAAGAACACCATCCCAACCGTGAAGCATGGAGGTGGAAACATCATTCTTTGGGGATGCTTTTCTGCAAAGGGGATAGGACGACTGCACCGTATTGAGGGGAGGATGGATGGGGCCATGTATTGCGAGATCTTGGCCAACAACCTCCTTCCCTCAGTAAGAGCCTTGAAGATGGGTCGTGCCTGGGTCTTCCAGCATGACAACGACCTGAAACACACAGCCAGGGCAACTAAGGAGTGGCTCCGTAAGAAGCATCTCAAGGTCCTGGAGTGACCTGCCAAAGGTGATTCTAATGTATTGACTCAGGGGTGTGAATACTTATGTAAATATGATATTTCTGTATTTCATTTTCAATAAATGTACTAAAATGTCTTAACATATTTTCACTTTGTCATTGTGGGGTATTGTGTGTAGATGGGTAAGAACAGTTTTTTAAATAATTTAATTTAGGCTGTAACGAAACAAAATGTGGAATAAGTCAAGGGGTATGAATACTTTCCGAAGGCACTGTATGTGCCTCTATTTATGCGTGGGAATACATGGGAACAGATTTCCTAAATTAAAACACTTTGAGCTGATTTCCTGGTGATTCTACAGTATTTTATGTTCCCCAATAGGCAGCAATTAAAAAAAATATATATATATATATTTTTCTTTGCTCAGAAAACTTGTGCCAAATAAAATCACCCGCAGGCCAAATTTGAAACCCTGAATTGTAGGCTGAGTTATGGACACGTTAGTTATATTTCTATATGTATTATTTTGGGCTCCCGAGTGGCACAGCGGTCTAGGGCACTGCTTCTCAGTGCTAGAGGCGTCACTACAGACCCTGGTTCGATTCCAGACTGTATCACAGACTGCATAATCTTGCTCAGATACTGTTTTCCCTTTACTTATCACTCTCCCAGGTCTAGCACATCAAGCATTTACTTGACCCTAAACCAGACCCAAGTCACATTGAAAGAAGTCTATCCAGAGGTTGAGGTCAGGCGTCGGGGTGGAGGTAGTAGTAGTGGCGTCATTAGACCTGGGCTTCCGGGACCTTAGCCCCGGATGTTTAGGATCCAGCCGCAAACATAGTTTTTTACATTTCAGCCCGATTTAAGTTTCCATAAACACATATCACTACACAATTTTACTACAAAAATAAACAATACAATATACTGCTCTATGCACTGCAAGAAGCCCCTGGAGTGACTCAGTACCTGCTGTGATTGGTTGAGATTTCACAATGCAGTGGACCGCTCATGTCCTTTGATCCCTCCCTCACCCCTGCAGCACTGGTTAGATGTCAATGTCATTACTTACGAAAACGCCTGTCACTCAGTCAGAGTCTGGATATTCGGAACTTCTTCCAAAAGAGTGGCAAAAAAAGTTAACAGGTGGAAAGGGCAGAACAGCCAGAAAGTCAAAGCAGCAGAAGAGTTAACCACAGGTTTGTGCAGGGTTGGTGGTAGCTTACTAGCTAGTCTCCCTCAGCATAAGGGTTTGCTAATGCTAATAAGCTAGCATTAGCGCTTAGCATCCTTAAGCTGTCAGTTATTTAACAGTATATTTAGTGAATGGGCAAGCTAAGGATGTTGATATAAGTCATGATATCAGGAAAAGTGTTTATTTCCAGTAAGTGTATTTGATGGATTTCATTTCTGTAGCTAGCCTGGCTAGTTAGCCACCTTGTTAGCTACTGGCTGGCTAGCTAGCTGAGACAGAAGAGATGAGAAAAAGGTTTTCTGCCGAAAGCACATGGGCGCGTTCGAGCGGATCAAGTTGGTGACCATTGTTGGTCACAGCCTTTCAAAGTGTGTTGCATTATGGGGTTAATAAAAATTGTCCGACTTGCGTCTACATTTCTACTGCATGAACTCTACAAAAATCATGTGATCAAAGGTCATGAAATTTTGACGGCAGTCGACTAATTTTTTTCAGTTGCTCTTTACCAACTTCATCCTCCAGCCATGGCTTACATTGTGGGAGGATCTATTGTCAACCAATCATTAGAGGGTTTTTGTTTGACCACGCAAACGTGACGAAAGACACAACTGAAAAAGGAACCAACTTTGCCGTGATTCATGTATAGAGTGGATATGAATGTGATATTTGAGGCTTTCTCACTGAATGATTGTACAATGTAGGCCTACACACTATATGTAGTGTACACACTTTACATACTAGTCTATACACACTATACTGTACATATTATGCTATACTCTACATACTATACACACTATACATACTGAACTATACACACTACATACTGTACTATATACACACCATACTATATACACTATATGATTTCAGTTTGTAATATGGAGGTTGGAGCCATGTTTATTTCGACATAATGAAGAAAAAGTTTTATAAACAATGGCAAAACTGCCATGTTGATCTGAGCCTTGCGGTTGGAAAACCACATTAGTGTCTGACTTTCGGCTGTTGCAGATGCACATCCCCCAACTTCACTCCTCGACTTTAGTCTATAGTCGGTTGCTTTAGCCTTACAACTGAAACACACCCCATATCTTCTGAAAGTGACACAGTGCCTCCCTGTGAACTGAAGCTGAACTTTACTACAACATTGTATTTAATCTTGTTTAAGATAAGCAATGATGAGGTGGTAGAACTGACAAAATGAAATGAATCATAGAAGTCTATACCATTCTACAGGTAAACATGCTTGGCTCATGTCTGTTATTTCCATATAGGCTATGTAACGATTTGTAAAAATAAAAACATTATTAAATAGGGGAAATTATTTAACTGAGCTTTTATTTGTATTACTCTTTTTATTCACTTAGCTACTTACCTTTTCTATTGTTGTTGCATTATCAAGAGGTTAACCTGCAAGTCAGCATTTAATTGCACTCCATGTATATCATGTGTATAGAAGGGAAGGGAAGGGAAGGGGGAGGGCAGCCAGAAAAAGAGGGGGAAAGATGGCCAGTTTTGCAGTTAGATTGTAGGTGAACAAAACATTGAAAATATATAGTTAATTTAGGTCATCAAATATTATCTAATCAAAAAATCTCACATTAGCTGGTGGAACTGACTAAATTAAATTAATCACAGAAATGTTATAACTTCTAAAGGTAAATATTTTTGGCTCATGTCTCTTTATAGTCATATAGCCTAGGGCAGGGATGGGCAACTCCGGTCCTTGGAGGCCTGATTGGTGTAACACATTTGCATCGCAAAAAAACCTGACTCCAATAATCAACTAATCATGATCTTCAGTTTAGAACGCAATTAGTTTAATCAGCTGTGTTTGCCTGAGATAGCCCCTAGGCTTTCACCCTATGTAGCTTCTTATCTGTCATGTTTTGAGTTGTGTTGCGCTGTTATGCAGAATAATTTTTCGTTAGTTGCCCGGTCATAACTTTAAACTAACTTTAAATAGCATATGCCCCTAAAAAGATATGAAACATTTATTCTACTGTCAAAATTAACTACAAAGTGTAAATATGATAATTTTGGTCATGAAGTCAGTCTTGACCAAAACTGAGTTTTGTGAGACTTGTGGTTGTGACCGCATCAATACGTAAATGAAGGTTGGGTTTGTTTCAACCCTGCCCACAGCTGGCAAGACACAAGTACTAATCAATTTGGAGTGCAGCTGCATGCGACCCGATCGTAATGCCTGTGGTAAATTTAGTTTGACTTTGGATATCCCTATGAGGCTAGTTAGGAACCCTCTGTAAATTACACAATGTACATGGGACAATATGTTAAAATTCCAATAGCTCCAAATTTCAATGACTTGATAACCTCAAACAACTATAAATTGTAGAAATTCAAATACAAATGTTAAAAGCATTTCATGAGAACTAAAAGGCGTGCAGCATGAAAATATTGGCTCATTTACATTGTGTAATTTATTTCCTGGCCATAACAAGCCCCGGAGATAGGCTATCCAAAGTCAGGTCACACACCAGCAGGCTGAAGTTAATTGGCAATATAATTGGGCTAATTCTTCCGACCTGTGAACATGCACACGAGCCACCCACATCAAAGCCAACTCACATTTGAATTCAGTCATGGCCGCTAGCATTTCTTAATGAACCAAATCTAAAACAAGGTCAAATCAGGAAGTGCAGTTGCCCTTCAAAACGAACTAATGACATGCTGCACCTTGCTACCTTTCAGATAAGCCAATGAGGAGGACAGATGAGAACAGCAGGTCAGTGGAGCAATTAGAACAGCAGCAGCCAGGGGCAAATGGTAGGGAAGAGGATGATTTAGGTGATCCGGTCACAGGCCCAAAACAAGTTAAGCTACCCCAATATCCCCTTGACTGTTTTGGATTGCAAAATTAAAGAAACACACTAAACAAGACACAGAGACAGCAACAGAAAAGTAGATGGTGCAGAGAGACACCAGAAGAACAGAACAGGCCATAAACAGAAGAGGATAGACATAGGAGATAGTAACAGACAAGACACATAGAAAGTAACAGAAGAGGGCAGGTGGATTGAGCACACAGTAGACTGTATCACTTCAAGCTGCTCTATAGAATCTAATTTGTTTTATTTATTTTCACAAATTATAAGAAATTAAATACAGACAGTGAAAAAATAAAATATGGCTTACAAAGAATGTACAGGTAAGGTGAAAATCCTGTCAAATTACTATTAAAAAAATTGTTTACTTTTATACTTTTTACAACCAGGACAGGATGAGAGAGAGGGTAGACAAAAGACAGCAGCATAGAATACTAAGGCACAGCAACAGATGACACTTAGAAAGTGAGGTAGAGGGGTGAGCACACAGTAGACTATCACTTAAAGCTTCCATATGGATTCTAATTACTGGTTTGTGTGAGTATGTGAGACAGGATGTGTGGGTGTCACGGATCCCTCCGGAACTTTCATTACGCACACTTGCCCCCTATTCCCAGTGGTTAGTAATTGTATAAGTGTGCCCTTGATTTACCAGTGTCCTTACAATTATTGTTACAATGTCAGTTGGTTCGTGTGAGTACCTGTGCTGTGTTTTGGCTTTCGTGCCATTGTGGATTGCGCAGATGATTACAGGTCTCATCCCGTGTGTTAATTATTGTGCATTTGTGTTATCTATTCGAGGTATTCCTCGCTCTTTTGTTTGGGTTTCTACCCTGTGTTTTGTATAGTGTTTGTTTAGTCTTCGTCCCCGTGCCTTTACACGACACGTCGTAATTTGGGTGTAATTAAAAAAACGTATTACGCATTCCCGCGCCTGTGTCCCGAATCATTCATACCAACGTGACAGTGGGACTTTAATCAGTTTTGGCTCAGTGGTTTTTGGCAATACACTGTAGATGTGTGTGTTTGCCCCTGGGTAGTAAAGGGACATTTAAATAGTAAATTAATGTAATGACATATAGAGGAGATAAGATAGGGTAAAATAAGAATAGTGGAGTGAGATAATATAAAGTGAGGGGTTGCATTGTATTGTGATTGCGTCTGGATCCTGACTCTTTTTAATACCCGGATGGATTTGATTGATGTGTATTAGCCTTTGAACTCAGACTGTTGATTGCCTGAGTAATATATCTGCTCTATCTCTGCAGGAAGGAGGAGGCTTGAAGGGAACACAGAAGAAGCTTGTGACAGCTGAGGTCAGATGACGGGAATGCCCAAACAATGGACATAATGGATGAAAAGGTACTGTATGTTTAGTTGGGAGGAGAGAGGCAGGAGAAAGGAGCTGTGATATGTATGAGAGAGAAAAGTGAACGGAGACAGAGACAGTTCCCATTAACTATTTATAGGACAACATGCATGTCTGTTTCTGTTAGTGCGCATGCGTGTGATAATGTCAAGTGGGGAGTGTGTGTGTACTGTGTATGTAAGAATGTAGCTATAAGTACATGCTCCTGTGCTGTACAAAATTCAGCATAATGTCTGACTAGTAGTATACAGAGCAGAGGCATTATGAACTTTAATCTTGTATGGGATGTTGTTCCATGTGATATTTTAGAAAATGGTGACATTGAGTGTGGAGGATGGCCCGTGGACAGGATGTGCGGTTCTCTTCCTGCGCTCCTGTCCCGCAGTGAACCTGCTCTCTCTCTACAAAGACCAGCAGGGCAAGTTCAGCGTCTTCAAAGTCCTCAAGCTGACACTCACAGGTGAGCCACATCAGGCCATCCGGTCTCCAGCTAGCGTAGGGAGCATGCTGAGCATTGGGTGAGGCAGATGTATTATTGATAGAAAGAAAGGCTTAGCTTGGTGGTCATGGGGAGTGAAAAAGGGCTGGTGTTGCAGTGTGACCTGCTTATCTACTGAGGGGATGAAAATAGTTAAAAGCTTATGAAAAACTGCTGGGAGATCTTTTAGGAAGTCATAACACGGTTGAGCTCAGAGCTCTGCCTGGACCAGAGTAGTGGAGAGAGACAGTCAGGTTATATTTATTTTATGGTCACAGTGGAAAAAATATTACTATTGTGCCAGTGATTCGCTATGGTTACCTCTAACCTTTGACCTTACCTGGCCTGTGTCCCAGACTCAGCTGGGGGGCTGGAGGGGTACGAGATCCTGAAGCTGCACGATGCAGATCCCCTGCTGGGTGTGGAAGTGAAGTTTGTGGATGTGGCGGCGTGCCGCAGGTTCCTGCAGAGCTATGGCTCCGGTGCCGTACAACAGTCCCTCTCCCAGCACGCATGCCGCCTCCTCCACGGCACACAGGAGCTTGCCTTGGAAACCCAGCTCAAAGCCGGGACGCACACTTTGGACTTTTGTCTGGACGACCTTGAGCTCTGTCTGCAGCACATCCACCAGTCACAGGTAATATACTATATACCGGTTATAATCCATATATAGTGGTGTTACTGGTAATATATGATAAACAGATCACAAGCAATACTTCAGCAATCTATACCTGACAGGTGCTCTGCTGTGCCTTATGCCTTATGACTCACTATGAGGTGTTCTAAATGTTGATGTCACTTCCTTTCAGCCGGGGCGCCTAAGGGATGATGAGATTGCTGAGCTGGACCAGCAGCTGCAGAGCCAGGCCTTGGGTCATATCCCCCAGCCACCCACCCTCTCACAGGAAGAGCCCCCTGTGCCCAGCAACTGTTTCCTGTTCCAGAAGAGGGTGTTTGGTGAGTTGGCTCTGGCTTCCATGGCTGCTTCTTATCATCAGTGGGGGTTCAGCGGGGAGCTGTCCCCTGGGTCCTCTATATTCAAACCCTGGCATAGAAGAGTGTTTCTCACCTCTCGGTCAGTAGACCACCACTGGTCTAGGGAAGGTTATTGACCTGTGCCTCAAATAGTTTGATGAGACTTTTAGTCAGCTCAAGTGCTGGGTTTAATCTAAGTGGTCCTTTTGAGGAAGAGGATCATTATAGCTTGCCCAATCTCTGGTATAGAGGACACTCATTATGGGTCATCTACTACACCCGGGTCGGCGGGGTAGCCTAGAGGTAAGAGAGGCGGGCCAGTAGCTGGAAGGTTGCTGTTGTATTTTACTTACTTACACCACGTCTTACATGCAGAAACATATATAGACTCTGGATACATGTCTCTAACAGCCCCTCCCACTCTGTCTCCTGACCTATTAGAGGACCGCATACTGGCGGCAGGGGACCTGCAGCGGTTCTCCAACGGCGTTGGGCGGGACTGGAGGAAAGTGGGGCGGGCCTTGGGCAAGAACTGCCGTGCGCTGAAAGGGCCGGCCATAGACAACCTGGCCTACGAGTATGAGAGGGAGGGGCTGTACGAGCAGGCCTATCAGCTGCTGAACCGCTTCATCCAGGCGGAGGGGAGGGCGGCACGGCTGGGCCGGCTGGTCAGAGCACTGGAAGACAGCAAGCTCACCAGCCTGGCTGAGAACATTTTGGACATCCAGCCCCGGGAGTGACGCTGTCTGTCACACTGTCTGGGGGTGTCTGTTGGTCTGTATGTGAGTGTGTGTCTTTGTGAAAGAGTGGTAACGTGTGGGTGGCATTGCTTGTGTGAGCTTGTGTGCTACCACGTGTCTGTTCTGTGTGAGTTTTGTGTCTGTGAGCTTGATTGTATGTTTTTTTTATTTGGAGTAAAATTGTACAAAACCAATAGTTCTCATAATTGCCATGTCACATCATTGTTGTCTCTGGTTGGAGAGCAAACTGAAATCACTGCGGGCCTTTTCTTCTTCCGCTTTAAACCCAACCCCCTTTCTCCACCACAGACTGGACCATTGATGTATTTGATCATTCTACCAATAACCAATAACCAATTTCCAAAACTAGATTGTTATTGAACAATTTGCAATGTGATTGGGGAATATTTGTTCCGAAATCCAAATAAAGTGTTGGATTCATAAAAACGAATTGCACATTGCTTTCATTCATGTCGAGAGTAGCATTTCATTTCCACAATCCAACATCCCGTTAACTTTTTACTGTGGATTACGTAGAATATTTAGGAAACCCGTTGATCCTGCTTTCTGAAATACCCTACAGTCTATGGAAATACCACCCAGGTAAAAAATGTGTCAACTTTGGGAAATGGGCAGTATCTAATCCGTGTACATACACACACAGCAAATGTTTTACTATCCTTGTGGCGACCTAAAATGTATTTCCATTCAAAATCCTATTTTCCCTAAGCCCTAAACCTAACCCTAAATCCTAACCCTAATGGTAACCTTAAACCTAACCCCTACGTTTAAAACAGTCTTTGTCCTTGTGGGGACCTGGGAGATATTCCCACAAGGGAGAATTTTCCTTGTTTTGCTATCCTTGTGGGGACTTTTGGGGATTTTTGGTAGCCATGAGAATATTAATACAAGCCCACACACACACTGTGACACATTTTGTGTTTTGGCTCTGTTCTCCAGCACTTTGGATGGATTTGAAATGATACGACTATGAGGTTAAAGTGCACACTGTCAGCTTTAATTTGAGGGTATTTTCATCATATCGGGTGAACCTTTTAGAAATTATAGCACTTTTTGTACATACTGTAGTCCCCCCAATTTAGGGGACC
This sequence comes from Salvelinus fontinalis, assembly GCF_029448725.1. Classification (NCBI taxonomy): domain Eukaryota; kingdom Metazoa; phylum Chordata; class Actinopteri; order Salmoniformes; family Salmonidae; genus Salvelinus; species Salvelinus fontinalis. The sequence goes on from NC_074699.1 coordinate 20,959,439, forward strand.
AAAATTATTGTGACAAATTCACTAATGTGTATTAAAGTAGTCAAGTTTATTATAGGTCCCATATTCCTAGCACGCAATGATTACGTCAAGTTTGTAACTCTACAAACTTGTTGAATGCATTTGTGTGTGTTATGTTGCTTATATGTATGCATTGATGAGTGTGTGTGTGTATTTGTCTGCAGTGCAGTATTTGTAAAAGTTAATGTGTGTATGTCACTGTCTGTCTCTCTGTGCGTGTGTGTGCAACTATGTGTGTGCATAAACACATAGTGTGTAGAAAATCGTGAATAATGACAGAGTTACTGAGGCACAAATAACATACCCCCAAAACATGCCAACCCCTCAGCATTTCAATAACAGGGGCGGTTAGCTTTTTGGGGGGGTATGACATTTGTGTGTCTAACTTTCTCAGTCATTATTATTCACGATTTATTCAGGACAATCCGTAATCATGGTAGCATCCACATTAATGTAGAAGTGTTTGGAAATATATTATATTCTTATTTACAATAAAAGTGACTCCAAAATGACACAGTACATTATTTACCATTAATTTCTATTGGGCACAAAATAATCTGAACCACAACCAAAACAAAACAGCAAATGCATCCAACAAGTTTTCTAGAGTCACAAGCTTAATGTAATCATTGCGTGCTAGGAATATGGGATTATTTCTCAACCGAACGGTTCACCCGATACAGATGAAAATACCCTCAAATGAAAGGTGACAGTCTGCACGTTAACCTCATAGTCATTGTATTCCAAAGTGCTGGAGTACAGAGCCAAAACAACAAAACGTGTCACTGTCCCAATATTTTTGGAGCTCACTGTATGTCCTCTTGCATTAGGGTAAGAGCTTGGGGCTTAGTTTATGAAGGCTATAGGTTCAACCAGCAAAGGTTGTTGCGGAATTGACTTGTAAGGCTGTAGGTTTAACTGGTAATTCAGGCTTTTGGTGTCAGTATAGTCCATTGTAAAAACCCTCACATCTTACCACTCCACTCTTTCCACATGTGGATTAGAAGTTTTTAATGTGCACACACATACACAAATATTTACACACACATGCACAGAGACAGACACAGAGACACACACACATTCACTTTTACACATATTGCACTGCAGACATAAACACACGCCCACGCACTCATCAATACATACATGTAAGCAACATAACACACACACACACAGGATAAAAACAATTGCTAGATTAATAATTAATACAATTTAAATTTTATGATATTGTGTTGTACTACCTTGTGTAGTCTATTGTTGCTGTTGACATTACATGAGCTAGGACCTTAACCCTAATTGCTCCTGTAAATCGCTCTGGATGAATGAATAAAATGTCAAATGTAAAAAGGCTAAAGTTATAGGCTAATGTCTACCCACTCCTAGTGGATTATACAGTCAATAAGGACACGGAAGACAAGAATAGCCCACTTCCAGTATCGTGCGAGACCACGCCTTTTATGTAATAAAAAGGCCTATTATACATTGTATATTCAGCGAAATCATTCCACGAAGCAAAATGTGTCTTTAAAATCCCCGTTTGAATGTGGTCGCATCGGACGATTAGCGCCTGCCTTGGCTCTGACGTCAACGAGATTGTCTGCGCTAGGTGAGTCTCGCGCACACTGCCTCCCTTCCCCTCCTCTGTCGGTTATTGTGAAGAGATTGAACGATGAGATCGCTCGCGCTCGCTGTCATCAGTGCCGCCCTATAGAGACCCCCAGCCCCGAGGCTCGAACACAACGACCCACCCCCGCCCCAAGAGGGACGGAGCGCAATCAATAGAGGCACGGAGAAAAAACCCTGTTCTGACCCGGCTTTATTTGCCCTCAATCCGGGCCTCATGCTGTAGCAGACTGAACGAGCGAGAGCGAGAGACAAACATACAGATTGAGTCGGCGAGGGACAGGGCGGAATAGAGGAGAAGGGATTGTTCATTCGGCTCTAGACATGGGATGTACACTCAGCGCTGAGGAGCGCGCTGCTCTGGACAGGAGCAAAGCCATCGAGAAAAACCTGAAGGATGATGGAGTCACTGCCGCAAAGGAAGTGAAACTGCTACTGCTTGGTAAGACACCGTTTATAACGGGGACTGCCCGTTCAGCACGGTTCGGTTGATGTTGATGTAGATTGCAGAGAGCCGGGCCGGGCCGGGGCGTCAGGCGCTCTCCGTGGTCCTGATGTCATGTCCCCCTAAAGACAACCGACTCTCACTCTGCTCTCTATTCCCTTTAGGGGGAGGAGAATCGGGCAAAAGCACCATCGTCAAACAGATGAAGTAAGTGCTGTTTTTTTTCTGAAATAGGCGTCTTTGACGAGGCCTGAGATTGCGCCTGCCCTGCCCATAGTGAGGCTGAGCCGCTAGCTCCGCCATGTTTCCTCAAAGGCCGTACCTCTGCCGGTGATTCGAGCACCTCCTGTAGACGGTAATCGGAGGCGGTGCTCACGGTCAGTAGCAGGCCGCAGGGGTGCTGTCCACTGACGTGGTGCTGAAATTTACCCAAAGGTTTTTCATGCATCTATCGATAAAGAGGGATGGCGAATACATCGGTGTTTGTGACTGTGTGTGTGTGTGTGTGTGTGTGTGTGTTTGTGTGCATCCAATGTGTGTGTATGTGTGTATTAGTGAGGTCACTCCACTACAGCTCCATTAGCAAATATCTCTGGTTTAATCTTAATGGCCTTAAGTGCCTGATATCGCTGAGAGTACTTTGCCTATAACGCGGATTTACTGAGAAAATATGTCATCTAAAACCTCATCTAAACCTTTCCCTTTCTCATCTAAACCACTCTCTCATCTAAATCAGTGTTCTTTTCTAAACCCTGTTACTAGATTTCTTCTTTAAAGAAGACCTCTGTATCCAGGGCCCAACCAGAAAAGCACATTATATAATAATTTCATGCACATAATAAAACATGGCTGTTGCTATGCAGACATCCTCTCAAAAATCCACAATTTCAAAAATGTTGGGTTCAGTGCATTCACTGTACCTCAGCACACACTCATCTGCCCCACACACACCCTGCTTTTTCCATCACACACACACTACTCCCTCTACTCCACTCTGTTTCCTTCCATTCTAGCACTCTCTCCATATTTAATTATCCTGGTGGTTCTCCCTAGCGGTACAGATAGTTACCCAAAAGCATCGCTCAGGAGAGGCTTCTGTTGTGTACTACATATGTTACATTGGTTATATTATATAATGCCAGGATCGGGACAGGAAAAACTGATCCTGGAGCAGAGCTAGCATTGGCTCCTTGTGTGTGTACACGTGTGTGCATTTGTGTAGTTTTGTATGTATGTATATTGATAATGGTGTGTGTCTGGATGTGCTTACATCCATACGTTTATTTGCCAGAATTTTATTTACACGATAAACCCCTTGAGATATCATATTTTAAAAAGGAGTGTAATAATAATAATAATATAATAATAACCTCATTCAAAAATAAATCATAGGCATTACATGGAGTTGGTCCGCCCTTTGCTGCTATAACAGACTCCACTTTTCTGGGAAAGCTTTCCACTAGATGTTGGAACATTGCTGCGGGGACTTGCTTCCATTCAGCCACAAGAGCATTAGTGAGGTTGGGCACTGATGTTGGGCGATTAGGCCTGGCTTGCAGTCAGCATTCCAATTCATCCCAAAGGTGTTCGATGGAGTTGAGGTCAGGGCTCTGTGCAGGCCAGTCAAGTTCTTCCACACTGATCTCAACAGACCATGTACAGTGGGGCAAAAAAGTATTTAGTCAGCCACCAATTGTGCAAGTTCTCCCACTTAAAAAGATGAGAGAGGCCTGTAATTTTCATCATAGGTACACTTCAACTATGACAGACAAAATGAGGGAAAAAAATCCAGAAAATCACAGTGTAGGATTTTTAATGAATTTATTTGCAAATTATGGTGGAAAATAAGTATTTGGTCAATAACAAAAGTTTATCTCAATACTTTGTTATATACCCTTTGTTGGCAATGACAGAGGTCAAACGTTTTCTGTAAGTCTTCACAAGGTTTTCACACACTGTTGCTGGTATTTTGGCCCATTCCTCCATGCAGATCTCTTCTAGAGCAGTGATGTTTTGGGGCTGTTGCTGGGCAACACAGACTTTCAACTCCCTCCAAAGATTTTCTATGGGGTTGAGATCTGGAGACTGGCTAGGCCACTCCAGGACCTTGAAATGCTTCTTACGAAGCCACTCCTTCGTTGCCCGGGCGGTGTGTTTGGGATCATTGTCATGCTGAAAGACCCCGCCACGTTTCATCTTCAATGCCCTTGCTGATGGAAGGAGGTTTTCACTCAAAATCTCACGATAGATGGCCCCATTCATTCTTTCCTTTACACGGATCAGTCGTCCTGGTCCCTTTGCAGAAAAACAGCCCCAAAGCATGATGTTACCACCCCCATGCTTCACAGTAGGTATGGTGTTCTTTGGATGCAACTCAGTGTCCTCCAAACACGACGAGTTGAGTTTTTACCAAAAAGTTCTATTTTTGTTTCATCTGACCATATGACATTCTCCCAATCTTCTTCTGTATCATCCAAATGCTCTCTAGCAAACTTCAGACGGGCCTGGACATGTACTGGTTTAAGCAGGGGGACACGTCTGGCACTGCAGGATTTGAGTCCCTGGCGGCGTAGTGTTTTACTGATGGTAGGCTTTGTTACTTTGGTCCCAGCTCTCTGCAGGTCATTCACTAGGTCCCCCCGTGTGGTTCTGGAATTTTTGCTCACCGTTCTTGTGATCATTTTGACCCCACGGGGTGAGATCTTGCGTGGAGCCCCAGATCGAGGGAGATTATCAGTGGTCTTGTATGTCTTCCATTTCCTAATAATTGCTCCCACAGTTGATTTCTTCAAACCAAGCTGCTTACCTATTGCAGATTCAGTCTTCCCAGCCTGGTGCAGGTCTACAATTTTGTTTCTGGTGTCCTTTGACAGCTCTTTGGTCTTGGCCATAGTGGAGTTTGGAATGTGACTGTTTGAGGTTGTGGACAGGTGTCTTTTATACTGATAACAAGTTCAAACAGGTGCCATTAATACAGGTAACGAGTGGAGGACAGAGGAGCCTCTTAAAGACGAAGTTACAGGTCTGTGAGAGCCAGAAATCTTGCTTGTTTGTAGGTGACCAAATACTTATTTTCCACCATAATTTGCAAATAAATTCATAAAAAATCCTACAATGTGATTTTCTGGATTTTTAAGTGGGAGAACTTGCACAATTGGTGGCTGACTAAATACTTTTTTGCCCCACTGTATGTATGTATGGACCTAGCTTTGTGTACGCTGAAACAGGAAAATACCTTCCCCAAACTGTTGCCACAAAGTTGGAACCACAGAATTGTCTAGAATGTCATTGTATGCTGTAGTGTTAAGATTTCCCTTCACTGGTACTAAGGGGCCTAGCCCGAACCACGAAAAACATCCCCAGACCATTATTCTTCCTCCACCAAACTTTACAGTTGGCACTCTGCATTGGGGCAGGTAGCGTTATCCTGGCATCCTCCAAACTCAGAGTCGTCCTTCGGACTGCCAAATGGTGAAGAGTGATACATCTCTCCAGAGAACGCGTTTCCACTGCTCCAGAGTCCAATGGCGGTAAGCTTTACACCACTCCAGCCAACGCTTGGCATTGCACATGGTGATCTTAGGCTTGTGTGCGGCTACTCGGCCATGAAAACCAATTTCATGAAGCTTCCATCAAACAGTTATTGTGCTGACATTGCTTCCAGAGGCAGTTTGGTACTCAGTAGTGAGTGTTGCAACCGAGGACAGACGGTTTTTACGTGTTATGTGCTTCAGCACTCGGCGGTCCCATTCTGTGAGGTTGTGTGGCCTACCACTTCGCTGCTGAGCCGTTGTTGCTCCTAGACGTTGCCACTTCACAATAACAGCACTTACAGTTGACCAGGGCAGCTCTAGCAGGGCAGAGGAAATTTGACAAAATTGACTTGTTGGCAAGGTGTCATCCTATGACGGTGTCCCGTAGAAAGTCACTGAGCTCTTCATTACGGGCCACTCTATTGTCAATGTTTTTGTCTATGGAGATTGTATGGCTGTGTGTTCGATTTTATACACCTATCAGCAATGAAATAGCTGAATACACTAATTTTAAGGAATGTCCACATACTTTTGGCCATGTAGTATAGCCGCTACCAGCAATAAACGGGGTTCTCAGGATGACAGAAAGGACACAAGATCAGAGTGGATTTACAGACTCTTGATTTGTCAATAACTCAGCCATCTTTTGATCTTTTCTCAAACTAAGTTAAGGCAAGTACTATGGGCCTACATTCCAAATTTGGTGTCATTTGGTCCTATGGTTCATAAGTAGAAGATGTTTGTGTAACGGGTGTCGTCGGAAGGAAGAGACCAAGGTGCAGCATTCTTTGAGTTCCACATAATTTAATCACGAAGTGAAACTTTGAAAGGACAAAACAATAAAGAATACAACGACCGAACAGCTTCGATGTGCAAACTACCTGCACACAAACAAAGAACAAGATCCCACACAGAAGGAGGGGAAAAGGGCTGTCTAAGTATGATCCCCAATCAGAGACAACGATAGACAGCTACTTCTGACTGGGAACCACACTCAGCCAGAAACAAAGAAATACAAAACCTAGAAATAATGAACGTAGAATGCCCACCCAAATCACACCCTGACCAAACCAAAATAGAGACATATAAAGGTTCTCTAAGGTCAGGGCGTGACAGTTTAAAGTATTTTTAGCATATTTTAGCATTTTAGCCTATGTGCTAATATGCATCTACATGTGGCCATCTTTGAATTCATCAATGTTATTTTCTCAAACTCTTTAGGGACTATTGTGATGAGTCCAAAGACCATATTTGGAGTGAATCTGACTTTTAGTCCATGAGAAGAAGATTTTTTTGTGATTATTTTATGCATTAGCGTTACATAGTGAATTGTTAATTTTTTTAAAGATATCAATGGCAAACTTAACATGGTTCATTATGTTAATGTTTCAAACTGATAGGCCATTGTGAAGTGGATTTATCAATAACTCAGCCATTACTTAACCAATCCCTTAGGTTTTCTCAAACTAAGGAAACACAAATTTCACAAATTTCCAAAATGGAGGAAAATCTATCCTATAGGACCTTATGGGTCCTTGTAGCAAATTTGTTCAGCTTGCGGAAAGACACCTACATGCAAAGTTTCAAGTGTCTAGGTCAAACGGGCGGCGGATATGAGGGTTTTAAGTGAGACTGTTTATAACAGCGTCATCTATAGGCCAATCGTGGTCATTTTCTTTGACCAAGTTAATCATGGACTCTTGTTTCTGTGTGCCAAATTAGAAAAAAAGTGTGTGTGTGTGTTTGTATGTAGCAAGGTAAATGGATAATGGTATACAGCAATCTGTATTATTAAAAACCAACACCTTTAATTATTAAAAAGCAAGTATGTTTTAATAGAACTTGATCATAGTGTACTAGTACAGACTAGCAAAGTGGTACACACACATTAATAAAGGCACATACTGAGGAAGGCAATGCATCTTGAACATTTGTGAAAATAAAAAAATTGAAGAAAAGGTCATTTACATTATTATTATTTTATTTATTTTTTTAACCTTTATTTAACCAGGTAGGCTAGTTGAGAACAAGTTCTCATTTACAACTGCGACCTGGCCAAGATAAAGCAAAGCAGTGCGACACAAACAACAACACAGAGTTACACATGGAATAAACAAGCGTACAGTCAATAACACAATAGAAAGAAAAAAAAAGTCTATATACAGTGTGTGCAAATGGCGTGAGGAGGTAAGGCAATAAATAGGCCACAGTAGCGGAGTAATTACAATTTAGCAAATTAACACTGGAGTGATAGATGAGCAGATGATGATGTGCAAGTAGACATACTGGTGTGCAAAAGAGCAGAAAAGTAAATATAAACAATATGGGGATTGGGTGGGCTATTTACAGATGGGCTATGTACAGCTGCAGCGATCGGTTAGCTGCTCAGATAGCTGATGTTTAAAGTTAGTGAGGGAAATATAAGTCTCCAGCTTCAGCAATTTTTGCAAATCGTTCTAGTCATTGGCAGCAGAGAACTGGAAGGAAAGGCGGCCAAATGGGGTGTTGGCTTTGGGGATGACTAGTGAGATATAACTGCTGGAGGGCGTGCTACGGGTGGGTGTTGTTATCGTGACCAGTGAGCTGAGATAAGGCGGAGCTTTACCTAGCATAGACTTATAGATGACCTGGAGCCAGTGGGTCTGGCGACGAATATGTAGCGAGGGCCAGCCGACTAGAGCATACAGGTCGCAGTTGTGGGTGGTGTATATGGGGCTTTGGTGACAAAACGGATGGTACTGTGATAGACTGCATCCAGTTTGCTGAGTAGAGTATTGGATGCTATTTTGTAAATGACATCGCTGAAGTCGAGGATCGGTAGGATAGTCAATTTTACGAGGGAATGTTTGGCGGCGTGAGTGAAGGAGGCTTTGTTATGAAATAGGAAGCCGATTATAGATTTAATTTTGGATTGGAGATGTTTAATATGAGTCTGGAAGGAGAGTATACAGTCTAGCCAGACACCTAGGTATTTGTAGTTGTCCACATATTCTAAGTCAGAACCGTCCAGAGTAGTGATGCTAGTCGGGCGGGCAGAGAACGGTTGAAGAGCATACTTATGGTTTTACTAGCGTTTAAGAGCAATTGGAGGCCACGGAAGGAGTGTTGTATGGCATTGAAGCTCTTTTGGAGGTTAGATAACACAGTGTCCAAAGAAGGGCCAGATGTATACAGAATGGTGTTGTCTGCATAGAGGTGGATCTGGGAATCACCCGCAGCAAGAGCGACATCATTGATGTATACAGAGAAAAGAGTCGGCCCGAGAATTGAACCCTGTGGTACCGCCATAGAGACTGCCAGAGGTCCGGACAACAGGCCCTCCGATTTGACAGACTGAACTCTGTCTGAGAAGTCGTTTTAAAAATGTGTTACGTAATGTGTGAACCACCTTACTTTGTAAGAATAAGATCTTCATACCTATGGATTATGCACCTTTTGAAGTCAATGGTATACTTATTTTTATTTATTTAACTAGGCAAGTCAGTTAAGAACATTTTCTTACTTGCAGTGATTGCCTAGGAACAGTGGGTTAACTGCCTTGTTCAAGGGTAGAACGACAGATTTTTACCTTGTTAGCTCCGGGATTTGATCTTGCAACCTTTGGTTAGTAGTCCAACACTCTAACCACTAGGCTACCTGCCGCCCCAATTTCTGAAGTGTATTCCAGACTAGGCTGGTGTAATGGATTTATAATCTGATCCTCAATATCGGAACGTTTCACGTCAATGTTGTTGAGTGGTTTAAATGTACAGACCACCTTTGTCATTACAAATGTGAAACCTAAAGTGGCTATATTGGCTGCTGCTGATGCTGCTGAGGTGTGAGTGAGTGTTTGTGTGTGAAAGAGGGAAGAAAAGAGAAGGTGGGTGGCACCCATTGATGTGCTGCGTGTATTTGGGTGTGTGCAAAGGAGCAGGTGCTGCTTGATACTCAGAGACAACTCTGTTCTTGGTCACATGCACGCGCGTACAGATGCACATACACTAAAGCGTCTGCTGAAATGTGGGTTCACTGAAGTGTGAATGTTTGTGTGTGTGCGCTCATGCACGCACACTTAGCCTACGTACAGTACGTGTGTGTGTGTGTTATTTTGTATGTGTTCTGATGTGTGTGTTATTTTGTATGTGTTCTGATGTGTGTGTATGCAGGATTATCCATGAGGATGGCTTTTCTGGGGATGATGTGAAGCAGTATAAGCCTGTGGTCTACAGCAACACCATCCAGAGTTTGGCTGCCGTCCTCCGAGCTATGGACTCTCTGGGCATCGAGTACGCAGACAAGGACAGAAAGGTGGGTACATGCTCCCTGCACAGGGTAGTATTTATCCATAGTGTACAACCAATGGCCCTTTCTTAACCTTACTTCAAAGTGCACTGCAAAGCAGACTTCAATGTTTCCAGTGGGGTATGGTGGTACACATCCAGGAATTCAGCTATACAGTCTTCAGCTCATATGTGTCTTAATAAATCTATGCATGTGTTTTTGTTTGTGTATGTGTGCTTGTGTGCGTGTGTGTGTGTGTGTGTGTGCTGATGCATCGTCATATCTTTTGTACATAATATCTTATGTATGTGTGTGTCCAGGCGGATGCTAAGCTGGTGTGTGATGTGGTCACTCGTATGGAGGACACAGAGCCCTACTCAGCAGAGCTGCTGACAGCTATGAAGCGTCTGTGGGCTGATGCGGGGACCCAGGAGTGTTTCAATAGGGCCAGGGAGTACCAGCTCAATGACTCCGCTGCCTAGTGAGTACACACTAAGGGACCAAGCATATCGGAATGCATGAAACTTTAAATTAAGCATAATTCATGTTTTGACGTTAATGAACGATTTGTGAGAAAGTTCCAGTTACATAACATATTGGAAATTGGATTTTGAGTCCATTAGCTGCCTGTTCTTGAACAGTAACACAGTGCAAAGGTTAGTCTTTGAAGTGACTGCGTTGGTTAGTCTTTACAGTGCAAAGGTTAGTCTTCGCACTGTATTTTTGTAGCTCTACACTCTTAGAAAAAAGGGTTCCAAAAGGGTTCTTCGGCTGTCCGCATAGGAGAACCCTTTTTGGTTTTAGATACAACCCTTTTTGGTTCCAGATAGAACCCTTTTGGGTTCCATGTAGAGCCCTCTGTGGAAAGGGTTCTACTTGGAACCAAAAGGGTTTTACCTGCAACCAAAAAGGGTTCTTCAAAGGGTTTTCCTATGTGGACAGCCGCAGAACCCTTTTAGGTTTTTCTAAGAGGTTATTATTGAAGCTCTACCTCCCCTCCCCTCCCCTCCCCTCCGCTCCCACCCTCCCTCCTGTTTCCATTTCCCCCTCTACTTCCTTCTTTCTCTTATTAGCTACCTGAACAGTTTAGACCGTATTGGTGCTGCTGACTACCAGCCCACCGAGCAGGACATCCTGAGAACCCGAGTCAAGACCACTGGGATCGTGGAGACCCATTTCACCTTCAAAAACCTGCACTTTAGGTTAGACCCACCACACACACATAGGTTTACACATACAGTACACAACCAGTCCAGTATATTTGTTTGTAGCATATTTGTAGTGTATGTTATGGTACATTTATAACTCTTATGTTTCTTTCAGGCTGTTTGATGTTGGAGGTCAGAGGTCAGAGAGAAAGAAGTGGATCCACTGCTTTGAGGATGTGACGGCCATTATCTTCTGTGTGGCGTTAAGTGGCTATGATCAGGTTCTGCATGAGGACGAAACAACTGTAAGTACTTCACACACACTTCATACTACTCACAAACACACCACACATATTCTCAAACATGCATCTCATCTGTCTTATTTGGTATTTTCTGCAGAATCGCATGCACGAGTCCCTCATGCTCTTTGACTCTATCTGTAACAACAAGTTCTTCATCGACACCTCCATCATCCTCTTCCTCAACAAGAAGGATCTTTTCGAGGAGAAGATTAAGAAGTCACCACTGAGTATCTGTTTCCCTGAATATACAGGTAAGACTTCCCTACAGTCCGCATATACACAAACTCAGACAGACACACATGCAGAACAGATGGTCGTAAGTCTCTCTCACTCTCTGGCGCTGTATCTCTCTTCCTCTCCCACTCTTCTTTCTCCTCTCTCTCGCCCTCACCCACCTTTGCTCCCAATTCCCCCATAGGTGCTAACACTTATGATGATGCTACCGCATACATTCAGGTGCAATTTGAGAGTAAGAGCCGTTCGCCCAACAAGGAAATCTACTGTCACCTGACCTGTGCCACTGACACAGGAAACATCCAGGTAGTGTTTGACGCAGTCACTGACATCATCATCGCCGACAACCTGAGGGGGTGTGGCTTATACTGAGGCCTAGCCCTGCACAGAGGTTGCATTGGAGGGCGTGAGGTGGTTAATAATAATAATAATTTTGATGATACTAAAAGGCATAATTATGTAAATCTACACGTCCAAAGGGACTCAAAGAGCTGCCGCCAGACACCACGACGGATTCTTTGCCATGTTTTGTTCCTCTATTCCTTTTTTTAATTTCAGAATTCCACCACCCCTCTTTTGTTTATTTGTTATCAACATGTATTTCCTATTGAATGTCTTTCATGTTTTGTTGATTGTGTGAACAACTGTAAGATGTAAATCAGAAAAGGGGAGGTCCAAGGGGTATATTCTGTTTTCGTGCCATGTTTCGCAACAAATAGATAGAAATAAATAGATAGAAATGTTATGCATAGAGCGGAGAAGGTCCTCTTTTCCTAGCGATAGAGATTTGTGTCAGTTCTATACATTACATCTCTATCTGCAACATCCAGAACATTGAGCCACAATGAATGTACCCCTTGGTGCTCCGTTTGCAGAGGTGATGTTGTGCTCTAGGTGATGATGTAATAGGGGAGGTACTGGTGGCTGGGGCTCGTAGTGGGGGTTCTGTCCAGCGTTGGATAGAGCCCCCCTCTGTTGGACTCACACAGGGCTGCTCTACATGAGCTCCTTCTGCTCTGTTTTATTCCTCTCTCTTTCAAACATCCAGAAAGGGGGGGGGGGGGGGGGGGGGGGGGGTTCTGTTTGTGTGGCAGGCTCTGCCATTGGCCTCCTGCAGTGTGATGAAATGCATGTCAGCCAATGATATATCTGTGTCGGGAAAGTGTGATATCAGTGCCAACCTTCTGAGCATGACAGATAAGGGAATAGAATTAGAGATCATTGATCACTTTCACACTATCTTTACAATATAATGCAATTGAAGGGACACAAACGCTTTATTATCATCAAATTATCTATGGATTTTATTTCAACCTCATGCCCTCCATGCTTCCTCCTACCTCCTAGAATCCCGTGCCACATATTTATTTCCTGTCCTGTCAGACCGGTGGAACACCACTTCCTGTCTCAGTCTCAGAGGGTCTAGAGCTGCTCTGATGGACCGTCTCAAATGTCACCTCCCATGTAGTGTACTACTTCTTCAAAAGTAGTACATAATATGGGGAATAGGTTATCATTTTAGACTTGCACACTCAAGTCCACTGGTCAGTGATGTATCATATGGTTGTCTCCTGGTCTCCTCTCACTTATCACTTATCACTGAGATGAAAGGACTGGATAGGTTTCCACCGTGTTGTTTTCACTCACTAGTCCATACAGATTTGTAGTTTTAGGAGAGGACAGCCACAGACCACTGACCAGTCTCTCTGCTTGTTCAAAAGGGTCTTCCTAGGTGCTCTTTATGTAATAAAACATTAATATGTGAATGCTCAGTTATTTTGAAGTTGAGGTAATTTGTAGATTAGATAAGCCACACAGTGCTTAGCTCAGGATGACCCTTGTGAGCAAGCATGCTGAATTCCAAATCCATTCATACTACCCTCTCTAGGCATTCCTGTAGATTTGAAAGGATTTGATTGGTTTAACCTTTTCATGTCCATAATGGAAATGTATAATATTCTTTAGTACACATGTTCTCTGAGTTTACTGATGGACAAATCTGAAGATTTTTTTTTACATCGACCAAAGCGTTTAAAAAATACCTAAAGAAATCCACACACACACACACACCCCTAGAGTGCATGCAGTATAAGCCCATCAAATGCAAGTCAATAGAGACTGGAGAGTGAGTGATTTTACAGCATTGTCCCTCTTTCTCAGATCTTAAACATGTTCACATCTTAATCATTTTTGCTATATAGATTGTCTGGACCAAGATATAAATATTAAAACAACATCTAAAGAAATCCACACCCTCTCTATCTCACAAGCAAATTCAATGGAGTCATTTTATGAGATTTTTTATCTGATTCTCAGAACATGTTCAAATTTTAATAATTGTCTCGACCAATATATATAAAAACAATATCTAAAGAAATCCACACACTCCTAGAGTATATTATACAGCATATGCAAATCCAATGTAAGTCAATGGCGATTGAGGCCTGCTACAGCATTCACCCTCTTTCTCTCTCTCTTTCTCTCCCTCTCTCACAAGCACACGCGTGTGTATACACGCCACAGACATCAATGCACACCAGTTGTAAAATGTTTCTCTCTGCAGTCTCCATTGGATTTGGAAATACTGCATGTATTCTAGAGGTGTGTGTGTGAGAGAGTGAGTGGATTTCTTTCAATATTGTTTTCATATTTATATTGGTCTGGACAATCTATATACCAAAAGTGATTAAGATCTGATCATTTGAACATGTATTCACATGACATGATTTGTGTAATGTGTAAAATACAATAACCCCATGTGTCCAAAGACTAAATATAGTATGACACAGAAACGGCTGTAGTTCACAAACAACAAAGAGTTGAATCATCTATTTGGCATATTTGGGCTTAAACAGGTCACAGAACAATACTTTATACTTTTAAACTATATCATTCTGAATTGCATTTCAAAATACATTTGCTGAAGTCATTTTAATGATTTTTATTGTCTCAAAATCCCAACGTTGGAGGTATGATAGATAATGACAATCTTAAAACGTCAAAGTGGCATGTCTAGACACTTGTACTAACTATGTTATCACCAAATGTAATGCATTTACACCAAATAGAATTTGTTCAGTGCTACATTTGATAATATAGTACAAGGACATGAATGGGTTAGGTAATATGGTAATTGCGTCACCTTCTCTTCTGATAGAGTGGGTGGTATTTTTGCCACCTTGCTTGTGTGTATATATATATATATATACACACTCAATCGTTTTAGATCTACAGACATGTCCAAGCGGCAGGGGCTGGGGTAGAGTTGGAATTCAGCAGCAGTCTCTCAGTGGGGAGTTTGGGTTAACCCTAACCCCTATCCCCTGACCTCTTAACCCTGAGCAGGCCACAGTCAAACCCCGGCTGTCACGTTCTCTATTTTCACAGAGGAAAAGTACTGCTCTCCACTCATTCACCTGTGCACCTGAAGATGCGTCCTATCCCTCTATACCCTCTCTATCACGTGTCGTTCCTCATTTCTCTCAATCCCCCTTTCCATTTTCACCTTAAACACCGTACTGTATATATATGATTATACCAGATTTCTTTTTTTTTTACTGTGAATGCTTTTGTTCTGTACCCCTTCCTCCTCCGTAGATTATTGGTTGCTCTCTCATGTGGAATGTTTGTGCTGAGCCAATCGAATGTTGTGTTTACATTAAAGCCACACTTTTCCTAACTATTCCCACGGCCATATTGAGTATCTTTTTCACGTCTGTCTTTCTCCCAGTGCTTTGTTTGAAATCAACCCTCAAGCTCTTCTCATATTCTCATTGATCTGAAATGATCGGATGGGTGCAATATGGTAATAGCTCCATTGACTCTTATGGTTGGATCGGTGGACTTTCCTCCATACTGCCTACATGTCTAATCCTCTCAGATCTACCAGAAGTGTCCAGGGGTAGATTTCAGACTGAAAACAGGTCTTATATGCCTCATGAGAGCATAAGGCCTAGATTCAATCCGATCTGCATTATAGCGCCATTGACATTTAAAGATAATTTCCGATTGAGCTGACGTATGCAGCGTTTACCGTGAATGCGGTCTCCACGGAAATGGAAACATTGCCTTTAAAGAGTGCATGGCCAAAAAGGGCAGATCGCATTGAATCTAGCCCTAAGACTTTGCCATCTACATATGTATGGAACATCATGTCAGGAAATATTGGAAAGTAGCAGCTATCAACAGAATTCCATTTTCTAAGATAGTGGTCTATCTTCTAGATTAGACTGTCATCAATTAAAATGTGTTATTTATATATTGAATGATGAGTCTAGATCAGCCGTCTGACCTGGTTCTGTTAGTTTGATGGATGCGATGTTCATTACTGGGTCATTTCAGTGTCAGAAAACATAGGCGAGATCCTTGAGATCCTCTCCGCCAGAGTATAGCGCTCGTCTGTCCCTGCGTGCCCCGTTTCAATATGATGGATTCCATTAAAGGGATGGGCTTTCAATATAAATTAATGACATAAAAAGACATCTTTGAGAGAACACTTTAATATTTTACATTTAATATGTTACATAATATTTACTAATCCAAGCCAAAAGGCTCAAATCCATAATCCCACTGTTCCACAATCCCATAGTTCCATTACTGCTGTTACTCCTAGCTCTGATTGGTGGTATGAGGCCGCTAGAATTAGAAGTAGCATTAACTACAGATCTAGGATCAGATCTCCCTACCCTCAAACCTAACTGCAACCATTTGGGGGTTAAACAAATATCTATCCCTGTATCTGTAGTTAGGGGCAACCTCTTCCTCCTCCTATGAAGCCAGCAGAGGTCAGAAGCAGCAGGGACTTCCTCTCAGGGGATCCACCTGCACACTCCTCTTTTTCCTCAAAGACCAATCAGCATGAGTCTAGTCCCATGTAACATGTAACATGTGCACCAGCACAGTCTCTAGGTAGCAGAGTTAGAGGCGGAGCCTCTTGATGTCCTCACTGCGGAAATCGATGCGGAGCGCCAGAACCTGCCGGACCTCCGCTGGGGTCAGACGCCACGTTAGAGGACCAGAGTTCGGACCCCAGTAATCCAGGATCTCTGTTACCTAGAAATACAAAAACATACACAGTTCTGAGAACAGGCCTGTGTATACAGAGACATGAAAGTACAAAATGAGAGGTCAGTGGTAAATAGATCTGAAAGTATTAGACGTCAGCTTTTTCCACATTTTTTTACGTTACAGCCTTATTCTAAAATGTATTAAATAGTTACCCCCCTAATCAATCTACACACAATACCCAATAATGACAAAGCAAAAACAGGTTTATTAAAAAGAAAAAACTGAAATAATACATTTACATAAGTATTCAGACCCATTACTCAGTACTTTGTTGGCAGCGATTACAGCCTCAAGTCTTCTTGGATATGACACTACAAGCTTGGCACACCTGTATTTGTGGAGTTTCTCCCATTCTTCTCTGCAGATCCTCTCAAGCTCTGTCAGGTTGGATGGGGAGTGTCGCTGCACAGAAATTTTCAGGTCTCTCCAGAGATGTTCGATCGAGTTTAAGTCCGGGCACTGGCTGAGCCACTCAAGGACATTCAGAGACTTGTCCCAAAGCCACTGCTGCGTTGTCTTGGCTGTGTGCTTAGGGTCGTTGTCCTGTTGGAAGATTAACCTTCACCCCAGTCTGAGGTTATGAGCACTCTGGAGCAGGTTTTCATCAAGGATCCCTCTGTACTTTGCTTCGTTCATCTTTCCCTCGATCCTGACTATTCTCCCAGTCCCTGCCGCTGAAAAACATTCCCACAGCATGATGCTGCATGCTTCACGTAGGGATGGTTCAAGGTTTCCTCCAGACACTTGGCATTCAGCCCAAAGAGTTCAATCTTGGTTTCATCAGACCAGAGAATCTTGTTTATCATGGCCTGGGAGTCCTTTAGGTGCCTTTTGGCAAACTCAAAGTGGCCTGTCATGTGCCTTTTACTGAGGAGTGGCTTCCGTCTCGCCACTCTACCATAAAGGCCTGATTGGTGAAGTGCTGCAGAGATGGTTTTCCTTCTGGAAGGTTCTCCCATCTCCACAGAGGAACTCTGGAGCTCAGTCAGTGACCATTGGGTTTTTTGTCACCTCCCTGACCAAGGCCCTTATCCCCTGATTGCTCAGTTTGGCCGGAAGGCCAGCTCTAGGAAGAGACTTGGTGGTTCCAAACTCCTTCCAATTAAGAATGATGGAGGCCACTGTGTTCTTGGGGACCTTAAAATCTGCAGAAATGTTTTGGTACCTTTCCCCAGATCTGTGACTCGACACAATCCTGTCTTGGAGCTCTACGAACAATTCCCCCGACCTCATGGCTTGGTTTTTGCTTTAACATGCATTGTCAACTGTGGGACCCTATATTGACAGGTGTGTGCCTTTCCAAATCATGTCCAATCAATTGAATTTACCACAGGTGGACTCCAATCAAGTTGTAGAAATAAGGCTGTAACGTAACATGTATGAACCCATCTATGTGATTGTGTCTGGGTTGAGGATTGCTTGTGGGTTGAGAAATGTGTGTGTGTGTGTATACTGCAGATTACCCGCTCCAGGTTGAGGATGGTGGCCATCTGAGTGAGCCGAGCAAACTTGTCCCTAATAGTCCAGGTGGTGACAGTAGTGAGATAGGCCACCAGAGAACGCAGCTCCTTATCAAACTGAAGCCCTCCCAGCTAAGAGACAGGTGCAATAAGGGGTTCAAATCAAGAGCATGAAACTGAAAAAAGGTATCCAGACCAGCAATTAAATATTTAAACATTGACCACATCAAAAATGATCAAAGGATCAAACGGAGAACATCCCAGAGACAGAAAGAGGGGATACGTAGCCTGCAATAAAATGCTTTATTATAGTTGCACTAAATTACAGCACACACACTGCTTAAAGAGGCAGATGCCAAGGGGAAAAAAGCTTCATCTACCATCCTTCTGGAATCATAAATAAAACATTAAAAGAGGGCCTCTTATCATTACGTCACAGATGTGCATGCGGTAGGTGTGATGCCACCCTGTGGCCAGGCTTGGGATATCTTACCCTGCTGAAAGTGCACTTCAGGACGGTCTTCTCCATCTCCATGGAGACCAAACTGGTCATGAGGCTGGTCAGTGTGTCGTAGATAACTGAAGAGAGCCCCGCCTGAGAGAACAAGACAGAGAGATTATAAAGAGGGGGAGAAGAGAAAATAAATAGCTTGTAAAATGCTAATGTAAGATATTTATTTCTGAGGCTAAGCAGAACCATGGTTACCTTGAACTCTGCCATGAGCTGCTCGAGGTTGACGATGAGCTGCTGGACCCATGGGTCGTTGGCCTCGTACTCATTAAACTCCTCCTGCACAAAAAAACAGTACAGTCACACACTGGGGGGAAAGGGTGTGGCCTAGTGTGTGTGTTTGTACCTCCTCTATGTTGTGTGAGATGGACAGGAAGCTGCTGATCCACGGTTTGACCTGAGGCTTGATGGCTGTGGTGTTCAGCTCTGTCAGGCCCTCCTGAGGGTCACAACTGAGTTAGTTCTACTCCATACAGATTAGACACACTGATGACATTTTGTAGTTGTATATTGTCTATGCATGTAAATTGGTACACAATTCAGTTTATCACTGTGACTTACAAATAAATGTTGCTGCTAGTACTACTACTTTTACTAGTATTACTTGCAAAATGAGGTCAAAGACCCCCTTAACACAACTGCACAGAGACAGATCATGTGTCTCTCTGATCTGAGTATATTTCTGCGTCCTCCAACCTGCAAGAGATCCTTGAACTTGCTGGATGTGTTGACGAGGTCTGACAGACAGCTGTCAATCTTAGCTTGCTCTCCTGATCCCGCCCCCTGAGTGAACAACTTGGAGCAATCACTCTGAGAAAGAGAGAGAGGAAAGCATCATTATCTGTGGTATACTACACATAATGTGTCTTACTGAAATGTTACTCTTTAGCACCTCCAGGTTCCTCTTCAGAGTGGTGATGTTCTCGCTACACACCTCCACGTTATTCAGAGTCACCTGAGATAGAAAGAAAGATGGGTGTGAGTGAATTTATGTGTCTGTTGTCTGTTACGTGTTTATCATCAGGAATGCTGCCTTAGTGTGCTCTCTGTGACCGGTTTGTGTTTTAGACTGTGTGTGTTTCTTACCAGGAACGATGCCTTGGCATTTTCTGTGCTTTCAATGCTCAGTTTGGCGGTAAGTGTTTGTGTGTGACGGTAAGTGTTTGTGTGTGACGGTAAGTGTTTGTGTGTGTGACGGTAAGCGTTTGTGTGTGTGACGGTAAGCGTTTGTGTGTGACGGTAAGTGTTTGTGTGTGTGACGGTAAGCGTTTGTGTGTGTCGGTAAGTGTTTGTGTGTGTGACGGTAAACGTTTGTGTGTGTACACAAGTCCCTCACCAGGAAGGCAGCCTTGGCGACCTCTGCGCTGTCGATACCCAGGTTGTTGAACTTGCCCTGCTGCAGGCTGCTCTGCATCAGACTCACTGCACTGCTCACCCCACGCTGGATGTCCTGCAGCGTGGTCGCAGGGAAGCCCTGCCTCAGCTTATTATACAACACCTCCCTGAGAGAGACAGAGAGAAAGGGGGGGAGAGAGGAGGAGTGAGAGAGAAGCATGGGTTGGTGGAAGACAGAGAGAAAAAGGAAGGTGTGAGAGCTAGAAGGAGATTCAAATGAGCGTTCAAATGATTGTTTGTCTACTACTGTCTACCTGAAGTCAGACTCTAGAACTGAGGTTGAGTGGTTGATCATGGCACACAGGCAGTCAATGCTGGAGCTGGACAGGGCTCTGCTGATGCACTTCTTCACAATGTAGAAACAGTCATCCACCATGCTAGATGTTAGCTGACCCTTCTCATATGTATCCATAGCTACAGCCTAAGAAGTGAGGGGCAAAGGGAATTAATATAATCATTATTACTATTGTGTGGTTACATATGTATACTGTGTATCAATGGTAATCAGATCCAGGTTTGAGGTCGACAGCATTGCTGGTTTTCATTATTTTCCTTCTAATGAGGGGCTGATTCAGGGATAAATGAAACCCCTGCTGTATAGTTAGAAGTGGTGGCTAACCTTGCTGACGGTCTCCCTCATGTAGTACTCCTCCATTGGAATGTAGTAGCCAATCAGCTCCTGCATGAGCTGGCCCAGCATGCAGTGTTTCAGCAGTTTCTCCACATTATGCTTGTGCTCTGTAGCAAGAAACAAAGACAACCAAACTTACTAACACAGTCAACAACATGTGTACAGGGTTTTAGAAGTGTGTACGTTGAGTGTGTGTGTGCTGGGTGTCTTACCTTGGACGATGCCAGGTGTTGCCATAGCATCCCCAACCTCAAAGTCGGCCATCATGCGACGGCGCAGGAATCTTAAGTAAAGCTCCGACCTGGCATTCATCAGAGTGACTTCCAGTAATACAGGATCCAGCTCCCTACACACACAGGTGAAACACAGGTGAAACGCAACATAAATACGCATAGTACACATGCATTGTCCTCTACACCAAAAGATGACATTGAGTAATGCTGTTGAAATAAAGTAGGCTGAACTCTCACACTGACCTGGGTTCAATCCTCTCAGTGGGCACACTCTTCATCATGCTGCTCTGGACGATTTGAAACTGCAAGCAGAGACATTCAATTTAATAACACTTTCTTAATATAGTCTGTCATTTAAAGATCTAATTAATTGAATGCAATTGACACACAGACCTTGTTGTGGTAGTCTCTCTGTTGGATGAACTTGTCAACTACTTTCTGGGCCTGTCGGTCACACTCCTGCTGCAGGTGAGTGATGAGAGTATACAGGTAGCCTGGACCGTAGTACGTCTCTACGATGGGCTGGTGGGTCTCCACAACACGAGCTATGCCTGAAACACACACTAAATATTTTCCACCAATTCTATTTTCCTATGCACACACACAAACCAACACGTTTACAGACATGTCTAAAAAGACACCATCATTATGGTCAGTCTCTCACCCTCCAGCAGCAGAGTCAGGGTGTCAGCAAAGACCAGAGCAGCTCTCCTCTCTCCCAGCTCTCCTCCCACAGCCAAGAGCAGGTTCTCATCTGCTTTAGAGGCCAGCTGAGAGAGAAAAAGACGATTGTGAAGATAAACAAAATGCACAAGCATTAACACTCACACACACACTATTGCATGGACAACGCCACTCACCTGGCTGCAGAGGTACTGGCCAAAGCGAGCCAGGCCTTGATCGTGGAGGCCAAGCAGAGGGAAGATTTTAAAGAATCTTTCCACCTGAGCTAGATCACCCCTGGTAATAGCCTCATCCAGTCTCTCCGCAACCAGGACTTTCAATCGCTGCTCTGCCTCTTGAAGCATGGCCAGGCTAGCGTCCACAGCACTGCCTGAGCAGAAAATAGTATCAAAGACCGCACAGAACACTTTAGAAGGGACTGTGACAAAAACTGAAAGCAATGGAGATCTTACTTTCTGCACATTACCTGATGAGCTTCCCTGATTTCCTGAACTTTCCAATGCTTTTCAGTAACTTTGTGATCCAAATTCAAAAATGTTCTACACCTTTCCCATATTCAAGTCATTTGACATATTTTCTTATTACCCTTATGAACATACAAACTGCAACCAAGTTTCTATCTGTGCTAGAATGGTTAAAAGGTCATCAAATAAAAAATCCCACATCGGTGCATCCCTACAAAATATGAACATCTAGAACCAGATAGAAAGTATGTAGAAATGATAATGGACCTTTCAATTTTTAAATAACTAATACGGTAATCATTTATTTTGACAAAACAAAATCGAACCCAAAACAACTGCGGCCCTCGGTTGAATTTAGAAATCCCGATGCGGCCCTCGATACAAAATGATTACCCACCCCTGCACTATAAGGAAGCGTGTTGTAAGTAGGGTTGCAAAATTACGGGAGCTTTCAATAAATTCCCTGGATTTCCAGAAATCCTGTTTGGAGGATTCTGGATTTTCAGCTCATTCCAACCGAGTTTTCTAGAAAATCAAGGAAATTATTGAAAGATCCCAGAATTTTACAACCCTAGTTGTGAGGTGTGGTGGAACATAGGGGCATCCTTACTCTCTTCTCCCTGGCGGCTTAGCTCAATGACTGATTGGTCAAGAGAAAGGTAGCGGTGGATGTGGGCAGCAGCCTGTTCGTAGTCCTCATTGTGTAGCGCCGTCTGAACGCCGTCTGTGCAGAACTTCAGGTCCAGGATGTCATCAGCCCGCTGGATAACCTTATAAAGCCGGGTCTGTGAACACACATACAAACAGTGCGTCATTACATCACTCATTGGAGCTGATAGGAACATCATTTTATTTCCTAATCCCTTGGTTAACGGCCTATAATCCTGATTTGTGTACACACATACAGTAAGTGTGTGATTAGCTAGGTTTCCATCCAGTTGCCAACAGATTTCGATGCGAATGTTCAAAAATCTGCATTAAGAAGATATATGCATTTCCCCACCAGTGGAAATCTGACTTATTGTGGATAAAAATCAGTGCGTGGTGACGTAGTGTACACAAAATGTACATTTCCGCTTAAGTTGTCATGCACTGAAAAAAAATTGAAAGTTCAATCTAGCCAACAGTTTGCAGATACATCTAGGCTAGTCTACATTATGAGATTATTTTGAATAAGAGCGAGAATATTTTTTATTAGTCAAATAGCAGTTAAGCATCGATCATCATGTCACCAGAATAAGACCCTCAATATTTATTGGAAAGGAGCATCAAGCTCATCACCATGCACTTTCATCACCCTGTGAAGTTCATCATAACTTACAGTTGAAGTCATACACTTAGGTTGGAGTCATTAAAACACGTTTTTCAACCACTCCACAAATTTCTTGTTAACAAACTATAGTTTTGGCAAGTCAGTTAGGACATCTACTTTGTGCATGACACAAGTAATTTTTCCAACAATTGTTAACAGACAGATTATTTCACTTATAATATCACAATTCCAGTGGGTCAGAAGTTTACATACACTAAGTTGACTGTGCCTTTAAACAGCTTGGAAAATTCCAGAAAATGATGTCATGGCTTTAGAAGCTTCTGATAGGGTAATTGACATCATTTGAGTCATTTGGAGCTGTACCTGTGGATGTAATTCAAGGCCTACCTTCAAACGCAGTGCCTCTTTGCTTGACATCATGGGAAAATCAAAAGAAATCAGTCAAGACCTCAGAAAATAAATTGTAGACCTCCACAAGTCTGGTTCATCCTTGGGAGCAATTTCCAAACGCCTGAAGGTACCACGTTCATCTGTACAAACAATAGTACACAAGTATAAACACCATGGGACCACTCAGCCGTCATACCGCTCAGGAAGTAGACGCGTTCTGTCTCCTAGAGATGAACGTACTTTGGTGCGAAAAGTGCAAATCAATCCCAGAACAACAGCAAAGGACCTTGTGAAGATGCTGGAGGAAACAGGTACGAAAGTATCTATATCCACAGTAAAACGAGTCGACATAACCTGAAAGGCTGCTCAGCAAGGAAGAAGCCACTGCTCCAAAACCGCCATAAAAAAAGCCAGACTACGGTTTGCAACTGCACATGGGGACAAAGATCGTACTTTTTGGAGAAATGTCCTCTGGTCTGATGAAACAAAAATATAACTGTTTGGCCATAATGACCATCGTTATGTTTGGAGGAAAAAGGGGGGGGGGGTTGCAAGCCGAAGAACACCATCCCAACCGTGAAGCAAGGGGGTGGCAGCATCATCATGTTGTAGGGGTGCTTTGCTGCAGGAAGGACTGGTGCACTTCACAAAATAGATGGCATCATGAGGCAGGAAAATTATGTGGATATATTGAAGCAACATCTCAAGACATCAGGCAGGATGTTAAAGCTTGGTCGCAAATGGGTCTTCCAAATGGACATTGACCCCAAGCATACTTCCAAAGTTGTGGCAAAATGGCTTAAGGACAACAAAGTCAAGGAATTGGAGTGGCCATCACAAAGCCCTGACCTCAATCCTATAGAAAATTTGTGGGCAGAACTGAAAAAGCGTGTGCGAGCAAGGAGGCCTACAAACCTGACTCAGTTACACCAGCTCTGTCAGGAGGAATGGGCCTAAACTAACCTTATTGTGGGAAGCTTGTGTGAAACGTTTGACCCAAGTTAAACAATTTAAAAGGCAATGCTACCAAATACTAATTGAGTGTATGCAAACTTCTGACCCACTGGGAATGTGATGAAAGAAGTAAAAGCTGAAATAAATAATTCTCTCTACTATTATTCTGACATTTCACATTCTTAAAATAAAGTGGTGATCCTAACTGACCTAAGACAGGGAATTTTTACTTGGATTAAATGTCAGGAATTGTGAAAAACTGAGTTTAACTGTATTTGGCTAAGCTGTATGTAAACGTACAACTTCAACTGGATTTCCACACACCATATCATTGCGTGTCTCCAAGTTTACTTCGATATGATGGTCACTACTTGCACCAACAAACGCCGCATAATATCTGGCCCTCTGCCCTCCCTAAATCGTGGCATTGAACGGTTCAGCATACTTTTAGCCCTCCATATCTGGCTACGAGACTACTGCAGCTCTGTGGGTGTAACATTTGACAATTTTTATACCTTCTGGAAACAAAACTATTTTTATAAGGAGGATGGGGCCCACTCAAATCATTTGGGTTCCTTGATCCTTTCACAGCATTATAAGGCTGCATTGAGACAATGACTTATCAATGACTCAAAGCCCAGCTCAGTTAATCCCTACCATTGTGTCACTGAGTTGTCAAAATTCTTCAGCAAATTAATATTATCCCAGGAGCATTGGAAGACACAATGTAGGTAACATAATTTATGTCCCTCTTACTGCCCTGAATGCCTCTGCTGATCCCACAGCTATTGTATGCAGTACAAAAGAAGAAACTACACTATGAAACAAAGATAAATTACAAAGAATGATAGTAAAAAGTGAAAAGTGAAGTGAAAAAATGAAATTTTGGGCAAAAGGGCAAACTCAGCTCCATCATTCATTGAATCAGATGGCTAAGTCATCTCAAAACACACTGATATTACCAACTACTTTAATTATTTTTTCATTGGCAAGATTAGCAAACTAAGGCATGACATGCCAGCAACAAACGCTGACACTAAACATCTAAGTATATCTGACCAAATTATTAAAGACAAGCCTTGTAATTTTGAATTCCATAAAATGAGTGAGTGTGGAAGAGGTGAAAAAAATGATTGTTGTCTATCAACAATGACAAGCCACTGGGATCTGACAACTTCGATGGAAAATTACTGAGGATAATAGCGAACGATATTGACACATCTTGAATTTAAGCTTACTAGAAAATGTGTGCCCTCAGGCCTGGAGGGAAGCAAAAGTCATTCCGTTACCTAAGAATAGTAAAGCCCTGTTTGTAGTAACCCTGGATTGTAAACTGTCAATGGTCAAAACATATTGATACAACAGTAGCTAAGATTGGGAGAAGTCTATCCATAATAAAGCTCTTCTCTGCCTTCTTAACAGCACTATCAATAAGGCAGGTTCTACAGGACCTAATTTTGTCACACCTGGACTACTGTTCAGTCGTGTGGTCAGGTGCACAAAGAGGGAGCACAAAGAGTGTTGTAGATGTGGTAGTAGAGTAGTGGCCTGAGGGCACACAGGCCACAGCAGCAGCTAATGGGGATCCATAATAAATACAAACAAAAATATGATGTCAATATTTGCGCATAAAGGCATTTCCACCACCATTTCTCACATAATTTATTTTACAGACACAAAAAGATCCACCATGTCAAATGAACAAATTATCTGTTTACATTTAAAAAAATTGTACCGAAACTTCTTGTTTCCATCACAGCTGTTGTGATTTTTTTTTATATGGTATGACTTTACTCGCATAAATACTGTGGTTGGAAACATGCTTTCTGTGAGTGAGTCTATGTGGGTGTAAATAGCGTGTCTGTAGACAGTACCTTTGCCAGGTCTAGCTGGCGGACTTTGCTGCTGACATTCTCTGCCAGGCTGCACGTGAATGTAATCATGCCAGACAGCTGACTGGCATCTCCTCCTATCAGCTGCAGGTTGGGCCTGGGGGACAACGTGACAGGAAAATTCATATTGGATTAGACATGGTATTTCTCTCAATAGTTTACAGTAGC
Source organism: Salvelinus fontinalis (assembly GCF_029448725.1). Lineage (NCBI taxonomy): Eukaryota > Metazoa > Chordata > Actinopteri > Salmoniformes > Salmonidae > Salvelinus > Salvelinus fontinalis. The sequence goes on from NC_074699.1 coordinate 20,986,124, forward strand.
TTCCACTACTAATCTCCTTTCCTTCATCTATAATGATTAGAAATTGTTGAAATTACACTGGTGAATGTCTACCAGATATCGCTTTTCCCAGAGTCCATCTCTTCCACACCAGTGCAAACGAAGAAAAGGAAATAAGGAAAGAAACCTCTCTAGATTATTGGGATGTAGGGTATGTACTCATAGACAGTGAAACTTCTCTCACCCTCTCTAAAGTACACACACTTACCCCATCCTTTGAAGAGCGAGCATCTTGGTGTCAATGTTCCCCTGCTGCACAACCAATTTCTCCAGCTCAGTCTCCACCTTTTTCTGTGGTAGATGAACACAAAGACTGTCAGTCTCTCTCACACGCACGCACAGCGCTCTGTGGCTTCAGTCATTATAGGTTGATCAATAGATAATAGGATTATCAATAGATAATGGCAATGGATAATTAAGCAACCAGGCCTGAGGAGGTGTGGTATATAACCAATATACCACGGCTAAGGGCTGTTCTTAAGCACGCAGAGTGCCTGGACACTGTCCTTAGCCGTGGTATATTGGCCATATACCACAGACCCCCGAGATGCATTATTGCTATTATAAACTGGTTACCAACGTAATTAGTAAACAAGTATTTTTTTTGTCATACCCATGGTATACGGCCAATCAGCATTCAGGGCTTGACCCACCCAGTTTATAAGGCAGATAGAATATTATGACAGAGAATTATGTTTCTGGTTTAGCTAGCTATGCTAACATAGTCTAGGGGTACATCTTTGCATCCCTACAGCTGCCCGCTGGGTGAATGCTCACCTCCTCGGTGCAGAGCTGCTGATAGACCCGCTCCAGATCATCCAGCTCCGTCAGAGCTGAGATAGCCTCCATGCTCACGGCAGATACACATGCAGAACGTACTATGGGGCTGCTCTCTGCCATCTTTGCCTCACAAACAGAAAACGTGTCACTTCCCCGTTTGCTCGCTCCGTACGTGCACCGGCACATTTCCTGAAACCGATAGGCGTCGCTATTTAGCTGGATTTAACAATGAGGATTTCTGTATATATATTTTTTATGCATTCCTTTCTCATAATTCAGTTCTAAACAATTATCTTGCCATTCAATTCCCTCTGTGCCATGTCTGTACTTGAAGTACTGGAATTCAATATTTCTCCACCAAAACTCCCAATAAACGCAATTCACTTCAAACACATGTGGCAATGTGCCATTTCAAGGTTCATTAGGATGAATAATATCAGGACGAATAACAAAACAAATATTTGTCAGGACACAAGACTTTATTAAATCCAACATATGACAACACTCTCCGAAATGATTTTCAAAGTGTTTAATATTGTGTTAGCACTCCGCAACTGCATTGGGTTGCAGTGCCATGTCTCCTTGTTTCTTCCCAGACTGTTGTCCAGATTTTGGTAAAGGATAGTCTATGGATGTTAAGAATAGAGCCAGTGGTTGTTTGTAGGTCTCTATTTCAGCAGAGCCCCAATAAGGACTTGCTAATCGTCACCCATTTCCACATCTTCTTGTAACTTCTGCACCATCTTCTCCTCCAGAACCTTGGCTTTGCCTACACATGGAAAACAAATTGATTAGCAAAATTTTATATTTCATTATGTAAACTCAAAGTGGAATGAATGCCATCACCTAATATAGATAGAGATAGATATACAAACACAATGTAAAATACTAAACAGCAACAAGGGAAATCAGTGAACTCACCTGCATGTGGGGCTTTGATGAGGTGAATGTTCTTCTTTACTTCGCTGATGGCTTCCTCCTTTTCCAAATGCTTGCCCTTCTTCAGTCTGATCAAGAAAGGGATAGAGGAAATATGGAAAAATCTATTTGAAAACAGTGCTTAAAAAGACATATCAGACTCCAATACTTGGCAATACTGGCCTTCTGTTAGCCTAGTTATTTTCCTGTAACACATAGTAATGTTATGAAGCAGGGACTGTGTAATTAAAGTTTGACTCAACCAGATTTTACAGAATACTAATATAATCATTATAAAGTTGGAAGGCCCATGCTTTCCTAGTGTGGCCAACAATTTCAAATTGAACCAGGCTCTTATCGGTGGGAGAAAGCTATGGCTCACCTGTTGAAGATGAACTGTGCCTGTCGTTTCCGTTTTATTCCTTCCACCTTCCTCATTGCCTCAACTGAAAATAACAAATTTAGTTGGATTTAACAGATCAACAAAGCTATTATCAAAACCTTAGCAGTTAGCTACATCGGTCTTGATGTTATGCTGTAGAAGTAACATACACACCATCATGGAACATACAGTAACATGTGTCATTTAAATCGCTCTTGCTGCTGGTGATTCTCTGATCCACCTCTACGTAGATGAGACCATTCTGTATACTTCTGGCCCTTCTTTGGCCACTTAACTAACCTCCAGACAAGCTTCAATGCCATACAACTCTCCTTCTGTGGCCTCCAACTGCTCTTAAATGCAAACAAAACTAAATGCATGCTCTTCAACCGATCGCTGCCCACACCTACCCACTCGTCCAGCATCATTACTCTGGACAGTTCTGACTTAGGTATTTGTAGTTGTCCACATATTCTAGGTGTCTGGCTAGACTAAACTCTCCTTCCACTCACATTAAGCATCTCCAATCCAAAATTAAATCTAGAATCGGCTTCCTATTTTGCAACAAAGCATCCTTCACTCACGCTGCCAAACATACCCTAGTAAAACTGACTATCCTACTGATCCGTGACTTTGGCGATGTCATTTACAAAATAGCTTCCAACACTCTACTCAGCAAATTGGATGTATTCTATCACAGTACCATCCGTTTTGTCACCAAAGCCCCATATACCACCCACCACTGCGACCTGTATGCTGGCCCTCGCTTCATATCCGTTGTCAAACCCACTGGCTCCAGGTCACCTATAAGTCATTGCTAGGTAAAGCACCGCCTTATCTCAGCTCACTGGTCACCATAGCAGCACCCACCCGCAACACGCGCTCCAGCAGGTATATTTCACTGGTCACCCCCAAAGCCAATTCCTCCTTCGGCCGCCTTTCCTTCCAGTTCTCTGCTGCCAATGACTGGAACGAACTGCAAAAATCACTGAAGCTGGAGACTCATATCTCCCTCACTAGCTTTAAGCACCAGCTGTCAGAGCAGCTCACAGATCACTGTACATAAGCAATCTGTAAATAGCCCATCCAACTACCTCATCACCATATTGTTATTTATTTTGCTCCTTTGCATCCCAGTATCTCTACTTGCACACTCATCTTCTGCACATCCATCACCCCAGTGTTTAACTTGCCATACTGTAATAATTTCCCCACTATGGCCTATTTATTGCCTCACCCCCCTTATCCTACCTCATTTGCACACACTGTATATAGACTTTATTGTATATGTTTGTTTATTCCATGTGTAACTCTGTGTTGTTTGTGTCGCACTGCTTTGCTTTATCTTGGCCAGTTGTAAATGAGAACTTGTTCTCAACTAGCCTACCTGGTTAAATAAAGGTGAAATTATTATTATTATTATTTTTTAATGTGCAGAGGGCATGATCTCAATCTGTCATGTGAGAATTGACTTGAATAGAGTATGAAAACAATTGAAAGATAAAAGTGAGGGCAGGGTTGTAATTAGTGAGAACCAAACGGGCCGAAGTAGAGGCACCCATTAGGGGTGTATTCATTACACCCGATTCTGTTTCAAAATGTTTAGTCTGTTACAAAAAGTGTTTACTCCAAGCGGAAAACGATTTGCAACGAAAACTAGAATTTATATTCTACAAATTTAGGAAGGTCCTTCCCGGTTTCGTTCCTTTCGTTTGGTTCTTAAACGGTAAACAGTTTCCGTTGCAAGAAGTACTGAAAACAGCCCTGACTTAACCAGTAAGAAACACTAATTTTCATTGCAAAATGTTTTGCTACGGTTTTCACTAATAAATACACTTCTGAACTTTAGCCATAACAAGTACCTGTCTTGCTCCACAATTCCCTCTGGTATTTGACAGCCACATTCCTGCGCTTCTCAAACTCCAGGGAGTTATCCTGTGTTGGAAATAAATCAGTAAGAGACTCAAGGGCAAATCGTTTATGATGGTTTTTCAATCATATCACATTTCACATCATTCTACAACTTGCATGGGTGGACGTGGGAACTCACCACTGTCAATTCCTTGCCAGACGCTTTCCTGAAAGCCTTGGTCCATCTGGTCTTTCTTGGGTTACGCTTCTTCTTGAAGTTTTTGAGGCATTTTGATTTACAAAACCTGAACGTCTGAGAATACATTTTTGTCATTTAATTTATACACAAGGTAGCAGTATCAAGAACTGTTCTATGTCTGGTCATGGAGAGACCCCCTCAATGTACGGGAAACAAGACTACTACAGCTTTACCAAAGCCAATGTCTCCACTGCTGAGTGAGACAGACTTCACTTGACAACAATAACAGGCCTGGCTGGTTAAGAAACTGCACTAAAACGTTGAAATATAGCTAAGAGGTGAAAAACGAATAGGTTATCTGGTATAGTTGGGCACCTGGGCTTATACTGTCTTATGTTACGTAGCAACAGACATTTGGAAGAAGAAAAAAAACATCCCAGCTGACAAAACAAGCTAGCTAGCTAGCATGAAGTTAGAAAACCAACTAGCATATTAGCATAGAAGCCGTCAAAGCAGAAAGGAGGACACAACAAAGTCATACCTTGCAATCGTTCCGCACAAACATCGTACCGTGCCCGGGATACACAGGTCCAGAGCAAAAGTAACATTTTTCAATTCGCATCGTTAGACCATTTGATTATTTATTGCCCATGTGTTATCCGTGGTGGAATGCGAGTGGCAGGATTTTAAAAGGAAGTTACGATGTACTATTTCCGGTAAAGAAATTGTTTTTACTCGTTACAAACTGCCCCCTAGTGTGTAACTAGATACATTTCTAAACCTTAGCGCTTGGAAATGCAGATGTGGTTTGTTAAAATATTTGCATTACGTTACATATTGACTCTAATAAGATTGTTTCAGAGGTAGCCAAGGTGAGAACTTAGACAGCGCTTTAATAAATAAAATATATTTATTTTAGGGGACAAAGGATATGGTTTACATATTTGGCATGAAAACAGTGTTTGACAGAATACAGTAGATTAGGCACATTTTAAAATTACGAATGAACAAAATCAGCATTGATTTACATAGAACCTCAAACATTTTTGATAGACCCAATATCCCGACATTGTGATACAAATAAAAACACCCAGCTACTCTGCTACTACAGAGCAGGCCTATACAATAAATCACTCTATTCACTACAGATTGCATGTGCTCAGGACTTTTACATTGTACAAGAATAAATGGGAGTGCATAGTGACAAAAATATCCTGTGTCAAAAAGTTCAAAGTAATAAGGATGGGTTCCCTTAAATACACAGGGAAGTGTTCTCAACTAATACAACTTTCAGTGGCTTCTCACTTTTCTACTGGATCTTAGAAAATAGTTGGTTATAATACACTTTTCTTTTACAATGTAAAATATATATAATATTCTCTGAAATGAAAACATAAAAAGGCACTTAATTGACACTGTATGGACAAGTGTAAGGAGAGGCACCCCACCAAATGGCATAATGAAATTAACAAAACATAATGATGCTCTGGTACATTTGGCAGGGGTTAGTAGTTACTTTCAGCTTTGCACGTCATACACACTCCCCCCCCACATCTTGCCAAAACGTACTATGACACCATTGATTTACAAATATTACATGCCTTTCATCACATACCATAAAGCCCAGTCCTACCAAAACATCACTGAGGGGATGGTGTAACCATTATCTGTATGTGGACCCTAACAAGCACATTTGCCCTTCTCCTGGGTCTTGCGCTCTGTGATGTCTGTGTGACCACTGTGTCCATTGGATCGCACAGTTCCATCAGGGATCCAGGACTTGTCCACGCAGCGCTCCATCCTCTTCATGATGAGGTCCAGCAGGACATCCACAGCCTGGCTAACAAACTGCCCGTTAGCTGCACTTGTCTCAAAGTAAGGGATTCTGCACGGGAAGGAGATCAACACATAAGAACATTGACTGATATGTCTCTGAATGAGGCAAACTATCTACCTACAACCTGAATAAGTTTTGATCTAATTGAAAGCTTTACTCTAAGACAGAATCTAGTTCTCAGCAGCTGAAAAGAAATCAAGATTGAAAAAAAATTGTTTGGGTGTTTGTTTTTCGTCTTGAAACATGCACTATAGCAGTGGAAGATGCATATTTGAAATAGTAGAGGAGCATGGCTCTCTAAAAACCACATTGGATTTCAGACTGGTGGAGCCATCGGATCACATAATGTTAAAAAATAACGACACTGTAACCAAATCTGACATATGAGTCGTATCTAGTCAACCATGACAACTCAATATGATGTGCATCTGGAAGAGAGACCAGACTCCTCTGTTGATTTAGGGCAGATGGCTACCTGTATGATATTCAGCAATAACATTATGACTGGGCTATGTAAATCTGATTACCCGTCCTAAAACTTTAAATTTGCCGTCACTTAGATATTTTCCGTGCACAAGATGGACATTCAGCTCAACATAACATCTTTTTAACATAACTAAGTACTGGGGGCTCGATTTTTGGCTGGCCTTAAGCGCGTGCAATTGTCAAAAGGCACGCTCGTTTGCAATTTAGACCTGTTAAAGCCAGAGCTGTTCTATTTTCAAACTCTAGCGCCAGGATTGGTAATTTACCTGTCGTATGAGCTCGCTTGCGATGAGGTGGGAGGGGTGGCAATATCCAATTGGTGTCCTTAAAAACGTGCCCCAAAGTGGCAATTTCAGTATGCACTGGTTGGGATATTTAAGACCAACCGAAAGCTGGTCGTAGCTAACGCGGTTGGATACGGCATGGATATTGACAACGGAAGCGCAGCCTATCCACCCCTGACGCACAGTGCCCATATGCACATGGAACAAGAGATACGGTCTTTTTTTAGTGTTCCCATATACTTTTTGTATTGATTTGTTGTTAAAAAAAATTCAAGACACACTCCTCCAAACAATTCAGTCCTATTATGTAGTATCAACGGTAGACCTAGGCTATATCTTTCTTATTGAGAATGTGCCTCACACAAACAATACAATTTAAGGCAGACTATTTTTTAGGCGCGATATCTAAAGGCCTATACTGATTGAAGCCTATTATAACAAGGTTGACTGTCAACACTCAAAATAGAGCAAACACTGGATGTGTTTGTTTTTTTACTCGTGTTATCACTTGTTACTGTAGCCTATGCTATTAAATAAACTATTATCAATCTACAATGGTCTAGGACAGAATATTCCGTGCCCCCAGCCGAATTGGAGTTGATGACAATGCAAAGACCTTCAATAACCTACAGAACTTGAGACTAACACATGTAGCCTTGATTGGCCAGTGAGTGGTCAAGTCCTCCTCCCACCTACAATTTGTTTAAAAAAAACATCCATTTCGCGCCACCGCCAGCTATTGCGCTCATAATAACAGCTGTGAAAATAGCAAAAATATTAGACACACCCCTCCACCTATAGAGCTACCCCCAGCGCTTATATTTACCATTGCGTTAGTTTTTTTTTAAATAGAGTCCGTAGTCTCTTACGACATGGCGTTTGACCCCAAATATGGTGCATTTGTTAGTTTTAGCAAAACATAGGAGGTCCATATCTAATCCCTTTATATTCACTAAATGTGTAATTTCAGGCCACAAGCAGGATACTTTACATGGATGTGTAAATATTTGCCTTTCCAGAAGGACCAACCTAGCCTAACGTTTAGTATCGTTCGAGATTCCCCTGCACAGCCTTGAGTAAACACACATCAGCCACTGCCTTCTTGGCAAATGTTTCAGGGAGGGTTAGTCACAGGTAAGGGACACATACCCATACTTCTCTGCCAGCTCACGGGCCTCATCTTCACGGACTGCCCTCTGCTCCAGCAGGTCACACTTGTTGCCACAGAGTACAATGTCTGGATTCTCGCAGTAAGCGTGCATCTGTAATTGACCTGAAAAAGTGAATAAGCCAGTCATCAGCCCACCAGTCGTGAATGAAAGATAGTAGTTAAGACACTGCACATTTCTTTGGAAGTCAACATGAGATTGTGGTTGTCAGAATCTACATGTAGAGGACTTACTCATCCAATTTCTGACATTAAGGAAACTCTGCTCATTGGTGAGGTCAAACAGGAGGAGGAAGCCCATCGCATCTCGGAAGAAAGCTGTCGTCAAACTCCGAAACCTGACACCACACAAGAAAATACACCTTGTAAAGAGCTTTATTCAGCTTGAAGAAAGTAAGCAATTGAAAGCTGCCAACAACTACCTGAGAGCCAGTGAGGGCTTGAGCAAGAGTGTCAGTGGGAGATGAGTTTTGGATTGGCTTACCTCTCCTGCCCCGCCGTGTCCCACAGCTGAACATGAATCCTCTGTCCTCTGCCTGCTGCCCCATCTGGACCATTTGATTTGTATAACTGTCAGACAGAGAGAGAGTTATTATACCCATATAAAGCAGTGTGAGGTCATTCTGGCTATGAGGCCCTAAAAATATACTTTCCTATTGGTCATCCTACATATATTATCTTGCAACCCAAAGTGAACCTAAACATTTAGATGGAAAATGTTTGCCCTGATAATCTCTACAATATACACAGCATGAGTGATTATGCTTAAATGACCCTGGTGTTTGGTTATGTGGTGTGAAGTGTTTATTTTCTAGGAGGGTGCTGCTGAACTCAAGTGATAGTCATCCTTTCCTGGTCTGGGAGTTCCTCAGATTGCTGCAACACCCACACATACTGGTACATCTGCAGGTTCATATGTTTCAGACTCATCCCCTACAAAAAAACAGTTCTACCACTACCTTTCACACTGTGAGGAGTAATGCTTTTAAGCTCCTACTTAATTTCCATGGTTAATAGTAAACCTGCACTACAAAAACTTTCACATGGAATAATTGGCCATTTCAAATGTTAACTCAACCAAGCAGCATACTATCTGGTCATTACGGGTGGTTGGGGAGTACCTGTATGTGAATAATTAAATTCATGTTCTCTCACACACACACACGTGACAAATTGTATGACTAGGGCAATCAACTTACCACTCGTTTTTCTCTGAAATCAATGCCCACTGTAGTGATGAATTTGGAGTTAAACTTTTTGTCTGTGTACTGGTAGAGAAAGCTGGTTTTCCCTACTCCAGAATCACCAAGGGCTAGGAATTTGATAAGGTAGTCATAGTCCCCATCAGACATTGTGAGTGCTTATTTCAGACCTGAAAACCAGACAAAGAAACCAAACATTGAAGGAAGCAATTTAAAATCTGTGCACATATCCTGATGCAAATTTAAAACCGAGACTGTAGATAATCATTTGTTATCTAAACTATATATACACACAAACACACGTATGTGGACACCCCTTCAAATTAGTGGATACAGCTATTTTAGCCACACCTGTTGCTGACAAGTGTATAAAATCGAGCACACCGCCGTGCAATCTCCATAGACAAACATTGGCAGTAGAATAGCCTTAGTGAAGAGCTCAGTGACTTTCAACATGGCACCGTCATAGGATGCCACCTTTCCAACAAGTCAGTTCGTCAAATTTCTGCCCTGCTAGAGCTGCCCTGTTCAACTGTAAGTGCTGTTATTGTGAAGTGGAAACGTCTAGGAGCAAGAACGGCTCAGCCGCGAAGTAGTAGGCCACACAAGCTCAAAGAACGGGAAAATAAAAGTAGTCTATCCTCGGTTGTCTATCCCCGAGTTCCAAACTTTCTCTGGAAGCAACGTCGGGAGCTTCATGAAATGGGTTTCCATGGCCGAGCAGCCGCACACAAGCCTAAGATCATCATGCGCAATGCCAAGCATCAGCTAGAGTAGTGTACAGCTCCAAGCCATTGGACTCTGGAGCAGTGAAAACACGTTCTCTGGAGTGATGAATCAAGCTTCACCATCTGGCAGTCTGACAGACGAATCTGGGTTTGGCGGATGCCAGGAGAACACTACCCCAATGCATAGTGCCAATTGTAAAGCTTGGTGGAGGAGGAATAGTTGTCTGGGGCTGTTTTTCATGGTTTGGGCTATGCCTCTTAGTTCTAGTGAAGGGAAATCTTAATGCTACAGCATACGATGACATTCTAGACAATTCTGTGCTGCCACTTTGTGGCAACAGTTTGAGGAAGGCCCTTTCCTGTTTTAGTATGACAATGCCCTTGTGTACAAAGTGAGGTCCATACAGAAATGTTTTTTTCAAGATCAGTATGGAAGCACTTGACTGGCCTGCACAGAGCCCCAACCTAAACCCCATCGAACACCTTTTGGATGAATTGGAACGCCGACTGAGCCAGACCTAATCGTCCAACATCAGTGCCTGACCTCACTAATGCTCGTGACTGAAAGGAAGCAAGTCCCTGCAGCAATGTTCCAACATCTAGTGGAAAGCTTTCCGAGGCTGGGGGGGGGGGGATGATGGACGAGCACTTTTGGTCATGTAGTGTTTTTCAAATCATGAGCGCATTTTCAGAATGGTTTCTACAACATAATCACAACATAAAACGGTTCCCAGGGCCTTAAAAAGCGCAGATTTTTACACTAGCAGGGTAGAGTGCCTGCAAAACAGTTGACCCGAGGACAACATTTTTAGAGCTATGTTGGAGACAGACACGCCTGTCTGTCTTTTGAGAGCCTAGCCTACTGCTATCTTCTCATGGTCATGTAAGTATGCTGACACAGTAACAGGAAACACAGATGTTTTATGTGAAAGAAACTACATTCGCCTCTATGCATGTTCAGTAAGGAAATACTCAAACTTAGAACCTGCTATAACCCCATCCGCAGTGAACTTTCACCTGTTTGCTTGGTAAAAGTGGATAATCTCCTATTTGTTACAGATTGAAACTCTACATGAGAGGACTAATTGTGGGTAATTTTGCAAATAAGACTAAGAATTAGGCAATTGAACAACAGACTAAAAATTCACAAGAAAAACAAGTTATTCCATAAGAGTTGTCACAATAGAGTTCAAATTGTATTGAGCTGAAATTTTCACTGGCATGTGTGGTCCTGGTCCATAAATAGTAAATAAATAAATCAGAATTAATCAATGTGTTTTTGATAGATACAAAATATGTATTACACAAAGCTATAGTGCCATGCATTACTACAGAGTTATTATAGCATAGCTAGAAAGTTGAGGCCTGTGAATGAGAAAGACTGTGGTGGACACAAGATGAACTGAACACAGATATCCATCAAATTATATTCAAGAGAACAAGCTGAATGTGATTCCCACTGAAAGCAGAGTCCATCACATGACCACGGTACGTAAAGGCATTCTTTCACTCTGTCCAGCACTAAAGCCCTCATCCTGAACAACAAGCTGCTTAAAGTCTGAAGCAAAATCAAGTTCTGTGATGAAAACACTGTGACTGGACTAGTGGTACCCCATCTCCAGCCTCTCTGAGCTGTTCCCAAGTGGGAAATGGAATAGCCAGGCTTACATTCTAAAGGATTATATATGGACCGACTTATTATGTTTCACAGCACAACTGCATAGTACTACCTGCACACACAAATCGATTGACCTCGTCAAGCAAAAAGGACAGTCAATTGTATTATTAAGTAAATGATATGTCTCAAATCTCTTGGTCGCCAGGCAGTTCATGCTGGTATAAGGGTACACCATCTGGCCAGCAGGGACACATTTACAGAGGCTTTCCCCAGAGAAACAGGCCCCCAGGCTTGCGGACAGTCCTGCTCTTTCGAAGGTTAGGATCACTGAGGCGGCACCAGTCGCCTCCAATGGTAATCAGATTAACTGCAAAAGTTCATGCGCAACCAGGCTGCTACAGAGGATGCTAATCATGTAGGCCAAAGGCTTACAGTCTCTAGTGAAAGTCTACAGACCCCTTGCACTGTCTTCACATTTAGTTGCCTTAAATGTTATCTAAAACGCAAGTGTTAATTATTTTTGCAGTTCTCTTATGGCAACATACAGGTTCGGGCAAAGTTGGTAGAATCTTATTCAAAATTATACACAGCTGTTACGGCTGCCAAAGGGGCTTCCAGCAAGCATTAACTCTGGTGTGTTAAGACATAGGCAATCAATAAATATTTTTTACAATTAGGAAAATGTTCTATAAATTTGTATTTATTAAAAAAAATGTGGAAAGATTATGTAGATCTGTAGGGAAAAATGTAATCCTTTTTGGATTTAATTTTAAGGTGGCACAATGTGAATACAGTGCAAGGGGTGTGTAGACTTTCACTAGGCACTGTATCATTGAACTGTCTATCATTCCCTAAGCTACAGCCTGTAGAGAAAAAACACGAATAGACTAAATTACATATTTTCATCTAATTATGCTAAATGAGTTTGCTTTAGTTTTTTTTTTTGTGAAATAATATTTTTGGATAAGTGGGGTAACAAGTAGCAGGTTTGGTAAAATAGGTGGCATAGGACAAAGAAAGATGTTTAAAAAATTAAAACAATACATTTTATGAAATGTTTAGTCCTAAGACTAATCTTATCACAGCTTCTACAAGGAAGCCTGAACGGCTGTGATTACGTGTTGCAGATGAGCAGCAAAATAAGGTTGTTTGAGGAAGCCCACTACAGTGATTGCAGTATGAAATATTTTAACAAGGTGTGAAATACAACCTTGCAAGTTAGACATTACAGCATCTTGAGTAGCCCTTCTGCACTTGTTTATGAGTGAAATCACTATGCACTGACTGGCTAGTTCTACCTCACTGCCTGTCACTGATATCAGGTAAATATTAAATTCAGATTCCCTACACATTTGTTCAGGAATTTGCTCATGCGTCACAAATTATTTGATTCACATCGCTGCCCCTGCCCATTTCTAAAACAGAAGATCCAAACTGAGCTCATACACAAACAAGGATCAGCCTTAGTCCTCTTCAAAAAGGTGTTTCAAAGTTATTGTATGTTTACTTTTAAACCTAAACTTCAAGTGAAAGTGATTAAAAGAGAAGGCTTTAGGCAAAGCCCTGTTCTCTGGTGGTGCGGATTTCACACTAGTTGGAGGAGGGCACCTCAGATTATGTGCCAGCAAGCAGAACACAGCCTTTCAGACATTCTCAGAGCAGTAGAGCTGAAGTACCCACCCTGGGCAGTTGGCCAACTATAATGGCGAACTCCTCGAATGAGGATATGCAGATGACATGAACTTAAACTGCACAAGATGAAGGGTGTTGCAGTACCACAATAATACAGCACTCATCTCAGATGTATTGACAGAATGACTTGCCAATATGCATCTGAAATACCACCAGGTTTCATCATGTTCAGGACTGGAAGCACTATTTTGTAACATTCCGAGTATGAATATGTTGTATATATCTGCAAGTGAAGAGACGTTATTCTGATGATGAGAAATGGTTTACAGATTATGATGGGCGGCAGGTAGCCTAGTGATTAGAGCGTTGGTCCAGTAACTGAAAGGTCGCTAGTTTGAAGACACTTAAGCCTAAATTGTTTCAGGGGCGCTGGACAATGGTGACTCTGGCCATGACCCCACTCCAAGGGTGTCTCAGGTGGAGTTAGGATATTTAAAAACACATTTCCAATTCACAAATTGGTATTAATATACACTTGTACATGTGTGAAATAAAAAAACAAGTATTTGATTATGGTTATCAGTAGAAACATTTCAAACACACATACCTGCATGCACACACACACACACACACAAGAAAACAAATGATTAGCTGACACAAACCCTACTTGAAACATAAAACATCTAATAACCCCCAGCTCAGCTGGTCATCATGTAGCTGTCCTGACTGGTCATGTTTTACTCTACCATTGACCCTGTTTAATAACCATATCTCCTAGGTTGTTCACAAGCGCAATTGCTCAAATCTCAGACTAGACAGAGGTCTATCTTTGAATAGCTGACAGGCGTAAAGTAAACTAAAGACAACCTAAAAGTTAATTTAGAATAAATTGGTTTATCATGTCCCGAATGTGTTTAAACCTTGACAAAATAAAAATATATTAACACAAAGACAAACGTTTTTAGTTAGGTGTCAATTTTGGGTTTGGTCTGAGCTGATATTTTTTCTGCATGGCATGTCTCCAGCCAAAATGCCAGACTCGTATCCCTAAGATACCATACCAAGATAGTGAGGTAGACAGACACCTGTTGATGTTTCACCAGCCAAATGAATGCAGGTTTATGGATAGATAAACCTAGATAAATGTAGCCAATACAAGGGTTGTAATTATGAGGTCCCATTACACGTTAACAGTTTCCCTCTTCATTGTTGCTTCCACTGGAAAACTATTAAATAAGGTGTGATACATTCAACTCAGATGATGTCACACTTTTTATATTGTAATGCGAAAACCTATTTGACATTGCAAATTGGCATAAACCTGCGTAGCCTATATTAGCCTACTATACCAAAAGGTTATTGCGCTATTAAACAGTGATCAAATAACTGATTAAATTGATACACAAAACATGATCTCCTTATCTCCTCATGTACCACCAGGAGATAAGTCTTACCGTCCTAACTGATGCCAAAACGCTTTATGTAACAGTTTAACTTTAAACCGTCCCCTCGCCCCGACACGGGCGCGAACCAGGGACCTTCTGCACACATCAACAACAGTCACCCACGAAGCATCGTTACCCATCGCTTCACAAAAGCCACGGCCCTTGCAGAGCAAGGGGCAACACTACTTCTAGGTTTCAGAGCAAGTGATGTAACTGATTGAAACGCTAGTAGCGCGTACCCGCTAACTGGCTAGCCATTTCACATCCGTTACATTTACTTAAAACCCTTTCCTCCAGTTAAGTTGCCTCATGGGTGAAATGTTCTTAATAATAATTTCATAATTAATAAACTATTAAGACCGAAATCCGATTTTTTTCTATGTCAGACGGTTTTGTTATATATATATATATAAGTATTCTGTGATGTATAGAAAGTATAATATTGGGATGCAAACTCAACATTTTATACATTTAAATGCTATATCTGACATGGTACAAGTATCTTATTTTTTTAAAGCCCATAACCATGTGTGTGAGGTGTACATTTGTTTCAAAGTAGATTTGTTTAAGACTACCAAGAAACACTGAGGCTGATTTAGCCCACTGCAGTATAATGGCTAAAACTAAAATTAAATGTAATTTGATAGGAAAATGTTACATCAATTCCCAATGAAAGTGTCGCATTCCTACCATACTAAGTACAGGCTACACGTAGCCTGTCCTGTTTTACAATGTAGGTCTATCTAATTTAAGAGTTCACCTCCGAGTTAGAATTCACTTCAAGGCAACTATAAAACCGGACACATCGCATTATGTAAAAACACAAAAAATGTCATTGCAATTTCAGTAGCCTTGGCATCAAGTAGGCCCAGTAAATGTGAGCAGGAAATAACTTCGTTTCAGCCTCAGCTCAGTGAAAATGCAGGTGGTCGTTATACGATGAAGTAACCCCATCCTGAGAAAAAAAATGTAATATGTTGCAATTATAGCTGTCGATAGAAACAAATCCGCTAAACAGCTCCATATGCTGAGACACATTTATCACGCTAACTTTATTTCGAGAAATTCAACTTACCAGTGTCTGTGCGTCACTTTCTTTCTTGGTGTTTCGTGTAGAAGCGCCCTATCAAAAGCGATGACAATTTGATTTTTAAATTTAAAAAAGAACTCACTAAATAGAGTTTACTAAGTCCTTTCGATCCATTTGTTGCATGAACCCTCTTCACAATCAACGTAACATCACTTCCCGTTCAGTTGAAGTGAGCCAGCCCCTCCCTCTCTCGCCAACCCATAAAAGACCTCGCGCAGAACGGAAAACGACCCTACCCGCTCAGGAGTATTCTTTTGGAACTACACTTTGATCACACCCAAAGCTTCATTGCATTTTGGTACACCAGAATTACATAAATTTCCAATGAAACGCTGCGTTTGCCTTGCAACATTGCGTTGCAGAGGCAGTTGCAGTGCATACGTTGGAGTTATCGAACGAAACTGTATGCGTAAAAGGCTACTTTTGCTGCATACATATCCAGATGATGCTGCATACTATTTTGCGCCATGACACTGTCGGTGTGTTCGAAGTGACACACAGGGTTGGGGAGTAATGCTTCTAACACACCGACAGTGTCATTGCATAAAATTGTACGCAGCATCATCTGGATATGTATGAAACAAAAGTTCAACATTCACCTTCTGCTACCATTTTTTCTGTCAAGCCGTTTACGCATACAGTTTGACGCATACGTTCGATAAATCCAATGTATGCAATTCTGCAGGGCAAACGCAGCGTTTCATTGGAAAATAACGTAATTCTGGTGTACCAAAATGCAATAACTGTAAGGGATCGAAGTAAGGGATTACAAAAACCGCCAACTGTAATCTGTTACCAGCAAAAATATGGTCATCAGATTATAAATCATTTTGAAAAACTAGATGATTACTTCGAGGATTACTTTTAAATTCAGAAAGAACGTTTGTGGAAAAAAACTTGACACCTGTTCTCTCAATGATATTCAAATCAGCATTGAAAAAAAGGAGCAAGTTTAAGTTTGTTCCACCTGAGCGAGTCTGATCACTATGATTTTTTTATTTTATTTCACCTGTATTTAACCAGGTAGGCCAGTTGAGAACAAGTTCTCATTTACAACTGCGATCTGGCCAAGATAAAGCAAAGCAGTGCGACAAAAACAACAGAGTTACACATGGGAAGAAAAAAAACGTACAGTCAATAACACAAGAGAATAATCTATATACAGTGTGTGCAAATGTAGTATGATTAGGGAAGTAAGGCAAATAAATAGGCCATAGTGGCAAAATAATTACAATTTAGCATTAACACTGGAGTGATAGATGTGCAGATGATGATGTGCAAGTAGAGATACTGGGGTGCAAAGAGCAAAAATTAATAACATGGGGATGAGGTTGTTGGGTGGGCTATTTACAGATGGGCTGTGTACAGTTGCAGCGATCGGTAAACTGCTCTGACAGTTGATGCTGAAAGTTAGTGAGGGAGATATAAGCTTCAGTGATTTTTGCAATTTGTTCCAGTCATTGGCAGCAAAGAACTGGAAAGAAAGGCAGCCAAAGGAGGAGTTGGCTTTGGGGATGACCAGTGAAATAAACCTGCTGGAGCCGTGGGTGTTGCTATGGTGACCAGTGAGCTGAGATAAGGCGGGGCTCTACCTAGCAAAGACTTACAGATGACCTGGTACCAGTGGGTTTGGTGACGAATATGAAGCGAGGGCCAGCCAACGAGAGCATACAGGTCGCAGTGGTGGGTAATACAGTTGAAGTCAGAAATTTACATACACCTTAGCCAAATACATTTAAACTCAGTTTTTCACAATTCTTGACATTTAATCCTAGTAAAAATGCCCTGTCTTAGGTCAGTTAGGATCACCACTTTACTTTAAGAATGTGAAATGTCAGAATAATGGTAGAGAATAATAATTTATTTCAGCTTTTATTTCTTTCATCACATTCCCAGTGGGTCAGAAGTTTACATACACTCAATTAGTATTTGGTAGCATTGCCTGTAAATTGTTTAATTTATGGAAGGCTACCTGAAACGTTTGACCCAAGCCTCCCACAAAATGTTGGGTGAATTTTGGCCCATTCCTCCTGACAGAGCTGGTGTAACTGAGTCAGGTTTGTAGGCCTCCTTGCTCGCACAAGCTTTTTCAGTTCTGCCCACAAATTTTCCATAGGATTGAGGTCAGTGCTTTGTGATGGCCACTCCAATACCTTGACTTTGTTGTCCTTAAGCCATTTTGCCACAACTTCGGAAGTATGCTTGGGGTCATTGTCCATTTGGAAGACCCATTTGCGACCAAGCTTTAACATCCTGACTGATGTCTTGAGATGTTGCTTCAAAATATCCACATAATGTTCCTTCCTCATGATGCCATCTATTTTGTAAAGTGCACCAGTCCCTCCTGCAGCAAAGCACTCCCACAACGTGATGCTGCCACCCCCTTGCTTCACGGTTGGGATGGTGTTCTTCGGCTTGCAACCCTCCTCCTTTTTCCTCCAAACATAACGATGGTCATTATGGCCAAACAGTTCTATTGTTGTTTCATCAGACCAGAGGACATTTCTCCAAAAAGTACAATCTTTGTCCCCATGTGCAGTTGCAAACTGTAGTCTGGCTTTTTTTATGGCAGTTTTGGAGCAGTGGCTTCTTCCTTGCTGAGCGGCCATTCAGGTTGTGTCGATATAGGACTCATTTTACTGTGGATATAGATCCTTTTGTTCCTGTTTCCTCCAGCATCTTCACAAGGTCCTTTGCTGTTGTTCTGGGATTGATTTGCACTTTTTGCACCAAAGTACGTTCATCTCTAGGAGACAGAACGTGTCTCCTTCCTGAGCGGTATGACGGCGTCCCATGGTGTTTATACTTGCATATTATTGTTTGTACAGATGAACATTGTACCTTCAAGCGTTTGAAAATTGCTCCCAAGGATTTTCCCATGATGTCAAGCAAAGAGGCACTGAGTTTGAAGGTAGACCTTGAAATACATCCACAGGTACGCCTCCAATTGACTCAAATGATGTCAATTAGCCTATCAGAAGCTTCATTTTCTGGAATTTTCAAAGCTGTTTAAAGGCACAGTCAACTTAGTGTATGTAAACTTCTGACCCACTGGAATTGTGATACAGTGAATTATAAGTGAAATAATCTGTCTGTAAACAATTGTTGGAAAAATTACGTGTCATGCACAAAGTAGAAGTCCTAACCGACTTGCCAAAACTATAGTTTGTTAACAAGAAATTTGTGGAGTGGTTGAAAAACAAGTTTTAATGACTCCAAAATAAGTGTATGTAAACTTCAAACTTCAACTGTATATGGGGCTTTGGTGACACAACGGATGGCACTGTGATAGACTACATCTAATTTGCTGAGTAGTGCTGGAGGCTATTTTGTAAATGACATCACCGAAGTCAAGAATCGGAGGGATAGTCAGTTTTATGAGGGTATGTTTAGCAACATGAGTGAAACAGGCTTTGTTGCAAAATAGGAAGCCGATTCTAAATTCATTTTGGATTGGAGATGCTTAATGTGAGTCTGGAAGGAGAGTTTACAGTCTAGGTATTTGTAGACGCCTAGGTATTTTTAGTTGTCCACATATTCTAAATCGGAACTGTCCAGAGTAGGGATGCTAGTCGGGAAGGCGGGTGTGGGCAACTATCAGTTGAAAAGCACGCATTTAGTTTTACTAGCATTTAAGAGCAGTTGGAGGCCACGGAAGAAGTGTTGTATGGCATTGAAGCTCGTCTGGAGGTTTGTTAACAGTGTCCAAAGGTATATAGAATGGTGTCGTCTGTGTAGAGGTAGATCAGAGAATCACCAGCAGCATGAGCGACATCATTGATATACACACAGAGAAAAGTGTTGGTCTGAGATTTGAACCCTGCGGCACCCACATAGAGACTGCCAGAGGTCCGGACAACAGGCCCCCCGATTTGACACACTGAACTCTGTCTGAGAAGTAGTTGGTGAACCAGGCGAGGCAGTCATTTGAGAAATCAAGGCTGTTGAGTCTGCAGATAAGAATGCGGTGATTGACAGAGACGAAAGACTTGGCCAGGTCGATGAAGACGGCTGCACAGTACTGTCTTTTATCGAGTGCGGTTATGATATCAATGACACACCAAATGTGTTTGATGGATCGCTGGAAAAAAGCAGGAATAGGCTTTTGTTGGCTACAGTCCAAACTGTCTTCCGATGGGGCGACTGCTGTCGGCATCCAAAGATTATCCAACTTCAATAAACATTTGAATGTAAAGTTGACAGCAATGGTGTAGTCTACAGCGATATGGATATCACTTTTATTGATGTCTACATAGCACATTGATGTGAATCACACTGCTGCTCTATGATGTAGCTATTTGCGCCTTACATATTGTGGTTGCTGTGGATAGTTGTTAACAAATCTAAATGTGTATTTGAACCCAATAATGGTTGAATTCAATTACTTTAAGCTGCCTATCAATCATTGTTTTTGAAACCAGTGGACAGCCAGTAAAAAACTCACTCTTGCAACAGCTGCATAGTGCGCATCCAAGCCTATGGAATAAAAGTGTTTTTTTATTGCTCAATCTAATTCATGCTGATAAAAAATAAAATATCATAGGCCTAATGGACACATGCTCAAACTTGAACACTTTTGATAGACTTAAAAGTGCAATCTGTACTATAGTTGCTACATCCATTTTTGTATATCATTTATAAGTCCATCTCCATTGATTATTAAAGAATATCATTTATAAATGACTCCTGAGCTTAGTTTAACTGTCACACTCAATGAAAACCCAAAATATAAGCTTGTTTTACTCCAATGTTTGTAAACATTGTAAATGTAAACAAACACTGTATAGCCTCATAACATGGTTAAAACCAAAAGAGGCGGGGCAACCGTTTTGTTATTGTTTCATCTGTGGATTTGCCCTTTAAAACAGCTGCATATCATCAAGATATCAAGTGTCACAAAAAAAAGATAAACAATAGGCCTATAGCAAATGCAGCATATGGCATTCATTTGTCACATGTAAATAGCACTTTTCAGTAGTGCTCAAAGCATGACATTCCATGAGCGCAGTGAGCCCAATCAGTCCTCCATGACAAAATCAGAAACAGAGTAGGGCTGGCTAATAAGTCCTTAGTTTTGGGGTCATGCTCAGGTAAAACAATTTGCTAATCTATACTTCCAAGTCCTATTCTTGAAGATCAAGGGGTATAACATTTATTGGAATGACTGGAATTCTGATAGACTGGTTTTTATTGTAAAGATATAATTTAATCGTATTATTATATGTAGTAGAAAGCGATGGGTTAGAAGAAGCCTACATAACCAACCCATAAAGTAAAATTGAACATCCATATATGGCCACCTATGTAAACTTTAAGATTGATTTATCCTGCAATAGATGTCGTTCAATTGGTTACATACATGTTCGTCTTCTTCTAATGCCTCTTAAGGGGAAAGTAATGTTAAAGTAAAAGAATGGAATCATATTACGTTATTTAGTTTGGGT
Source organism: Salvelinus fontinalis (assembly GCF_029448725.1). Lineage (NCBI taxonomy): Eukaryota > Metazoa > Chordata > Actinopteri > Salmoniformes > Salmonidae > Salvelinus > Salvelinus fontinalis. The sequence goes on from NC_074699.1 coordinate 21,007,206, forward strand.
AATCCAAAAGTTATGTTTCTGGAAAGACAGTACCGTGCAGTATCGAAGAGCCCTCACTGCTGCTCGATCATCCTATTTTTCCAACTTAATTGAGGAAAATAAGAACTCGAAATGTCTTTTTGATATTGTCGCAAAGCTAACTAAAAAGCAGCATTCCCCAAGGCTTTCACTTCAGCAGAAATAAATTCATGAACTTCTTTGAGGAAAAGATCATGATCATTAGAAAGCAAATTACGGACTCCTCTTTAAATCTGCGTATTCCTCCAAAGCTCAGTTGTCCTGAGTCTGCACAACTCTGCCAGGACCTAGGATCAAGGGAGACACTCAAGTGTTTTGGTACTATATCTCTTGACACAATGAGGAAAATAATCATGGCCTCTAAACCTTCAAGCTGCATACTGGATCCTATTCCAACTAAACTACTGAAAGAGCTGCTTACTGTGCTTGGCCCTCCTATGTTGAACATAATAAACGGCTCTCTATCCACCGGATGTGTAACAAACTCACTAAAAGTGGCAGTAATAAAGCCTCTCTTGAAAAAGCCAAACCTTGACCCAGAAAATATAAAAAACTATCGGCCTATATTGAATCTCCCATTCCTCTCAAAAATGTTAGAAAAAGCTGTTGCGCAGCAACTCACTGTCTTCCTGAAGACAAACTATTTATACGAAATGCTTCAGTCTGGTTTTAGACCCCATCATAGCACTGAGACTGCACTTGTGAAGGTGGTAAATTACCTTTTAATGGCGTCAGACCGAGGCTCTGCATCTGTCCTTGTGCTCCTAGACCTTTTTGATGCTTTTGATACCATCGATCACCACATTCTTTTGGAGAGATTGGAAACCCAAATTGGTCTACACGGAAAAGTTCTGGCCTGGTTTAGATCTTATCTGTCGGAAAGATATCAGTTTGTCTTTGTGAATGGTTTGTCCTCTGACAAATCAACTGTAAATGTCGCTGTTCCTCAAGGTTCCGTTTTAGGACCACTATTGTTTTCACTATATATTTTACCTCTTGGGGATGTCATTTGAAAACATAATGTTAACTTTCACTGCTTTGCGGATGACACACAGCTGTACATTTCAATGAAACATGGTGAAGCCCAAAAATTGCCCTCGCTGGAAGCCTGTGTTTCAGACATAAGGAAGTGGATGGCTGCAAACGTTCTACTTTTAACCTCGGACAAAACAGAGATGCTTGTTCTAGGTCCCAAGAAACAAAGAGATCTTCTGTTGAATCTGACAATTAATCTTGATGGTTGTACAGTCGTCTCAAATAAAACTGTGAAGGACATCGGCGTTACTCTGGACCCTGATCTCTCTTTTGACGAACATATCAAGATAGTTTCAAGGACAGCTTTTTTCCATTTACGTAACATTGCAAAAATCTGACATTTTATGTCCAAAAATGATGCAGAGAAATTTATCCATGCTTTTGTTACTTCTAGGTTAGACTACTGCAATGCTCTACTTTCCGGCTACCCGGATAAAGCACTAAATAAACTTCAGTTAGTGCTAAATACGGCTGCTAGAATCCTGACTAGAACCAAAACATTTGATCATATTACTCCAGTGCTAGCCTCCCTATACTGGCTTCCTGTTAAGGCAAGGGCTGATTTCAAGGTTTTACTGCTAACCTACGAAGCATTATATGGGCTTGCTTCTACCTATCTTTCCGATTTGGTCCTGCCTTACATACCTACACATACGCTATGGTCACAGGACGCAGGCCTCTTAATTGTCCCTAGAATTTCTAAGCAAACAGCTGGAGGAAGGCTTTCTCCTAAAGAGCTCAATTTTTATGGAATGGTCTGCCTGCCTACCCATGTGAGAGACGCAGACTCGGTCTCAACCTTTAAGTCTTTATTGAAGACTCATCTCTTCAGTAGGTCCTATGATTGAGTGTAGTCTGGCCCAGGAGTGTGAAGGTGAACGGAAAGTTACTGGAGCAACGAACCGCCCTTGCTGTCTCTGCCTGGCCGGTTCCCCTCTCTCCACTGGGATTCTCTGCCTCTAACTCTATTACAGGGGCTGAGTCACTGGCTTACTGGTGCTCTTCCATGCCGTCCCTAGGAGGGGTGCGTCACTTGAGTGGGTTGAGTCACTGACGTGGTCTTCCTGTCCGGGTTGGCGCCCCCCTTGGGTTGTGCCGTGGCAGAGATCTTTGTGGGCTATACTCGGCCTTGTCTCAGGATGGTAAGTTGGTGGTTGAAGATAACCCTCTAGTGGTGTGTGGGCTGTGCTTTGGAAAAGTGGGTGGGGTTATATCCTGCCTGTTTGGCCCTGTCCGGGGGTATCATCGGATGGTGCCACAGTGTCTCCTGACATCTCCTGTCTCAGCCTCCAGTATTTATGCTGCAGTAGTTTGTGTTGGGGGGATAGGGTCAGTCTGTTATATCTGGAGTATTTCTCCTGTCTTATCCGGTGTCCTGTGTGAATTTAAGTATGCTCTCTCTAATTCTCTCTTTCGGAGGACCTGAGCCCTAGGACCATGCCTCAGGACTACCTGGCATGATGATGACTCCTGTGATTACTATTATTTGACCATGCTGGTCATTTATGAACATTTGAACATCTTGGCCATGTTCTGTTATAATGTCCACCCGGCACAGCCAGAAGAGGACTGGCCACCCCTCATAGCCTGGTTCCTCTCTAGGTTTCTTCCTAGGTTTCGGCCTTTCTATGGAGTTTTTCCTAGCCACTGTGCTTCTACACCTGCATTGCTTGCTGTTTGGGGTTTTAGGCTGGGTTTCTGTACAGCACTTTGATATATCAGCTGATGTAAGAAGGGCTATTTAAATACATTTGATTTTAATTTGATTACAATTTTGAACAGGTAACTAGTAACTGTAACGGATTACAATTATAAAGTAACATACACAACCCTGCTGACACATTACTGGATTTGTGAGATCTTTCAGTAGCAGAAGGGATTTTATTTAACATTAAAATTCACGTCTAATTTACACACCAAACCACAAATTAACTGAAATGATTCCTTGACAGCCACTTCTGCATAGGCCGCTGACTGTCCCACACTCTCCTACACAGTTCTATTGATTTCATACTGTCCAGGACCCTCGGGCACATTGTTGCTATCTCTAGACTGTCCTTGGCTTTCAGGCATCTTATTGTCCTCAGTTTGACTCAAAGTCTCTGGAACAGAGTTATTGTGCTGGGGCTCAAACATGGGTCTATATATATAAACTCCCCCAGCAACTCCTAGCACAGTGGCAAAGGCTATCTGTGCAAAGGGTATCCTTCGTCGAAACATGTTCTCTCTGGATCAGGAGTCCCACCTACACTTGCATCGATGATCCTGGAAGAATAGAAGAGGTTACCCAAAAGCTTTGCTTTGTATTGTCACACTGATGTTGTACATTACGTTTTTGCAGGAAGCACACAAAGCTTTCTTCATGGGGCTCAATTGTGCAGTAGAATGTCCTATCAAAAGTTTAAATCACGTGGATGATGTGACATTACCAAGCTGCTACATATGCAGAGAAGGAAATGTAAGCATTTATAAAACATTGTGTGCATGATACAGCATTAGTGATGTAAACGCGAACCTCAGCTACATACAGCATATGAATAATAATGACATGAATTGTTGTACGTCCCTGTGGTGTCAGATTCTTTGTAAACATGCGACATTGCAAAACTCTCCACTCATACTCAACCAGATCCTGCGCTACTACACTTACACTAATGTTAATTGGTTATCCTAACCTGCTGTATAAATTCTAACCTGCTACAAAAAGTCAACTTTCACAAAAACTGTATCCCTCTAGACAAAACCGTAGGTTGTTAGCCATAGCTAGCTAGTGAGAGACAAATGACACACAAATCTTGTGTTTTCATAATTTTTCTTGCTTTAACATAACTCACCCCGATCTTTTATGAAGTGTGTTTAGACCAAACCGTCTACAATTCTAACAATTAAACAACTAACGCTGGCTAGAAAGCGTCGTTTGGTTTGAGTGCAAAGGTCGAACATACATCTACGGCGACTGAAACGGGACAAGATAAAGGACAACAATAAACTTAAAATGCGATTTGGGACTTGTATGATTCATCCCCATAAAATGCATATCATAATTTATTCAATCAATTGTATGTTCTATACGTGGTACAGATAACATTGCAAGCTGTATAATTTTACATCACCGATATGTAACACAATAATGATATCTTGACAATAGCATTTACTTTCCTAGGAATCGTCTGACGTCATCTACCTCAGAGCACAAACACGGAACTAATGTGAATTTTGGTGCTGCTCGAATTAGCTACGTTATATGTAGTTAGTTTTAGTTTAGTTTAAGTAATGGAAAAGATTCGTGCACGCTTAAATATTGGAAACAAAGCAGAGCCTGTTAAAATGAGGAAACGAAAATCCCAACTATATAGTGAAGAAGAAACATGTCCTCTTGATAATGGTACAGTACAGTCGTGGCCAAAAGTTTTAAGAATGACACAAATATTAATTTTCACAAGGTCTGCTACCTCAGTTTGTATGATGGCAATTTGCATATACTCCAGAATGTTATGAAGAGTGATCTAATGAATTGCAAGTAATTGCAAAGTCCCTCTTTGCCATGCAAATGAACTGAATTCCCTCCTCAAAAATTCCACTGCATTTCAGCCCTGCCACAAAAGGACCAGCTGACATCATGTCAGTGATTCTCTCGTTAACACAGGTGTGAGTGTTGACGAGGACAAGGCTGGAGATCACTCTGTCATGCTGATTGAGTTTGAATAACAGACTGGAAGCTTCAAAATGAGGGTGGTGCTTGGAATCATTGTTCTTCCTCTGTCAACCATGGTTACCTGCAAGGAAACTCGTGCCGTCATCATTGCTTTGCACAAAAAGGACTTCACAGGCAAGGATATTGCTGGCAGTAAGATTGCACCTAAATCAAGCATTTATCGGATCATCAAGAACTTCAAGGAGAGCGGTTCAATTGTTGTGAAGAAGACTTCAGGGCACCCAAGAAAGTCCAGCAAGCGCCAGGACTGTCTCCTAAAGTTGATTCAGCTGCGGGATCGCGGCACCACCAGTACAGAGCTTGCTCAGGAATGGCAGCAGGCAAGTGTGAGTGCATATGCACACAGTGAGGTGAAGACTTTTGGAGGATGGCCTGGTGTCAAGAAGGGCAGCAAAGAAGCCACTTCTCTCCAGGAAAAACATCAGGGACAGACTGATATTCTGCAAAAGGTACAGGGATTGGACTGCTGAGGACTGGGGTAAAGTCATTTTCTCTGATGAATCCCCTTTCCGATTGTTTGGGGCATCTGGAAAAAAGCTTGTCCGTAGGAGACAAGGTGAGCGCTACCATCAGTCTTGTGTCATGCAAACTGTAAAGCATCCTGAGACCATTCATGTGGGGGGTTGCTTCTCAGCCAAGGGAGTGGGCTCACTCACAATTTTGCCTAAGAACACAGCCATGAATAAAGAATAGTAGCAATACATCCTCCGAGTGCAACTTCTCCCAACCATCCAGGAACAGTTTGGTGACGAATAATGCCTTTTCCAGCATGATGGAGCACCTTGCCATAAGGCAAAAGTGATAACTAAGTGGATCGGAGAACAAAACATCAATATTTTGGGTCCATGGCCAGGAAACTCCCCAGACCTTAATCCCATTGAGAACTTGTGGTCAATCCTCAAGTGGACAAACAAAACCCCACAAATTCTGACAAACTCCAAGCATTGATTATGCAAGAATGGGCTGCCATCAGTCAGGATGTGGCCCAGAAGTTAATTGACAGCATGCCAGGGCGGATTGCAGGGGTCTTGAAAAAGAAGGGTCAACACTGCAAATATTGACTCTTTGCATCAACTTCATGTAATTGTCAATAAAAGCCTTTGACACTTGTAAAATGCTTGTAATTATACTTCAATATTCCATAGTAACATCTGACAAAGATATCTAAAGACACTGAAGCAGCAAACTTTGTGGAAATTAATATGTGTCATTCTCAAAACTTTTGGACACGACTGTATGTTCCTTGTTTGTTATAGCAGCTATCATATTTTTAGCAGACTGAACAAATGTCAAACTGCTGTTGATGATAAAAGTTAGAATGGAAATAAAGTTTAGCTAGCTACATCAACATAAATAAGAATGTGTTCTTAACTGACTTGCCTAGTTAATTAAAGGTTAAATAAATAAATGCAAATTAAATTGAAGTACGCAACAGGTGATCCAGGAGCATGCAATTGTACTTGCAGTTTCAGAATGCTTGAGTCTTTCAAATGACTAGTTGATAATGGATGTAATTACCAATGCACATCTAACACAAGCAGCCTAATCTGACGTGTTTTTGTTTATTCTTCTTCTCCTCAGGTGTATTGGGGGTCCATGTCAGTGTCTTCACTGTGGCATTTCGTCTCATCAACTGCTTCCTGGTCCAGACCAGCTTTGTCCCGGATGAGTACTGGCAGTCCCTCGAAATCGCACATCTTATGGTTTTTGAATATTCTTGCAACAATATTCTTGAGTTTAAGCAGTACCCTTCTAATAACCTTTTTGTGGACAATAGGCTGTGTATTCTGCTAAATCCTTAATAACTTCACCTGTAGCTATTTGACGTGGGAGTGGACAGCAGATATAAGAGGGTTCTCCTACCCTCTCTTCTTTGCAGCTATATATAAGATATTGCACTTCTTCACCTATGACGCAGTTCAACTCTTGGTAAGTCATATTGAGTACATCTTCATATTTTGCAGCAACTTATAGTGCTGATGCGAAATGCATTGCATGTGACCCCATTGTCAAAATCTGTACAGTGTATATTGTGGATTCTGCATGTATGGCTACCTCGAGTTGTGCAGTCACTGCTTTCTGCATTGGCTGATATTAAACTCTACTGTCTTATCCAATCACTGGAGCATTCTGACGTTGCCAAATGGACAGTAAAAACAACATGGACTACTTTGTTTCTCATAACCTTTTCACTTATTCCAGTTCTGGGTAATATGGGCTGAAACCATGTGACAAAGCCTCTTTCTCTTTTTTTGTTACTAGTACCTCTGCCAGCTCTGTTCTTGGTTCACATGGCACTGCTGCACTCGGACCGTGACCAACACCATGGAGACCACACTCACAACTCTGGCTCTCTATTACTATCCTCTGCCTGGCTTTAAAACACACAACAGGTTGGACTTACACCGATACACAACTCGAACATAAAACCATTTCACTTACTGTGCATCTAAGTATTTCCCATTACACGGAAAGTTACAAAATACCTTTACAAAAGTTATACCTTTTAATAACGCTCCATTAATAACATTCTGTTTAAAACAGAGTTTGCTTGTTTTCTTTCGCACACAAAATATTTGATCCTGGTTGCCTTGGCAGTCATTGTTCGTCCGACAGCCTTGCTTGTGTGGCCTCTGTTGGTGTACCACTTCTGGCAGGAAGATAAGAAGCTGAAACTCATAACTCACCTTTGCCTTCCCATTGGGTGAGTGCTTTGATTTGAGAAAGACCATTGTGCCTCAGCTGCAGAGTGAGGTTTTGACTGCATGTTCTATGGAAAGGTAGGAAAAGCATTGTTTAAAAAATAATAAAGTAAAGGTAATTATAAATCACAAGCTGTAATGTTTGTGTTAATTAACACAAGTGCATTAAAACCATTTTCTCTAGCAGTGGACCCTGGTGCAGTACAACTTCCTTAAGTTTAATGTTTTTCACAACGCGGCTGAGTTCTATGGCTCTCATCCATGGCACTGGTACTTTACTCAGGGTTTTGTGGTCGTCATTGGCCCTCATCTTCCTTTCTTCCTGTATGGATGCACACTGGCTTCAAAAAGATACAGAATCATGTTAATAACAATAGTCTGGACAGTAATGGTTTACAGGTATGGTCTTTTGTCTTTCTGTGTTGTGTAAAATGTACTTACTGTAATGTATGGGCCAAAAACATCCTTACATTAGACAATTCATATCATAGGGAATTTCAGAATTTGCACGTTTTTCTACTCAATGCAGTTGTCTTGCGCACAAGGAGTTCAGATTCATCTACCCTGTTTTGCCTTTCTGCATGGTATTTTGTGAGTGCTACAATTTCCTGAAAGATTCCAATGACTGCAAGTAACCAAACTAGCAACATACAGTCATACCCTATGCACGACATGGGGTCCTCGTTTATTGCAGGGATAGCTTTGGTGAATCTGAGAACCTGGAGACGGCCTACCGCATGTGCCTTATTGGTCTCCAACCTAGTCCCAGCCCTGTACACAGTTCTGCTTCACCAGCGAGGCACACTGGTTGTCATGGGTCTCCTCCAGACCCTGTGTGACAACAGCGATCCTTCAACCCCGCCACTGCCTGAAGTCCTCTTTCTAATGCCCTGTCACTCTACACCTTTCTACAGGTACAGTCCATTTTTGGGGGCTTTTGCATGAGTAAGAACTGTGACATGCTTATAGCTACCGAGGCAGTGCAGTAAATATTCAATATACATTTTGTAGTCACATCCACTGTCCAATGAAGATGTATTTACTAGAATGTCCACCAGATCTCACAGGAGACAAGAGCTATGTCGATGAAGCTGAGAGATTCTTCGCTGATCCTCATCATTGGTTGACCTCATTTCCTTATACATCAATGCTGCCAACCCACCTGGTGTTCTTTGATGTTCTGAAGAAGGTTAGATACCCTGCATTTTGTAATTCAAGACTAATGACTAATGGCTCCTTCACTGTTACAATCACTTTTATTATTAGCTTTTTCTGTCCTCGGGAGATCTCTGCATTCTTGGAGGGGAATAGATTTATGAGAAGTACAGAAATATTCCACAGTCACGTTCCTGAAGGACGAGTTGGAAAAAGCATCCTAGTTTATCAAAGGCACTGAACAGAATGAGAATACATTTCTAAGAAGCACAAAGATTTTCCTTACTCATGTATCTCAAGGATGAGTTTGAAGAAGCATCCTAGTTTACAAAATGCACTGAACAGAACCATCTTGACCATTGGCACAAGCCATTGGGAAGTTATATCAAAATGGATCTGTAATGTAGAGGAATAAATTATAATTAAAACTGAATAACAGATTGATCTTTTAAACACTGAAAATAATGCAACACCTAGCCAGACAGCCCACTATATTAGGGGGGGAGAAGCAATTAATATTCACTTTTTTTTATTGGGAAGCTGCAATTAATTTTCAACAGCACATCTGTAAATGAAAGGAAATAAATCAGCCTTAATAAAACAAGCCAAAGTTGGAATGTTACTGAACAATTTAACGACAACACAGTTGCACTTTATCTCACCATTTTAAACATATGTAACGTAGCAGCAAATTATAGAAATCGACTGTGGAACCAGCTTGCATTCTTGCAAGTATTTCTCAGTGGTTTTGCTACTTTTAAAGTTTTACTGCACACAACAGTATCATTGTCAGCAATTGTTTAGGCTATCATCTCACAATTATCAATTTGGAATGGAAATTAAAGTGTATTTGTCAGTGCATAACTTCTCAATGCCACTGACAAATTATATTTCTTTCCATTGTTGGATCCATCCAATGAATCATTATTCATTCGCAATAGGCCTACATTTAGACAATTAAAATGGTAACAGATGATTTTTTTTTTTAAACAAGGCCCAAAAATAAGAAATGTTGTACAAATTAGTCAGTGATGGCTCTTAAAAAGAACATGAAACAGCTGACCTGATGACAATGAATGTGTACTACAGAGTTAGCTACTGTCAGATTTACTTACTGTATTCCCATGTTTAATTGCTGTAGTTAGTCATATTTAAAGACAATTCATGGCTAAATCATTGCAGCAATAATTTTCTTTGTGCGCATGAGATTAGATGCAGTCAGATACACCACCATTGACACTAACCTAAGGATTGCTTACACAACACAGGAAGGGGACATTCGGCAGCGTTAAAGGAACATTGTGCAAAATCACAAAAACAGAAGAATAAGAAGTGAAAAGGCTTTCCATCAAACACATCCTAAATAGCCTTTGCAACTACAATATCAGCCATTATTAAAACGGATTCATTAGGTAAGATTATTCTCAATATTTGGGATCAAAGGGCATAGGACCCAACTCTATTTTTACATCAGCCATGTGTCTGTCTGTGTTCCGTCCTGCTCTGCTCCACTTCCTCTCTCTTTGTGACCGGGGCCGGGCCCTCTGATTACGCTGCTGCTGCTTGGCTAGTCTTTCTTCTTTAGTATCCGTATTTGGCACTTCAAAGGGTATACTGTGAGTTGGCAAAAAGAAATGTCAGAATATGGCAAAGCACAACATTCACAAGATTCTATTGGAAAAACAGTTATGAAAACTATAAACTTACCTTGACCCATAACGTTTTGAGTAGGTATCTCCAAAGAAGTGCCTGTAGACATACTCATCAAGATCTTCAAAGACGTCATCGTTGTGGCCATGGTACTCATCCATGTCCTCCAGGTAGTCTTCCACACCACTAACAAAGTCTGTGAACAGCATCTGATCGTGGATGAAGACGCCGTTGTGAAAGAAATTGTTAATAAAGCTCTCCAGCTCAGTCCAGTGGTGGAAGTGGTCAACCTCCTGCTGGAGGTAGCTGTGAAGCAGCTGGTTGAACTCATCTGCTCTTATGGGGTCCATGGCTTTGTTGAAGAGGCTCATGGATTCTTGGTAGGCACAGTCGAAAACCCCAGAGCAACCTTTGGGCACTCCTCTTTGTTGTGGCTCAGCCTCTGGGTCCTCCTCAACTTTACCCCCTGACTTCCGGGTGTTACGGTGTGCCTGGAAAGAGTCATCAGTGGATTTACGAGGGTGACGATGCAGGGGCTTGTGGGTTATGGGCTGCCATGGTTCCTCCTCTGAGTGCTTGTTTCCATGGTCTCTATGATACTCCTGCTGCTCTGTCTTGGCTTCCTTCCTCTCGTGAAACCTCCGATCGTGAGGCCGGTAAGTCTTGTCCATCATACGCGAAGCAGAGTCCTTGAAGTGGCGGAAGGTGGATTTCACAGAATCAGAGAACTTCCTCAGATTCTCCTTCACAGCCTCTTTGGCTTTCGTTATCTGCTCTTTGTGATGGTGCACAAACTCCTTGGTGGAGTTCTTCACCGCATCAAAAGTGTCTTTCACCTTCCCTATCACACCATCCTTGGACCTCTTGACTTTGGCCTGCTCGTCTCCCTTGGCCCGCTCCTCTTTAGTTTCCACATAGAGCCTCTCCCAAAGGTCAGAGCGCTGCTGCTCAAAGCTCAGCTTCTTCTGCAACTCCATGAGCCGTGACTGCAGCTCCTCTGTCTCCGGGTCGGCCTCTCCTCCAGCCCTGGTGTTGCGGCTGCTCAGCTGCTCCCTAAGCTGGTCAGTCACCCTCCGCTCATTATCCAGCTCCCTCCTCAGCGTCTGGGCCTCAGCCATCAGGGCCTCCCTCTGGCTCAGGAAGCTGCGGAGGCGCTGTGTCTCCTCCTCCAGGTGTTCCTTCAGCCTCTGGTTCTCAGACAGTATGGAGTCTGCCCCGGCCCCAGTCTCCTCCAGTTCTCGGATCTGGGAGCGCAGGTTCCTCAGCTCCTCCTGAAGGGTGGACAGGGCCTCCTCCTCACGCTCCAGGGAGCTCTTCAGCAGCTGGTTCTCCACCATCAGGTGACTCTGCTTAGACTCAATCTTAACCCTCTTTTCGCCAGTCTGCTTCAGTTTCACGACCAAGTCTTCTTTCTGGGCCTTGGTTCAAAACAAAAATACATAATTTGTTATGCATCCACAAAGGCGTATTAGCAAAACACTTAACATATGAACAACAAGGGGAACAGTTGGGCTTAAATTAATAATGAAGATGGTTAACTGTGAAACGATGACAAAATACAATTTCTTCACAGTCAGAGGAATAAACGACAAATCAATTCATGGTGAATTTTGTTGCAGCATTTGAATCTTTATCTGTAGATATTAGTCCACCTTCAATTTATATGGAAAGATCCACCACTAGTGTTACATTTTAACCGTAACCTGTACTTGCATGTTACCTGTAGCTGGGCCTGTTTGGATCTGAGATCCTGGTTCTCTTTAGTAAGCTTGTCCATAATCCCTGTGAGGGACAGCATCATGTCACTCTTGTCCTTTAGGTCTTCTCTCAGACTCTTAACCACGTCCTAAACGTGTGGAAACAGCATCACCAAAGTGAGCAAATGCATTGCTATAAAATGAGAATACACTTAAGCTTCATCTCACTCTACAGTTAAGTGGAGTGTCAAATGGTTCTCAAGGGGGCAAAAAGCCATCAAAAACAAATCGTAGAGAATAGTATTCGTAGAGAATAGTCACGTAACATGAAGAGTTTAAATGTGAAATCACAAATATAGCTGCGAGCAGCAATATGAACAGGGGTCACAGGATGAAAAAGGAGAAAATATCAGTTGGAGACAAAGAAAGCACTTTATCATGTAGGAACTATCTTCCTTTATGTGCAATCACTGAAAGCATTGAGAAGAAGATTTCAAGATTTTTTTATCATTAGCATATGTGCATCTTTTGGTACAGTGTGGCCATATTTGAATGCAGAGAAGAAGAAAAAACTATTAAAAGCCTTATGTCTAAATACAAAATCTGGACTGAATCTGATGTATGGTTCATGAGGAGAATATGCCTGCAGATGATTTTGAGCATTAGCATTACATGACTTGTTAATAGTTTCCTTGTTTTTGAGATATCAAAACCAAATTCAGTGTGGTTCATCTTAGGGATGTCCATGACAGCGATGACAAATTTCAAGTTGCTAGACCACTATGGAGTATATTTACACTGGTTTAAATGGACACATAATCCGATTTTGACCAATCCCTTCGTCTTTCTCAAAGTAATTTAAGACATGTACCATGGGCTTACTTTCCAAAGTTGGTGTAATTTGGTCCAATGGTTCATGAGAAGAAGATTTTTGAAGTATTTTAAACCTATTTTAGCATATACGCATCTACTGGTATAGTGTGGCCATCTTTGAATGCATTAATGTTTATTTACTCTTTAGGAACTATTTTGATGAGTCCAAAGACCACATTTGGAGTGAATCTGACATTTAGACCATGAGATTTATGATTATTTTACATAACAATTAACTTTTGACTAAGTTTCCTTATTTTTAAAGATATCAATGCCAAACTTAACATGGTTCAGTTAAGTTAAGTTGATAGGCAATTTTGAAGTGGATTTACAAAGGATTTAAATGGACACGTAAAATCGGATTATCAATAACTCAGCCATCTTGTAACCAATCCCTTAGCTTTTCTCTTACTAAGTTAAGAGATGTACCATGGGCCTACATGCCGAATTTGGTCTTAAGTTTTCCAAAATGTTCAAGACGGAGAAACATCTATGCTGACGGACTTTATGGGTCCTTGAGGCAAATTTGTTCAGCATAAAGAAAGACACCTACATACAACGTTTCAAGTCTCTAGGTTAAACGGGGCGGAGGATATGAGGGTTTAAGTGAGGTTGCTTAACACTGCCACCTTTAGGCCAATCGGTGCAATCATTTGTCTAAGTTAATCATAGTTTCGGTGTGCCAAATTAGAAAAACAGTTACCAATCAAATCTTAAGTTAATTGACCAAGTCAAGAAAAAAAAATCTAAGCATAAAAATATATTTCAGTGTTGCTGTGAACCCCTAAATATAAACCACAAAAACAAGGATAGGCTACACAGTATAATATAGCGGGCTTGCAATGTATTTCAATACAAGGACCTCATTGCCTAAAGAAACATTTTGCTACTGTATGTCATATCAAACTATTTGAGATCAGTGGAAAATGTAACAAAGCTAGATAGTGTTGGACCACTTCGTTTGAAGCATAATTTGTAAAAAAAAATTGAATTAAAATAAAATACATCCTTCTGTGTGGTTGGTGGTGAAGATACATTATTTTGCGAGCAAATTGCTCTCTGGAAGAAGCAATAGTGTGCTTTAGTTGAGGCATAAGCATACTTACCACAGAAGTTAGATTTTCTTGACGAATAATAGTGAAATGAGTGCTCACTGGGCATTGCTGTAAAAGTTGTGGATAGATCAATTTTATATTGAAATGCTTAAAAGTTCTTCCTAAAATATGATACTGATAGTTCCAAATGTGACATTAGGACTACTGGCACTTTAATGCCTGTAATCTCCACGTGTTCAGTCAAAAGAATGAGAGAATTCTATAGCTGAAACAAAGTTCACCAAAGATTTTTTTTTTTTAAACAATTCGTTTCTAAGACAGGAAAATAACATGTATTTTGTTTTATTATGCTAATTTATTTGAGAAGGATAGAGGGAGGTGGCTTATGATACCTAAATGTATCCATCAAGAACTCTTTACAGACCTTGCTGATGACATTTGGTCCTTTATGACACTGAGGCTGCAGATCTCTCGAATTACCAAGGTCATTCACTCCACAGAGCTTCTCCACAATCTTCTGCCTCTCCTGAACCTGTACTGTGCCTGTGTTAGAATGAAATATTTGGCATTCCCTTCATTTTCCATAGGCATAGACATGATTCACCAGAAGATAATACACATTCAAGAATAGTAACACAGAAGTAGAAAAAGTTGTGGGAAATGTCCACGTCATGTTAGGTGCAATAAAAAGGGTTCCCATTCTTGGACAAACAAACATTTCAAGACTTATCCATGCAGCCCAATTAGGGTTTCCAAGATTCAAAACTATTTGGTGACATTGATCAGCAGTGGCAAAATGAACTCAATAACAGCAATTTGTTATTGTGTGTATGGTTATTGACTTATGACCACACTCGCTGGCAAATTAGAAAACGCCCGACATTCCATGTGTGGGATGTAGGTGTTGGAATTCCCTGACCCTTGGGAAATTAGGAACCCATTGTTACCTCACCTTACCAAAGAAGATGGCACATGAAAGTAATATACTACCACACACAAAAACAGAAAATAAATTGACTTACATTAAACAAGTGTCCCATCATGGGCATCTGGTTTGGAGTCAACTCACAAAATGTGGCACACCTCTATGATTATGTTTATCAGTCATATTCAGAATGTCACCTTTCAGCCAGCTCTGAGCTGCCAATAACATTGGAAAACTGATTGCTTATTGACCACAACCCAGATACTATATTACATTTTTACATTTGAACCATTTAGCAGACACGCTCATCCAGAGTGACTTACAGGAGCAATCTGGGTTAAGCGCCTTGCTCAAGGGCACATCGACCCTCTTAACCACTAGGCTACCTGCCACCCCATGACTAAATTATTTGTTTCTACATATAACAAACATTCTGATGAGGATGGATTCAAGAAGTCAACAGAAGCACTGTAATTCTCTTTTCACTATCTTAATAGGATGTGTATCCTTTCAATATGATCAAATATATCTATGTAGGCACTTGACATGCTTTGCATAATCCCACTAAACACACATAGGTTTAGTTTGTGCTATTCAAAACTACGATGCGGTGATGACACATGACATTCACATGACATTATCATGACTTATGCACCTAAGCAAGTTGAGTTAGACAATTACCCTCATACCATTCACTCCATACTGTACCTTCAAATTTTCCTAGAACACAAAACCAACACAAGTTAAAACTGCTAAAACAGCCCTCCTCGTGAATTCCTTTTACCAATGATTCCATACTTATAATGAGCAACATTGAAATTCTTCATCACATATGTACCAATACTTTCCCATGATGCTTACCATAGAAGTGACCAAAGCCCATGCTGATGGCGATGATGAGGGCTAGTAGGATACATTTGTTAAGGGTGCTGCTGACATGGCCTTGAGGTGGGGCTGCAACGCAAGGTTCCTGCTGCACCTCCTCCTCCTGTACCTCCTTCTGGTCCTCCTCTCGAGTCTCCTCTCGGTCACTGTGGCCAGACTCCTGCACCTCCTCTCCAGGCTCAGGCACAGAGCTAGTGGTGCTCTTCCTCACCCTGCGCCTCCGCACTACTGGGGTGACCTGCTCTCCTCCCTCATCCTCACTGCTGCTGGAGTCTGCAATCACAGGCTGCTCCGCAGGGAAAACTGCAACATACACACACCCACACAGAATCATTAGTGCACTGAACCATAATTACAAGGTAGACATGTAGGTTGACATGCTTGTAAACCATGCTTATGCTGCTAAAATAATTAACAGCACATTGCTGCTTAAAATATATTGTTTTAATTGCCCTCATTGATCTAGTTACAAAGTGCGGTCCATGGCAATATATCATGTCTCCATTCAATTCTAATTAAAGAGCGACTGCCCCTAAAAAGCTACTTCTCATTTTGAAAATGGCCTATGTGGCATCGATATGAGTCAGAAACAGTTATTCTACTATCAAAATTGACTACAAAGTGTAAATGGGATAATTTTGGTCATAAAGTCAGTCTCGTCCAAAACAATGATTTGCGAGATGGAAAGAAAATGTATGGGTACCGTAACAGTTTTCCTTGGGTTGGGTTTATTTCAATCCTGCCCACAGTTGGCAGTACCAAGTAATCATCAATTCAGTGCTCAGCTGCAGGCGACCCCATCGTAATGCCCATGGTCAATTTGGTTTGACATGTGATATCCCTATGGGGCTATTTAGGGACCATCAGTAAATTACACAATGTACATGGGACAATATTTTAAAATGTCAATAGCTCCAAATGTACTTACTTAAAAACCTCAAACCTGCTATAAATTGTGGAAATTCAAATATTGAAAGCATTGAATGAGAAAACTAAAGGATGTGAAACATTAAAATATTGTCCCCATTTACAGTCATTTATTGACGGCCCCTAACTAGCCCTAGAGATAAGCTATTCAATGTCAAACCAACTTTGCCACAGCGGCACACCAGAGGGTGAAGCTAATTGGCTAAATAAGTTGGCTAGCACTAACTAGCCAAGGCGATATCAAGACAAGACCTGGTTAGCCTTTCAAGTTATCTAGAAGGGTGAGTGATTGTACATCCACTCTGCCAAAACAGTACACAAACACTTGCCACGTGTGAACACACACACACACACACACACATTAAACCACACCCCCCCCCCAAGACAACTCTTATTTGGCTTCAGCCATGGCTGCTGCATTTCTCAATGACCAAGTTCAAAAACTAAGCCAAATCAGGAATGTCAGCTCCCCTTTAAAGCCTATACAGTTTTTTATAAAGCAGGGCTCTCCAACCCTGTTCCTGGAGAGCTACAGTCCTGTAGGTTTTCAGTCTAGCACACCTGATTCTAACAATTAGCTGGTTTAAAAACCAGGTGAGTTACAACTGAGATTGTCGCAAAAACCTACAGGAGGGTAGCTCTCCAGAAACAGGGTTGGAGACCCCTGTTGTAAAGCTAGGCATCATGACATTGGTGCACATTCAACTGGGGAAACAAAAATAATGCTTTAGTCTTCCAGAAGAAATGCCAAACCTGTAAAACGGACCCACATTGCTGTGAAAATGTGCTTATGTTTTGATTAACAATAACCATTGATTGCAAAATCTGATTAAAGACATCCCTCTGGTAATAGGAGCAACATGTAAACAACATGCCTCAGTATCAAGTTTAATCTAGGTTACATGATCAGAGGTGAACCCTAGCCTAAAGTTAAAAGAGAAAAACAGGAGATCCAGAATAACAACTAATCAAATATTCTGATATACAATTTTTCTGAAATAAAATGTATTATAGGCTGGGCTAATTAAACATCAGGTATATCAGTCAAACCAATGACATTTAACCAAATCATCACTAGGGCAACTTCCAGTTGTTAAGCCTAAAAAAACACACATCATGCCGAAATACCACGCCAGTATTTCGTTAGTGGCGGTTGCTACACCCTTCAAAAGAAGCAGAACTTGTTTACATCATCGGACAGCATTTGCCCTGACAACAGTTTATCAGGTTTAGACCTACCACACTGTGTTGAGCAAGACAAGCAGCACACTATCATATTCACACCAGTCCAGTTTATACCACCTGAGAGAGAACGGCTGCCAGACATCTGCCCTTTCAGTTGGCAGCCCAAGTCCCACAGACTCTGTGGAAGCTTCCAGTGGCCCATCATCAGCCTGGCTTTAGGACAAGGGGAAGGGGATAGGAAGGAGTGCTTTGTTGGTTTCTTCTGTTTGTCGTCATGCCCTATCTGTTCTCTTATCCACTTAAGTTGATTGATCATCACCAGACCATCAAACCTTGCATGGAAACATCTCTAACTTTGAACTGTGAAGATAAATACAAATGTATCTAAATTCTCCAATTTCCCTCATATTGGAATTCATTGAAACATCCCCTAAAGGGTGTGTTGGTTTGCCCTACCAGTCTCTGCTGCGCTGAAGGTGTACTGGCTGCTGGAAGAGGTGCCCAGGTAGAGCTCCTCACTGACTGCTCCCTCTTCCTCCTCCACCGTCTGCTCATCCCAAGGCCCGAGCTCAGTCTCCCTCGTGTCCACCAGAGTCACAATGTCAGAGTGGTCACTGGAGGAGCACAGAGTCACTTGCTCGTCCCCGGCCACCTCACCTCCAGCCTGCAGAGGATATTCCACATGGTTGGCATAGGGACTGGAAACATAGCGACATGGGAATCATACAAATATACAGCTGAAGAATGTTTTGTTTTTATCCCTCACCTCAGAAGCAGACAATGTCTTTTCTAACGTTTCTTCTTTTAGAGTGGCATCAAGAGATGACTCGACCCTCTCCTCAGTGAACTCAGCTGAAACACATTTAGAGGACATTTAAAATTTGAAGACAAGTTGAGTACACGCCATCTACTGTGAGCACATAACATCTCAATACAGCTATAAATGTATAAATGTTTCATTACAGATGGTTAAACCAAATTATGTCGTGTTTTTCTGATACATGTATATTACAATGTTG
Organism: Salvelinus fontinalis; assembly: GCF_029448725.1. Taxonomy (NCBI): domain Eukaryota; kingdom Metazoa; phylum Chordata; class Actinopteri; order Salmoniformes; family Salmonidae; genus Salvelinus; species Salvelinus fontinalis. Next base: position 21,026,047 of record NC_074699.1, read on the forward strand.
TAACAGTTTTATCCCAGTCATCGATAGTTTTTTTTGTAATAGGCCTAGATATTTCAAAGTGGTTTCATTTGTCATAACAAGGCATATGGTAACTCTTCCTACCAGAGAGAGAGGTGGGTTGGTTCTGCAGCAGCTCTGGCTCAAGCACTGCGCTCTCTGGGAGATCAGATACACATTCCAGGCCGTTCTCTGGCCCCAGGGCCTCAATATCTGAACCCTTAGAAACAAGCCTATTATATTAGCCTACCACATTTTAGACAACCCTACATTAAGGCATACTATGATCTCCAGTTCACTGTATTAACCATTAGGCTTTCAAATTAATCTAGACAGTCGGCATAATGGCATTGACTGCCATAAAGGCACTCAAGAAGTAACTAAGATGACATGAAACTTTGAATTAGTAAGTCACTAACAGTCATATCCATAGGCCAGTCCCATTAGAGTGCACTGAGGAATTTCAAGGGCTCTGGTTCCTAGTACTGGACTATTGGTCCTACAAGGGTTAGCTGAGAGGGACTCGGGTGCTCAGGCTGATGGAGAATCAAATAAGGACCCAGGTAGAGTCAGAAAGACTTGACTTACTTCATTACTTATGATAGTCCACCCACAGGAGGACTCTGTGTCACTTGAGCTCTCTGACATGGCTCCGCCAGCTGGTAAAAATAATGGAGCACACTGTAAAAAAATGCATTGTGAATTTTAATTTTTTGCACAAGAGGAACATATGAATACTCAAATGCAAAATGTATCATTCTGCATAAAACCACAGTTCACTGATATGACATTGAGATAAGACAGTTCACAACAACAGTACACAGACATTGCAGCATAATGCATGCCTTGTTGACAGGGGAATGTCTAGCTCTCAAAAACCATTCATCTCCATATGGAGGGTTTTCAGCCATTACATTTGCTCACATTTGAATCCATGTAAACTACAATTTTGACGTTGTGTTTTAACGTTTAGAAACGTCATTCTAAACATATGCTGGTATGCCCCTTAACTTTCATGTGAGTGAGAACATTTTTCAAATAAAAAAGATACACGTACTGTAGCAGTTTTGCACAGATTCATACACTGTGTGTGCCTCCAGTTGACGAACTACACTTCCTCACTAGTTAGCTTACCCCAAAGATTATGGATATACTGACAATATTCTATCTATCTGTTCTTTGGGTTGGTGGATACATCTCATTATTATAATACTTTTTGGAATATTCGTTGAGGGTTGTTGACTTTAACCACCTGTATTCAATGGAGAGAGATGCTATGCTACTAGCCTCATGCCATGACTATGCATAGCCATCTCGAGACAACTCGGATATAAAGCGTTTTTTCTCAAAGTTGCCAGTGTTGTGTCGAAAATATCCCCCTGACAGAATCCCCCAATTCTAATTTCCTTAATTTTGTGGCTAGAGTCAAATACTTTCTGTGGCACACATCAGAGTCAAATACTTTCTATAGAACAAACTTCACGTCAGGATAGGCAACCGAAATGAATAATTAATGTATGTGTGTTATATTAAACAGAGGGAGTAAAATGTTGGCAAGCAATAAACATTTCAGAACAACTATGGCTGAGATATTATCCTTACACTTTCAAAGATACTAGTCGAATAAGCCATGGGAGAGATTACGAATTTTGGCAAAGAGATGTATTTATAGACTAATACAAATCAGTAGCGGATTTAGGTACGGGCAACATGGGCAGCCGCCCAAGGCGGCACGGGGCGCCCGCACTCGGGCTGAAGAGTGGGTTCGCCCAGGGCACCGTACAAGCTAGAACCGCCACATACACTTGAAAACTGCAGACAAAAATGCTTTCTGCTACTAAGATCAGTGAAATGTAGGCTAAATTGACAACGGTGTGGAGAGCAGAAATCTCAACTAGAACAAGTCGCAGCAATGAAGAACGCGAAGGGGGGAAGTATTCTGCCAGGGAGGAGATTTTCGGCACAACACCGGGATATCCACGTGTCCTACTTATATCAATACACTCTTAACATACACTCTGAACAACTTATGCTTATATTCGAGAAAAAGAAGCCATTCGTTTTTTTGTTGACCAAATTCGAGTCATTATTGACCTCCATACAAAACTCCTTGCTCGGTGAAAAAACACCACCTAAAGGAGGGAGACAGGTTTTCTGCCGAGTTGGACATCTCTCTTCCTCTCTGCTTACACACACAGGTGTTCTGAACACACTAGACACCAGGTGGCGAATGATGTCTTCCGTAAACAAGCGCTCTAACGTGGAGATATGGCTGTGTGGGAACACTAACCCAATAAAAGGTGTGTAGTAATTTACATTTTGTTAAAAATAAATAATGTTTCACTGATATGAAAGATACGTTACTTCCAAAACAGTACCGCAAGCGATGCGTGTTAATGTTTAGAGTAAGCGTCAGGGCACTTAACACAACTCCCCCGGTAAGAAGATACTATCGTCAATAGGCGCTAAAGTAGTTTGCGTCTATGAATGGTAGGGGATGTCATGCTGACCCCCTTTGTTGGTGAATGATTGCACCAATGCCCCACTTTTGGGGAGATCGAAAACTGTTTGTATGTTTCTCTGTATAGGCATAATCTTTTTGCAGCAGAACATGATAAAGAGTTTATACAGCTTTCAGAGTACCCAGTAGTGGTTGTGTAGAATGTGGGTTGTGGGGGGCATTTTGGAAAAACATTTTGGAATACTGTTACTTTACCACCTAACTAGTTTACTGGTGAAGGAAAACGAAGCCTAGTGAGTATTGTTGATATTATTTCAACAAACCGAGTTTGGTGTGCACTGTTCAATGCATGGGGGCCTTCGTAGCTGCACTGTGCAGGATTGCAATGCTGCCAGCTAATTAGCTAGCCAACTACAGTTAGCACATGAGGAGTCCAATCCGCAGTCGATTATTCAACAAATGGATGTCTGAATAGATATATATATATATATATATATATAACTAACGTTACATATGTAGCTATGTAACGTTATTATATGCACGATATTAACAATTATCATAAGAAATGACACAATCAGGTGAAAATGCGAACTGAGGGGTGTTTTCTGCAAACAGCTGCTAGATAGACTGAAATTTAAACAGCTTCTTGCTAGCTACCTAACAGTAATAGCTAGCCGCTCGCACAGTTAGCTACTAGTACGCGTTAGTTTATCTGACTTATCCTACTCTGTAACGACAAGAAGTATGACTTACAAACCACTCTAACCTGACAAAACACCAGACAGTAATATCATTACCCAGTAAGTTTCCAACGTAGAAAGTGCGAATTTCTGCAAACGATTCTTGATATTGCAGTCACAATTGCGCCCTCACAGCTTCATCGATTTCAATTCAACAACAACACAATCAGCGTCTCGTCAACAACACTAAAACTAGTACTTCCGATCACGGAATTTCGAAAACGTTCTAAATAAAAGTCTCCCACGTAATTGTAGAAACGTGTTAATAACCTGTATTTATTCATGATACATGAAAAATAAATGTTTAAACATTAACAATGAAGGGGGCAGGCAGCAGGGTAAGGTCAGGGAGTGGTCAGGGGACAGGCAGCAGGGTAAATTCAGGGCATGCTCAGACACTGAAAGATAGGACACAAAGACCTCTGGATTATTCTACTATTTCAATTGCAATTAATTATGTTATGCAACACAATGAAAAGAGTGATAATGCATGTTTGAAGTTGCCCAAATTCTGCAATGGCCAACTGCTACAAAAAACACAGAAAGGATTTGTGTCGGGCTGCTTAAATGGAAAGATGAGAATTTTGATATAGACCTATGTGCTTGTGTTATGCAGCTAAAGGAAGGCATAGGCAGGGATAGTAAAGTGGTGGAGTCTGTGCCGGACACTGGTGTTAATCAGGTGCTTGAATTAATTGAGTCACAGGAAGGAGTAGTAAAGGGTGGACCTAGTGCTATAGTAGGAGTTGAATGTACTGATAGTGATGCTGTTCTCTGTAGTGATAAAGTTAACTATGGAGTTGACCGTACTGATAAAAGCATAGATCAGAATAAGTTCACACAATGGATTATAAATGCCATTGAACCCCCAAATTTGACACATAAATTGTATCGGGGTTGTCGTGATGTTGGGGAGCACCAGAAAGTTAAGACTTGCCACAGAAAGGGGAAAATAATAATAATAAATGTTTAGATTATCATGCTAGTTCAATGGCAGTACATGCCGTCATGCAGCATAATGACAAAACTTTGCAATGGCCATCTGGAACAACCATTGAACCATTGTCATTAATCGTAGTATCAAAATTCTTAAGAATATGTGTAACAAGAATATAAGTAAAATTCAAAGTCTTGTTAATGAGATTGAGGAAGAGGTTGAGTTGACCAACTCTTTGAGTCTGTCATCCATATGTAATGACATAGGAGATAAGCGTGACAGCACAAACTTAAGTCAGTGCAACACAGTCAAAGACAGTACACTAATTGATTAAAAAAAACACCAATCAAACACAAGAGTGGGGAGGAGAAATGCAGTGAAACGTAAATATGGTGAGGAATGGGTCACACATTAAAAGAAACCCAAAACACTGTTTTGTTGCTGTAAATAACCAAATAACAGTAAATGAGCAATGCTAGCATGTGATAGCTGTGAAATTGGTATCCATTTGATAGTCAAAAAGATGTAGAATTTACTACTTTTCTATGCAACTCAGAATCATGTCGAGTTCATGTACAGCCATTGCAAAATGGATTTAGTCTTAAAGTGGACTGTGACACATTTATACATTCTATTGCTAGTGACAAGGTGAAATTAAACAAAATGGTACAAACAGAGAATGTAAATTAGGCTCAGGTTCAAAACCTATTGCCTGTGGAGAGTTTAAATGATGGAATGTCAACTGTTCAGAGAAGACCCTGACTGCCAACTTCATATGCAAAATGTACACACTTTTGAGGATAAAGAACCTGCTTCTGAGTTTCATCCTGATGTAGCCAGTAATTCACATGACGAAGTGTCAGTGGTGCTGCTCAATCAAATCTCAGACACCCAAGATATTGGGATTTAATACTACCACTTAAAGACAGAAAGTTGTGGTACAAGTTGTCATACAGGTTTATTAGATGAGGAAATCATAAGCTCTATGACAACTGATACAGATGAGCAGCATGTAACTGGAGAGGTAGGTTGATGTATAAATAAGCAGGGATACACTGAAATGTGTTTTGTCAGATGAGACAAACTTTGGATGGTTCAGGCATACCACAAATAATGGTGTGTTTACATTGACTCGTGATGAATGGAAGAGGGTCCATTTGGAGCGGAATGGTGGTACAGTATTTGGTTAGCTGAGACAGTAAACGTTTTTCTCTACAGTGATACAGTCCAATATGTATTCCATATACAGAGAACTGCATTGCTGGCTATGTTCTGTTGCATGGGTAAATAGTCACAAACTATGAATTACCAAATAATTTGTATTTATTAGCAAAAGATAATAAGACAACTGCTGGGTACAACACATAGCGTTATGGTTTCACAGAACTAAACTCAGCAAAAAAAGAAACGTCCTCTCATTGTCAACTGCGTTAATTTTCAGCAAACTTAACATGTGTAAATATTTGTATGAACATGACAAGATTCAACAACTGAGACATAAACTGAACAAATTCCACAGACATGTGACTAACAGAAATAGAATAATGTGTCCCTGAACAAAGGGGTGGTCAAAATTAAGAGGAACAGTCAGTATCTGGTGTGGCCACCAGCTGCTTTAAGTACTGCAGTGCATCTCCTCCTCATAGACTGCACCAGATTTGCCAGTTCTTGCTGTGAGATGTTACCCTACTCTTCCACCAAGGCACCTGCAAGTTCCTGGACATTTCTGGGGGGAATGGCCCTAGCCCTCACCCGCCGATCCAACAGGTCCCAGACGTGCTCAATGGGATTGAGATCCGGGCTCTTCGCTGGCCATGGCAGAACACTGACATTCCTGTCTTGCAGGAAATTACGCACAGAATGAGCAGTATGGCTGGTGGCATTGTCATGCTGCAGGGTCATGTCAGGATGAGCCTGCAGGAAGGGTACCACATGAGGGAGGAGGATGTCTTCCCTGTAACGCACAGCGCTGAGATTGCCTGCAATGACAACAAGCTCAGTCCGATAATGCTGTGACACATGTCGGACCCTCCACCTCCAAATCGATTCCGCTCCAGAGTACAGGCCTCAGTGTAACGCTCATTCCTTCGACGATAAACGTGAATCTGACCATCCCCCCTGGTGAGACAAAACCGCGACTCGTCAGTGAAGAGCACTTTTTGACAGTCCTGTCTGGTCCAGCGACGGTGGGCATGTGCCCATAGGCGACGTTGTTGCCGGTGATGTCTGGTGAGGACCTGCCTTTCAACAGGCCTACAAGCCCTCAGTCCAGCCTCTCTCAGCCTATTGCGGACAGTCTGAGCACTGATGGAGGGATTGTGCATTCCTGGTGTAACTCGGGCAGTGCCATCCTGTACCTGTCCCTCAGGTGTGATGTTCGGATGTACCAATCCTGTGCAGGTGTTGTTACACGTGGTCTGCCACTGCGAGGACGATCAGCTGTCCGTCCTGTCTCCCTGTAGCGCTGTCTTAGGCGTCTCACAGTACAGATATTGCAATTTATTTCCCTGGCCACATCTGCAGTCCTCATTCCTCCTTGCAGCACGTTCAAGCAGATGAGCAGGGACCCTGGGCATCTTTCTTTTGGTGTTTTTCAGAGTCAGTAGAAAGGCCTCTTTAGTGTCCTAAATTTTCAGAACTGACCTTAATTGCCTACCGTCTGTAAGCTGTTAGTGTCTTAACAACCATTCCACAGGTGCATGTTCATTAATTGTTCATGGTTCATTGAACAAGAATGGGAAACAATGTTTAAACCCTTTACAATGAAGATCTGTGAAGTTATTTGGATTTTTACGAATTATCTTTGAAAGACAGGGTCCTGAAAAAGGGAAACTTATTTTTTTGCTGAGTTCAGGATAAGACACGAGGCTTTAAACCACTAAAGGGTGCTACTCGGACAAGCCACATGAGGCTATAAGCCACAAGGCCATATAATCATCCAGGAATACAACTCAAACAAACTGGAAATAAATTGAAACCGTGATAGGATCTGTAAGAACCAAGAAAAACTTGTAAGCATAGAACCAGTCCTATACAATTACATATTCTTTATCTTATATAGAGTAGTAATTCTCTTTAGTTCAGATTTTCCCTGATGTAGTTATGATTAAAAAAAATACATTATTCACTATGGCTATGTAAAGCGGTAAAAAAAATCATAGAGATAGCGTTTACCTCAGACTTTTGTTTTGAAGGAAAAACTTGAAAACCGGAAGTCTTAATGCTGCCACTGGGACGCGAATGCTGCTGTCATGACGCTAATAACAACAGACCTTTGCGAAGCTGAAGAACGTGTAACGTGATGAGGGGTAAGTGTAGTTTTAATTTAGAGTTTGCGTGAAGTGAGCACATGTCGTTTGCCAAAGTTGGAAACTACAGCTCCCAATATACTATGGTCTCTGGATCACGTGATTGATAAGATGATAAATACATGGGTAGATGTAAACCAACATACTAAACTCATGATTTTAGTCTACTGCAATGAATATATGTAAATGGGTTGGTTATATTCAATACGCCCAACTTCATGTAAGGTTTGTATAATAATACACACAAGGCTTAGAATGAAGAGATATGAAGCAAGGAGGATGATCCTTCCGATCTAGTACATCTACATCTACTTCAACTGTCGCGTCAATACCGTTGCAAAGGAGGGTAGCTACGGTAACCAACATCCTGAATCCATGACAGAGGTCTGTCCTCACCAACCAATTATCAAGGTAAGTCTTACTTTAGGAGTTTACAAAGTTTGTCTGAACCTTGTAGCGTTTCATATAACAAGGTTTCATAAACTCTGTCCTGGGACCCCCTGGGTCTTTTGGCTTTTGCCCTACCACTACACAGCTGATTCAAATAACCAACTCATCATCAAGCTTTGATTATTTGAATCAGCTGTGTGCTAGAACAATAACGTGCACCCAAGGGGAAGGGCCCAGAACCGAGTTTAGGAAAAACAGTCAAGGCATGCTGATATTCAGAGAGGAAGACGCAAAGAGATAGTTAGGCCCAACTCGGCTGAAAGTCTGTCGCCCACCAGGCAAGGAGATTTTGAATAATGAGTGTCGAATTTTCTCCCTCCAAAAATGTATGGCTTATTTGCTACATTGGCATAACATCTCTCAATTTAATACAGTCGGTTGACGTCAACAACCCTCATATACTTTATTTTTAAGTATTAATATAATGAGATGTATCAACCAATCAAAAAAAAAGAGATAGGCGTGGTGCTTTTTGAACAACGACTCCCATTGTTAGGGTGGAGAGACCAGTATCTTGTCAGTATCCATAATCTTTTATATTTTGGGAAAACCGAGTTTGGGAAACCTTGAACTATTTGATTTTTTTTTGTCATCACCTGACATTCTAGGTAGACTGGTAGGCCTTGGCAACAATGTCGGCTCCTCAACAGCAGGAACAAAGCAGAGCCCTGTGTGCAAACCCTGGGAATCCTGTTTTCTCATGTATGATGACCCCAGTGGTTAAAAACAATTCACATGTGACATGGGCAAAGCCTCAAAGCCCCTTCTACAAGACCACCTCAAGTGACTATGGCGTTAGTCCTCCAACATTTGAATCATCACCCTGTACCTACCACCCACTTTCACAAAGATTCACAGAAGACCTTGGAAACTGTGGGATGTTACGTGACAACTCCTTCAATACAAGTCTTGATCGAAGCAGGGTATATGACTGCCCTAATTTGCAAAACACTATCTGATTTGATTGACATGGTATAACATTGTCTTAGTGTTGATTAAACTACCTGGTGGACCTTCACTCCATTGACAATGCTTGGTGTCCTGAAAATGCATAAAAGCTGTACATTTAAGTTCTACAATATGCATGTTGTATCTTTCTACTTACACACAAATTAAAGCATAGTATTACTTGCACTTATGTTATTTGTGACATACAGAAACACACTAATAGCTGGAGCAAGTTACAATGTTTGACTTTTTTATTGTATCACTATAAACACATTAGGCTACACTGAACAGGTAGGATATCAGCATTCATTGTAATGTTCCTCATTGCAAAAATATATATGAATGTATTTTAAAAAATATATATATTTTCATTCGGGACAGGGTGCACTCCCTTGGATGATTTGTCTGATTTTGTGAGTGTCAGCTTGTAGAGTTTCATTTTGAGGATCAATTGTCAAAGCAGCCTGGTAATCTTGAAGACCTATGAAAATATTTCCAAGAGGAAAAAAAAGTTTAGCTGACTGCACCAGCCATGGTAGGCATAGGCTGCTAAACCAGCTATCCCTACTTCCTAGCCTAGGATATCCACAGCTGCATTATTTCAGTCACAAGGCCAGTCGGCTTTTCATTCTGGGCAGAACAAACAAAATAATCTACTTTTTAGCCAGCAGAGGTCAGTGTTACAGAAGGTAAAGTACAAAACACCCATCTCTGGGGCTACAGTACATAATCTTTACATTGTTTTTTAAATTTAACTAGGCAAGTCAATTAAGAACACATTCTTATTTACAATTACAGCCTACACCGGACAACGCTGGGCCAATTGTGCGCCGCCCTATGGGACTCTCAATCCTGGCCGGTTGTGATACAGCCTGGATTCAAACCAGGGTGTCTGTAGTGACACCTCTAGCACAGATGCAGTGTATTGTGCAAAGTATTCTCTTTTTTGCATTTCACTTGTCCAAGTATGAATAACAATGAGATTAAAACTAAAATAGAAAGTGCCAAGGGGAGCTATATAGCTTGAGAAATGCCCTTGTTGATGTTGCACAGACCTTCAGTATAGAGCTCCAGTTCACAAAAAGCTGTGCCTCGTCTTACATGAGCTCTTGTTCTGGCACCTGCATTGCCAGCCACGGGTGGCGTCAACAGATCAAGTGCCTGCAATGAAAGATTGTGTGTATGAAGAAACATTGTAATGTCATGTTCTATACAACAATCTCTTTTACCAATGCTGTTGAGTAAAAGGAAACATTTACACAAGGAAAATGAATACTGACCCAAGAGGAATCCTCAATGGCTTTATGAAGATTCCTTAGTTTCAAGTGACAAGCAGAACGGTTTGAATATATGGTAGGAATCTTTCTGTTAAGCTTTATGGCAAGGCTGTAAGCATTGATCGCAGCCAAGTAGTTACCTGTTGCAAACAATTTGCTGAAAAACATGGAGGGAAGACATTTAATATTAACACTATGCTTCAATGTTCTTATGATCACTGATTTTGACAAGATTAGCCTACTTACTCTCCTTTCTCCTTTAACCAGTCAGGGTTCCTCTCTTCTTCTGTCAGGTCCTTCAGCTCTGCCAGGTTTACATGTATTGCCCTTCTGGCCTCGGCCTGCTTCTGAAGCCACTGTTCCAAAAGAACACATTCATATGATTGGGTTGGCTTGATAAAATGTAAAAATATTAAACACAACATGATGCTACCTCCCAATATGGAACCGAGAATGGACAAACACATCTCGTCCTCATAGCTTAAAGTAAAGACAAAGCAATCAATACCCATAATTAAAGGGAAATTCCACCACTTTTCATTATCTCCGGCAGAATACCAGCATTTACATAAGTGAAAATGGCGCATTTCTAAGTTTAAGTTAAAATGTTCTACCCGACGTCATAATCAAAAAGTGAAAACATTTTAAAAACAGTGATTTTCAAACAATGCGATTCCCAGTGACGTGGGGAGAAAGAATATACCTTCCCTCTGGCAAGAAACTCGTTGAAGGTTTTGAAAATCTGTTTTTCTGACTTTTAATCCTACCCTGTGATGTCAAAGAGAAGCATTTTTAGGACAGTTCTTATTATCTTTTTAACCACAGATCATAGAAACGTGCTGTTTTAACATACAGTATGTATACAATGGTATGGTGCTGCAGATAATGGATATGAGGTTGAAAAGTGGCGGAATTGCCCTTTAATAAACCACAGTTCCAAAGATTCACTGATGAAAAAACCTGGTTAATACTTGAAAGTGGAAAGGGAAAAAATGAGTTTACACCTCTTCCTCCTCTGGTACTCTTGATTCTCGTAGGGCCGTGGGAAACACTCGTGGTGTGAACTTGATTTGAATGTTGCCTGTGGATCTTGGAGCTGGCAAATCCACCTGTTTTTTCTTGCTGACTGATTGAACACTGTTTTTCTGATCTATGTAAGAAACAAGCAGATATTTATTATGGAATACTCAACATATCAACAAACTTATGATTGCAGAATGTACAATTCGATTGTACCATAGTTTTATTTACCATGCTTGACCTTGCATTGGTCTGATGTTCTGGGTACATGTATCTTTTCCGATTTGCTTTGTTTGTCAACCTTGATTCTCTGACTTTGTAGCTTTAGTTGGGCCTCCTCCTCTGCTATTTGTCTCTGCTTCAGTTTCCATGCCTCCAACTGTGCTGTTGCTTTCTCACATTCATCATCCTTCATTTTCTGGATCTTGGCTCTCCCCTCTTCTTCCAGCTGACAATATAAAATAAATGAAGATGTATTCTTAGCACAAATTTCAGAGAATATACACTGCTCAAAAAAATAAAGGGAACACTTAAACAACACAATGTAACTCCAAGTCAATCACACTTCTGTGAAATCAAACTTCTGTGAAATCAAACTGTCCACTTAGGAAGCAACACTGATTGACAATAAATTTCACATGCTGTTGTGCAAATGGAATAGACAAAAGGTGGAAATTATAGGCAATTAGTAAGATACCCCCAAAAAAGGAATGGTTCTGCAGGTGGTGACCACAGACCACTTCTCAGTTCCTATGCTTCCTGGCTGATGTTTTGGTCACTTTTGAATGCTGGCGGTGCTTTCACTCTAGTGGTAGCATGAGACGGAGTCTACAACCCACACAAGTGGCTCAGCTCGCATTGATGTGCCATCCTGGATGAGCTGCACTACCTGAGCCACTTGTGTGGGTTGTAGACTCCGTCTCATGCTACCACTAGAGTGAGAGCACCGCCATCATTCAAAAGTGACCAAAACATCAGCCAGGAAGCATAGGAACTGAGAAGTGGTCTGTGGTCAACATCTGTAGAATCACTCCTTTTTGGGGGGTGTCTTGCTAATTGCCTATAATTTCCACCTTTTGTCTATTCCATTTGCACAACAGCATGTGAAATTTATTGTCAATCAGTGTTGCTTCCTAAGTGGACAGTTTGATTTCACAGAAGTGTGATTGACTTGGAGTTATATTATGTTGTTTAAGTGTTCCCTTTATTTTTTTGAGCAGTGTATTTTACAGGTGTATCACCTTCATCATGGTCTCCAGTGCATATTTTCTTTCTTCTTGTGTTTTCGTGGCTTTGGCTTTCGACTCAGCAGCAAGCTTTTCCTGGGCTTTCAAGAGTGCTCTTTCCCTGATCTCTCTCGATTTGTCTTTGTCATCTAAAACAGATACACACACACACTAACAAGAGCCTTATAATATCTCTTTGTGTAATAATACCAATCAGGGTCAAATTTAATACATACAATTAAGTTGTAAAATACTGTGACTACTTTGCATAATGTATTGCAGCTACTTTATACATAGCGTTGTTGAATAGTTGTTTCTGATTATCTTAAGGGCATTCTAGAGCGTGCATTATTTCCCTATAAGGCACGGTATATCAGCAGGGTAGAATTCAATTGCTTTAGTGTATTCTTACAAGTTCTATGTTTTTGCTGCTTTTGAAAGTAAAAGTAGAATTGAAAACATTATTGGCATGAATTCGATTTCAATAATAGCAAGCTAAACTAACAAGTCTGTTTGTTTGGTTACCAAGGCAACTACTGTAGCTAGACTATCTAGTAAACTTACTAGCTACTTACTAGCTACTTCCAGCAAAGGTATAGCCATGGTATAAAAGGGATAATCAACCCGGGGCTCTCTATGCGTTCTCTTGAAAATAATGCAACTCCATGGAAGGTTTATTCCACTCTGCTAACGCGTCTTCCATGTCATTCATTATTTTGAAATGCATAGCCAGCCCCTCGTTGATTATCGCTTACATAGGCAGACTAATATCTATATTGCTGTTAGCTAATGACTTACTGTTATTAATCACAAGGTGTTCCCACAGTCTCTCCTTCTTTTTCTGCAATGTGAAAACTGCAACTCCATTTCCAATTTTTGCTGTGCTTTTGTCATCATCTATCGGCTCAGACAGGAAGGCTTCAAATAAAAACGGGGGGAAATGTACCTAAGATGGAGGCAAACCAAAGCAAACTGATTACCAAAGCAATTGCCAATCTACTACTGTTGTTAACATTTAGGTAGGTACTAGTTAACGTTAGCTAGCTAGCTTTAGGGTGTTTCCAAAAAACTTACCTTCAGATATTCGTCTGTGGAAAAGATATCTACTTTCCCAACCTTTACTCCTTTTAATGGTACATTTATGTAAACAATCATTTCTGTCTGTGTCCATGTGTAATCTTTGACAATCAAAGGCATTTCAAACCAATTTATAGTTAATTTTGAGTTGCTAAATTGCTGTGAGTGTGTGGTGGTAGCTACAACTTTGGCAGTTGCCAAGGAAGAAGTAAAGTTGTTTCCGCGAACTATTGGTGTACATCCTGTCTCAAAGTTTATCGTCAGTTAAAGGGCCACTGCCACGCCAAACTGCTTTCAGAACCGAGAGCCCAGCTCGACTTGAAGGGTTGAAGCAAAGAATATCTGACAGTTCTAAATGTTCTGATGTCGTGTTCCTTGTGCTCTAAGGGGCTATTTTTGAAGGTCTGTTTTGAAGGTGTAAATCTGATAGCCCAACATTTTCAAACATGAAAGCGAAGACACAATTTCAAAGTTGTATTTATTAAAATAAGTTTTGCAATTAAATCTTTGAAAAAGAAAAAGAGTTTGTGGCATTTGTAATATTAGTGCATACATTCATTTATAAAGAACAGAATACAAAACAAATTAACAAATGAAGCTTTAGGTCATTGAAGAAATGAAACCATGTTGTTCATGTTACAGAGGCTCATATCTAATCTATTACCAGACCTCACAATGGAGCCCTGTTTGCCATTTTTTTTATACCTCTGCACAATTTTCATAAAACCACAATCAAATTGTTGTAACTATGAGTGAAATTAACATTTGAGATCATGTACCGGTACATTCAATATCCTAAAGGTAATATAATCAGGTACTCATTTGAAAATGATATCCTTTTTGGTGGCCAATCGATGTGGGAAAATACAAATACTTAATGTGCATGTAAAGTGAACATACATGTTATTCATACATTACATTTACTAATAAACAACATTTGAAAATGTCAAGAAAATAAAGCATCTGGTGTCAATCATCTAGTATGAAAAAATGAGCTTGAAAATCAAGCTAACTGCACTTTGCAAGCAACGAGATATGTAAGTGGAGTTGTTATTCTGTAAGGAATGTACTTCTGAAATGAAATAAAATTTTGGTACGTGACCATTTGTGTTAAATCTAACCATTATCAATTAATTAGGAATAGGCTAATAATATATTATTCCTATAAACATTATCAATATTTTGATCACACAATATTCAGCCTCATCACAAATGGCTAATAAATTAAGTCAACAACATACAAATGCAGTTTTTTCACTTGATATATTAAGCAAAATATCTGGAAGTGATGATGTATCAAAAACACTTAACGCTGTTGATCCTGATGTTAGCACCGAATCAACAGTAAATATTAACTGCTTGTTCATAGCAGATCTAAAAGGAAGCAAACATTGATACAATTACATTATACAAAATTGAGCACAGTACTGTATACATTCACAATGCCACATTGAGTAGTTTAAAAAGTTGTTGAGTAGTTTTGATTTTGTTTATAGATTTAGATTTTTGTTTTTAAATAACTGACAATATGAAAACTAATCTTTGAACAATATCAACTACCAATATTTATGTCTGATGGGCCGAAGCCTAAACTTGAGCAATGTCCTCACATAGAAAGTAGGCGGGATATATTTATTATAAACTCAGCAAAAAAAGAAACATCCTCTCACTGTCAACTGCGTTTATTTTCAACAAACTTAACATGTGTGAATATTTGTATGAACATAACAAGATTCAACAACTGAGGCATAAACTGAACAAGTTCCACAGACATGTGACTAACAGAAATGGAATAATGTGTCCCTGAACAAAGGGGGGGTCAAAAGTAACAGTCAGTATCTGTTGTGGCCACCAGCTGCTTTAAGTACTGCAGTGCATCTCCTCCTCATGGACAGCACCAGATTTGCCAGTTCTTGCTGTGAGATGTTACCCCACTCTTCCACCAAGGCACCTGCAAGTTCCCAGACATTTCTGGGGGGAATGGCCCTAGCCCTCACCCTCCGATCCAACAGGTCCCAGACGTGCTCAATGGGATTGAGATCCGGGCTCTTCGCTGGCCATGGCAGAACACTGACATTTCTTTCTTGCAGGAAATCACGTACAGAACAGGCAGTATGGCTGGTGGCATTGTCATGCTGCAGGGTCATGTCAGGATGAGCCTACAGGAAGGGTACCACATGAGGAGGATGTCTTCCCTGTAACGCACAGCGTTGAGATTGCCTGCTATGACAACAAGCTCAGTTCAATGAAGCTGTGTCACACCGTCCCAGACCATGACGGACCCTCCACCTCCAAATCAATCCCGCTCCAGAGTACAGGCCTCTGTGTAACACTCATTCCTTCGTCGATAAACCCGAATCCGACCATCCCCCCCCTGGTGAGACAAAGCCGTCCTGGTGAGACAAAACAGTCCTGTCTGGTCCAGCGACAGTGGGTTTGTGCCCATGGGCGACGTTGTTGCCGGTGATGTCTGGTGAGGACCTGCCTTACAACAGGCCTACAAGCTCTCAGTCCAGACTCTCTCAGGCTATTGCGGACAGTCTGAGCACTGATGAAGGGATTGTGCGTTCCTGGTGTAACTTGGCAGTTGTTGTTGCCATCCTGTACCTGTCCCGCAGGTGTGATGTTCAGATGTACCGATCCTGTGCAGGTGTTGTTACACGTGGTCTGCCACTGCGAGGACGATCAGCTGTCCGCCCTGTCTCCCTGTAGTGCTGTCACAGTACGGATATTGCAATTTATTGCCCTGGCCAAATCTGCAGTTCTCATGCCTCCTTGCAGCATGCCTAAGGCACGTTCACACAAATGAGCAGGGACCCTGGGCATCTTTCTTTTGGTGTTTTTCAGAGTCAGTAGAAAGTCTTCTTTAGTGTCCTAAGTTTTCATAACTGTGACCTTAATTGCCTACCGTCTGTAAGCTGTTAGTGGCTTAATGACCAGTCCACAGGTGCATGTTCACTAATTGTTTATGGTTCATTGAACAAGCATGGGAAACAGTTTTTAACCCTTTACAATGAAGATCTGTGAAGTTATTTGGATTTTTACGAATTATCTTTGAAAGACAGGGTCCTGAAAAAGGTAAAACAATTTTTTTGCTGTTAACATTTTGAAAATAGTTGAATCACAATATCGAACTTAATGAAAAGTTCTTCAAGCAATAAGACAAATCTACATGAGAAAAGCAAACAATTTGAAAATATATTTAGTTTACTTTAAGCTACTTCTAAAACTGCCTTCCTGTAACGATAATCCTCCTCCTCTTCATCAGAAGAGGAGGAGCAGGGATTGAACCAAGGCGCAGCGGATTGTGAAGACATAATGATTTATTAAAGACAAGACGAAAACACGAACTTCACTATAAACTAACAAAATAACAAAACGAAAGTAGACAGTCCTGAACGACGAACTTACATACAACGTGAAGAACGAAATGAACAGACTACATGAAAATGAACAAACCGTATACAGTCCCGTATGGTGCAAACATTGACACGGACACAGGAGACAACCACCCACAAACAAACACTGTGAACCGCCTACCTAAATATGACTCTCAATTAGAGGAACGCCAAACACCTGCCTCCAATTGAGAGCCATACCAGGCAACCCTAAACCAACATAGAAACAGACAACATAGAATGCCCACCCAAACTCACGTCCTGACCAACTAACACACAAAACTAAACAGAAAACAGGTCAGGAACATGACACTTCCCTAGTAGCAAAAATGGAAGCCATGCTTGAAACTATAATTTGACAAATAAGTTTATTTTGAACCAAGGTTATTTTCCCTTTATGCAGTAAGCATGTCTCTTTAGTACTAATTATCATATTATTTTACCTTTCCAAAATGAAAACAAAATATAAAGAAATGTTGATTTAAATGTATCATGTTTGCGCAAAAATAATACAATTAGAGCAAAGCAAACTGCACACATACTAAAAACATTTTTAGAGAATTACATGTCTTTTATATAATAGGTTCATTTAAATGAGCTTAATCTGTATAATGTTTTACAAAGTAACTTCATTAAGGCTCTAAAGACATTCAATATCAACAGTTTTTTAAAAACACACATGGATCGTTCCACAAAATGAGTGCCTTTTGCGTCGCTTTGGTATTTTACGTAGAAATTGTGCACCAATATTGAATTTTAAAAGCCTGTTATATTCAAATATGTGCCCTTTTAATAAAGACCACATGGAGAATTCAACAAATCAGATTTTTTTATATAAATGAAGACTTGCTAAAGTGCCAAAATTCTGCATTTTGACATGTTCCTTCGTGCACTCTGACTTCCAGGAAGATTTTAACCCACTAAGATTTATCCAAGTTTAAACCATCATTGTAAAGCCATAGTTCTTTTTTTTTTTTTTTTTGCTTTGACAAAGTCATTTTATGAAGATTATTTAATGTGATTGGTGAATAATTTTAAGGAAAAAAAAACCTGGCCCTCATTTTAAGGTCAACCCTGTTACGTGAACTGAACTTTTGTTTTAACATTGTGAAACGATTCCTTTAAAAAAAAGGAAAAGAAACATTGAATATCTAATAGTAAAATCAGGTGAGCTGGTTCTACTCTTTTTGGCCATTTTCTGGTGTTCTGTGGTGGGAGCATAACACGTCAACCCTGTTACCCATAGATAGATTAAACAGGCAAAAAAATTGAACATTTATACTTTTTTCTTAAGCTTGCATTCAATTGCCCCTCCCTGTTGCACACACAACTTCCATTTCCCTTGTCACGAGGGGATTTATGGGTGATTTAAGATGACATCTTCAACCCTGTTACTTTCAAACGTGTTTTTTCTCACCAAGTTATACACCTCAAAAGGCATCAAATTGGTGGAACGACCCACATGTATCGAATCATTTCTAAAAAAAAAAATTGCAGATCCAATCCTGGTTGTATAGCACAGTCCAGGTGTTTGGCTTTGGAACACCACTCCAGCTGTGACTGTTTCCCAAAATGTTGATAATCATACTGCTCAAAATCTGTCAAACTATAACAGTAGTTAAAAAAAATATCTGATTAAAACGTTGAATACGTTTGCATCCGTCAATCAGTTAACCTTTCCGGATAGCTTACTCATACTGATGTTATAATAACTTATATAAACCATAGGCCAGGAAAGTTGAGCAAAACAATAAGGACCTTGTTAAGAGAATGACATTATTGTGGTCAACATGGCCAATGGTACCTGCCCAAAAATAGGGAATACATATGACATTAAACAGGACTTCAGTCTAGCTCTTGCATCGGTCTAAGCACAGGACAGACACTGCTATCCAAATTATACCAAATGTCAAATAAAACAACAAAATGGTACAAATTTAACCCTTCGTAAACCCTACGTAAAAACGTAAGGAAAAATCACCAAAGGAATTATACCAAAGAAAATAGTATAACCAGCATAAGATTAATAATGTTACTGATGGCTCATATTCATATCACTCGCTGTTAACTGTTGGCTGCTGCCCTGCTGGCTGCCCTGTTAGCTCCTTTGTTCTATGGAGCTGTGCCCCTTTCTCCTCCATGCAGATGTCACAGCCCCACACTGCCAACACCTCTGCTGTCAACAGGTTATAAGCTGTCTCAGTCATTCCAGTACAAACCCTGTGAAACCATTTTTGACATGAGGCCTCACACAGGATAGCTTCCTGGTCATCATTCACTTCATTCAGGCATACTCCACATGGAAACACAGGCTCCATGGAGGAGTGGCTAGGCCTGTTGGGATGCATCAGTGTCTTATTGATGGCCACACCACCACCTCCATTGCTTCTACTCCGCTCCAGGGGGGCTGCCTCCATGTGCCTGCCTGACTGTGGGGACTTTTTCAGAGAATCATTATTGGGGTGGATGATGCCGTTGATTTTCTCTGTGGTGTTAGGCTGACTTGCACCCTGACAGACCAGGGCGCCTCTATTCTTTGATTTCAGGTCGACAGAGTTTTTCTCACCCATGATCTCCTCTGAGCCATGGCTTCGTTTCCGTGGAGATGTATTCTGGGATGTACTTTCGCTTGACACCACCTCACTCATGTCCTGTTTAGGTGTGGGTGTATTAGACTGGGTAAAGCTGTTGTTTTGCTGCTGCCGAGTAAAACCGGGACTAGAGTCCATGCCGGGTCGGGGAGGTGGATTCCCAATTGGGATGACCGCTGATCTAAAGCTCGGGCCCATGTCAGGAGAAGTGCGTTGGGTCACATTATGCAGATGCACCTGATTTAAGTTGTCACGGGGACCTGGTCTGAAAGATTGATTGGGTGGAAGTGGCATGATACTGTTGTTGTTGCTTAATGGTGGATGGTTACCATAATTGGGATTTTCATGGTAACCATAGTTAAAGCCGGGGGATCGATTGAACCCCATGCCCATTTGAGTCTGGGCAAAAGGGTGGAGATGGTTTCGTATCTGGTAGGGACCCCTGTAAGAAGAGGGCATCCTATTGGGCATAAGGTGGTCCATCCTGGGCGGGCCATAGCCACTGCAGCCAGGGTAGTGCGGATGGCCAAAATATGAGTTCCCAGAGGACAGAGGCTTGAAAGATGGTGCGTTGTAGTTGTCATCAAAAGGATTGGCAGCCACTAGGTGGTCGGCACTTCGGTTTGGTGGTGGAGCATACTCAGATAGGGGAGCGAAGAAAGGAGCCTGGGGACACACATGAAAAGGCAATGATAAAGGTAGTTGATACAGAACTATGCAAGCAGCATCAAACACTTTACTATCAACAGCCATTCAGAGAACCTCTCAAAAGTTTGATGAATAATTGAGCAGCATCTTAGTTTTGTCTTGATATAACATTGTTTGACTGAATGAGTTTGGTCAATATTGGAAACCACAAGATTTTTGACCTATACAAAGAAAGGGAATCTCAGAAAGTCAGACTATTGTGCTGGTATTTTACCTGTGCGTTCGACTTGCACTTTTTCTTGTCTGGGCTATCCAGCAGAACACCAGGCCCTCCTAGATCATCAAGCCCACCATCTCTACCTGAGAAAGAAAACCACACAAAACGTTATACAGCCACATAAAATGCAGGTTTCCCATTAAACTACAAGGCACACTTTTCACTCTGACAGACATTGTATAGAAAACTTACTTGTGGCATGCCAATATGTTGAACAACACAGAACTTGTTTAATTTTCTCCTGAATGGCTTATTGCCTACACCTTCGTGAAGTACATGCGCCCGCGGTGTCAGGACTAAATTATAAGAAAGGCTGGCTGCACACTGTTTTCTTGTAGTTTAACCAAATTTCAATGGTCCAAACTTCTCCATTGAGAAGAATCTAAAATGTTTGGCAGCTTGCTGCCCCTATCACGTTATCCAAGTTGCCCCTTAAATTAAAGGCTCAATCACAAAGAAGTGTTGGATTGTTATGCCACTACAATGGCTGGTATCTATTATCTACTAGGTTGGGTGGGGGGTCATACTGGCCTGGTATCTGTTATCTATTGGGTCTGGGGGGGTCATACTGACCTGGTATCTGTTATCTATTGGGTCTGGGGGTCATACTGGCCTGGTATCTATTATATATTGGGTCTGGGGGTCATACTGGTCTGGTATCTATTATCTACTGGGTCTGGGGATCATACTGGCCTGGTATCTATTATATTATCTACTGGGTCTGGGGCCATACTGGCCTGGTATCTATTATCTACTGGGTCTGGGGGGTCATCCTGGCCTCTTATCTATTAGCCTATACACACAGCTCTGTAAATATGTAAAACATGTAACAGTTTTTCAATGCTATTAAAACCACCCAAATCTTCTCCTTTGGTGGGCTAGTTTGTGTAATTGTTATAAAAAAATAAATAAATTGCAAAACAGTAGGCTAGCTCTTGTATGATAGCCTACAGTAGACTACTGGCGCATGTGTTGAATGATCATCAATGTTTTCAATTTCTGTAGCCTATATTTTGTTGTTATAAATAAATAGGGCCTACAGTTTATGCAACATAATTTGTCCCACAGAGGTAAAACAGACAGTCGGTTAACTAAATGCACTTCATATATCGTTCACCGCAATAAGAAAACGTCAGCTGGCTACATAAAAAAAAAAAAACTTCGTGGCAGTTCCAAATTTGCGAACACATTCCGACAGTGAAAGTTTTGTTGAACTTTCCACGTCAGCAAGGTAAATTAGATTTGGATAGTTTACGATATTTTTTTCAACTGAAAGAGCCAGCGCTGTCTATTTATTTTGAGTTTCATTCAACACTTCAAAGGCCTTGAGGTAGGCCGATAAGCTCCTTCAACGTCGTAATTATGGTCGAGACTTGTGTGCAGCGTATCGTGCCCCCACAGACAGCAACATACCACGCGCAGGAAGGGAAAAATATCGAAAACGCGCATTACCTCGGGTTCTTTTGAGCGAGAAGGTATCTTTATCCTGTTCTTTTGACATTACAGAGCTTCTTACATGACTTAAACGTGCATAATTGTGCTGAAAAGGTAACAGTACCCGACCGCTCTCTCCCCCCAGGAGCAATCACAACTATCTGTGTGACGAAGAAAGCTGCAATCGCTTGCAAAGTTTGGGAGGAGCAGACAAATTTAACTTCATGATATCTTGTGTCACACAGGGAAATTATTGTTAACATTGTATCATTGTCACTTATTTCTCCACGTGGCACATGACTGGAACTTGTAAAGCACGGTTAATATTAGATTTTGACAAACGGAACCTTTGTGTGACAGCACAGACCCCTCCACATTGGCATGTTGAATGTGTCTGCACTGCTGCTTCGTCAGAAGTGTCGGTGTACTGTGATGAACCGCTGATGTAATGATTCGACTGGGGCGGAAGCTAATAAGTGCAGTCTGGATATTTAGTGGCAATATCGGTCTGTCTAACTGTTTATTTGAGGTTTATTACATACTTACCACTCTCTTTGGATGAGTTTTGCGCTATTCATTTTCTGAAGTGTTATCTCCTTAGTCATGATGAATTGCAGCCTAATAGGCCTAACTTCTGTACACACTTCAAAAGTTGTTTTTACTGTAGGAATAGGCTACAGTATTTACAAAAAGCTAAATGTTTCACTAAATTAAAATAATAAAGTTGTTGTATAGGCTACACTATAGATGTTTTGGTTTCTTTTTCACAGCCATCTATGGACACTTTTTTTGGTAGGTTGCATATCTCTCCAAACAGAGGCTCTACTGTCATACACCTGGGGTTAAACAATCCATGTATTGACTTTCATCCATTAACAGTAATTAATTGCTGCTTTTTCAGATAAGGGAAGACCAATGATTGAATGGACTGTAATAACTGAAGATAATGCCAGAGGGGCCTTTAACTGACTACAAGAGGAAGTCTTCAATCTTTGGCCCCAAATGTCCGGTGGGGAAGACAACCATTGTCACAAAATGGACCAAAGGACATGACCATACAAGTGCACTCCAGGGTCCGTGTACGTTTTGTTATTTTGATTTCCGAGTGAAAATGGAGAGTGAAAAACAAAGTCAACTTATTTTCTCACAATAATGTGAATTATTGTGTGGATTATAATTAACTAACAGTGTTGAAAGGGTTGATACCTTTTTTGTTAGGGCAAATCAAGTCTGACATCTTAATGTAGAAATTACAAACTTTAGAAGCCTTTTTAAACCTTGAATACGTTGCAAGTTTGCATTTTCTGCTGTTCAGGACATTTCCTGCAACAACAGGCTGATCAAATTAAGATCCTACACCTGTATACATTTAGAGATGTAGGTCAATTTGTTGTAGCAAAAGCCGTGTTCACAATTGAATAGAGTCTGCCTTTCATTCAGCAGGAAAGGATGTTGATGAGCTATACCGATATCAATAAAAAGGCTTATTTTAACTTACTGTATTGGCTACAATAACAAAAATAACTAAACATACATGGACCCTCCAGGTAAGCCTGATGTGTCCCTTCCATGCCCCACACACTTCCATGCCCCACACACAATGGAGACCACTAAGTTCACCTTCAAGAATTAATAGCAAACAACGATTCATGGCAATATGCATTGTGTGATCAACTATGGCAAATGTGTGAGTTATAAAGAAGGTTGTTATAACAACTACTGATACAAACAAGTATTAGAGTATCATTATAAAACTATTAAACTGTATTAGAGTAACAATGAGGACAGACATACCAATACGTGCAAGAAAGTTCACATTGTTTATTTTTATTTAAACTCAGAATCAGTCTTTCTGAGAATAATATATTGTTTAAATTATTTGTAACTTTAATTGGACAAGTAGGCTATAACATTTCCGTCACGAAGAAAGTTGTAGTAAGGACCAAGGCTTGCCTGAATATCTTGTTGAAAAGCTGTTGGTGAGTGATCAAAGAGCAAACAGAAAAAAGGAAAACAAAACATTAATACAAAATAATGACAAAAGGTACATTCAATTTCAAGGCCTGTGCCTGCTCTTACTATAACTTTGAAACAACAACGTGAGTCTGTGTATTGGTTACACGGACTCCCAATGTTGTGTCCCAAAGCTACTCTCACTACAACTGTGGAGCAGCTGTGGGTTCCCCTGAGTTTAACTGTAAATGACCCACAGCGTTCCACCATTGCAGCTAAAGCCAGCAGCACAGCCTTTACAGAAAAACGTGACTGCAGAAGTAAAGAGGACTCAGAACACCAGATAATTATGATTCACACCAAGTCCTCCACTTTATCCCTTTATATTCACATGTAAAAAATAAAAAAAATAAAAAGAGAACACAACTTTTGAAATTTAAGAGACACAGGACTGGATCTGCATCACTTGTTCTTCCATCTCTTGCATAACACTGACCCCCTCTGACTATAGCATCCATCACATCTCTATCAAAAGCTGGAAGAGGAACCTGAGGTAGAAGACGGTATATCACTTATCGGACTTTCACAACCAATACGAGAATGCAGAACCCTCTCGAACATTCTGATTCTGAAAACATATATAAGAATGAGAACCCTATGGTTACTCTTTATCAAAATTGAAAAGACAAAAACAATACTGCTACTGCTCAATAATAACTTGTCTATTCCAATTTTTAGTTATCAGAGAGTTGGATTGCAGTCACCGGGCATTATAACAATGCAGAGGATTACACATGTAAATAAAAAGCAAAAACAACTAAAATATTCCATATACAATATGAACTTGACATTTTAACACAGGTTTTCAGACTAATGCTCATCTACAACAGTTTAAAGGGGTATTCACATTCATATCAAAGATTAATACATTTTAGGCATCTAGGAAAAAACTAAATTCAGTTGGTACTTTCTCAAAACTGGGGTATGCGAAACCCCATAGAAATAACAATAATATATATTTCTCGTCTAGTGAGAAAAAGTAAAAAAGAATGTAGAAAAATCTGTATTTTTTTGCTTCAATGACAAATAACAATGCACGTTTAAAAGCACTAACGGTGTACAACTTTCATCTTGGTTTGTGGTCTAATAGACACCCATTTATTAAGTAGTAATCAAAACCTAAATGGAGATAAAGCTTTTGGAACCATATAAAATGAGAAAATATCATGCAAAGATATATGTCTAAATGGATCTTTTGCCAATGCGCAACAGTGAACTGAATTCTTTGGTATACATTGTTTGCCATTCAAAAGAAAGTAAAACTGATTGTGTCACACTTCATGCAAACTGTCATCCTATTAGTTAGAAATCTGTTGATTGAAAATACTGTTGCAATGTAGGATGAGAATCAATATAATATACTGTATTTAGCTCATCATATAATTTCCCCCTACAATGTACACATCTAGTTGCAACAGTAAAGCTCTAAAGAAAACCAATAATAGGATGATTTGGTTAGTGTGCATGACATTGATTATTATTGTCATTTGAACCATTAACAAGGGCCCAAAATCCTGGGGGCACTTTGAGAGAACCCGCATCTCAACTCAGTTGGTCACAGAACGGGGGCACACATGTGCAAGGCTTTGTCTTGGAAGCAGCATCTCAGCTGATCTGCGTTCGATTTTTGGTCTAATACATGAGAAAAACCTCACTGTTATTTTCCCAGTGACCCACTGAGAGATCAAAAACAAACAGAGGGAGCAAACAATTACTTTGTATGATAGCATCAGTCACCGCTGCACATTGGCTGTGATCAACAAATCAAACTAATCTGACAAGTGCTAAACTTATTTTTCTACTCTATGGTAAAGTATCAACTACTTAAAGAACAAAAAAGTAACTTGAATCTGTACTCAGTAGTACATAAACGTAGACAAAAATATAGATATCTTTAGAGATAAAATGCTTTCTTGGTATTCATTCCATTCACTTCCATCGCACTGATTTAACGCTTTTACTTTTCAACAATCATTCTTCATACTTCTCCCATCCCCATGTGTAAAAGAGTTGGACCTCAGATGGATCGGACTTTGGTATAGGAGCCTTTCTGTTTGTCTCCGACATCTGAGGGTCTCTTTCCCCATTAAGGCCATTTATAAAGTTTTTAAGGTCTGCTGTGTTGAAACGCGTCGACACAAGCATTTTTGGCATGTTCTTTCGCAAAATAACCAAAAAGATAGCCTGCCATACCACAGACACATAATTCCAACTTAATTCAAACAGGTTTTTCCACCTGTGAGTAGGGCATCACAAGGCTCTGAACCGTAACTGACAATGTTCTAGAGATACATTCAATACAGATCTATGGCAACTACCCTCTACAATGAGCAGCTCAGCACTAAGAAGATACCCTGTCAGTCAACCATGGAACATTACACATGGCTTTTCAAATGTACTAAACATAGTTCCCTGAGTTCAGGAGAATAATAACACAACAAAATAATGCTTAAAAAGAGGTAGTATAAAACAGGAATTGCAAGGGCAACTGCACATTCATTCTTAACCATTATTACTATGGATAACCTGAAAAGTGTCATACTGGCTTATTATTGAGTTTCAGCAACTTATGTAGTAAATTGTACTGGCCCTTAATCTACCATAGCCAAGTAACCTGAGAAATAGTCCAATTAACCTGTGATAAAAATAAAATGACAAAGCTTTAAGTGAGATCTGCAGTACCCTTACAATCCCGTACTTCATTACAAACAAGGAGGAAAATGAATATGGGACTAGTCTGACCTAGCAAAAACAAATTGCCATCAGGACGTATTAGTTGTTCCATAAAGGAAGAGACTCCTTCCATAACTCAGGTATAAGTCGTTATTATTAAATATATAGTTGGAGTTTACCGAGAGGTAAACTGAGGTAGATCATCAGCAAAAGAAGGGCTCACTCTACACTTTGCTCCAGTGATAAACTCTTAAATAATGTCAGAAATGTAACAGTCACATTTCACATTTTTGACAATCTCTTGAAACATTCATGGTGGGTGAGATTTTTCTTTCAAACACATATAAACATTTAGAATAAAAATAAAATGAGTACACATTCACTAGAAGATTCTTTGATAGAAGTCACCAGAACCCAAACCAGAGCCCAGTTCTTCCAAAGACCTGGATTTTTTGATAACTGCTCATTGTCTTTTAGAACAGTGGAGTGAGTTTAGGGTTGAGGGATTGATGGGAGGTCACACAGACTGCTAGAGAGAAAGTGCAGGCTGGGAATTGTCTGGGGCCTGATCGTGGTGATGGTTGCACGGTTTCTCCATGGAATCTCCAATGTCCAGGTCGAGGTGAGACTGCTCACCCTCACTCTCCTGGGCAGGACTGCAGCCTGACCCCCCACTCTCCTCCTCTTTCAGAGACGCAGGGCAGCTGCTGGGCCCAGAGGACAGGTTGGTCATCTCTATGTCGTCGTGAGAGTAACGGCCCGAGTCACCTGTCTCGTGGCTGCCTTCACTGTTGGAGGAGCCCTCTGTGTCACCAGGTGGTCCAAACAGGACCTGCAGGGAGGTGGGCTGGTTGGGTGACGACAGAGACTCATCCTCGTAGCACAGCACTGTTACTCCTGGCTGGTATGAGCAGATTCCATGGCTCTTCCTCTGGATCTGAGTAAGTAAGAAAGGGTGAACGAAGGGAATTCATATGGATAAAAGGAGGAATAGCTGCTGGTCTCACCTCATTAGGTTCTATTTAAGTAATGTTATGTTACTTGAACACTTTTGTTTTTTATCTTTCTTACCTGGCTTTTCTTAGCATTCAGTTTTTTCTTATTTCTGAAGGAAAACCACTTATTTTTCTTCTCAGTGATTGGATAAACTGGTCCGAGGCTATTGATGATCAGATTTGTTCCACCCTGAAAATTAAATTACATTTGCAGTGCTCTGAATCTGTCTACATTGGTTATTTTCCATGTGCTTTGGAGACATAATGCAAGAGGAAATGTTAGAGGAAAGGAAGGGCGTTACAGAGCCATATCCCCTTACCTTGGCATCAATGAAGTGGTCTGCTCTCATCATTGGCACCATGACATCAGCATTCTCAGCCTGGCCCTCAGAGCCCAGGTGGACCGAAGCAGAGGGGACCTGACCAGCCTCCTGCATGATGGCTTTAGTAGCAGAAGATTTCCTGTCAAACAATCATACAATATTAACATACACTGCTCAAAAAAATAAAGGGAACACTTAAACAACACAATGTAACTCCAAGTCAATCACACTTCTGTGAAATCAAACTGTCCACTTAGGAAGCAACACTGATTGACAATAAATTTCACATGCTGTTGTGCAAATGGAATAGACAAAAGGTGGAAATTATAGGCAATTAGCAAGACACCCCCCAAAACAGGAGTGATTCTGCAGGTGGTGACCACAGACCACTTCTCAGTTCCTATGTTTCCTGGCTGATGTTTTGGTCACTTTTGAATGCTGGCGGTGCTCTCACTCTAGTGGTAGCATGAGACGGAGTCTACATCCTCAGACCATCTGTGAGACCATATGCTGACACATGCACATTTGTGGCCTGCTGGAGGTCATTTTGCAGGGCGCTGGCAGTGCACCTCCTTGCACAAAGGCGGAGGTAGCGGTCCTGCTGCTGGGTTGTTGCCCTCCTACGGCCTCCTCCACGTCTCCTGATGTACTGGCCTGTCTCCTGGTAGCGCCTGCATGCTCTGGACACTACGCTGACAGACACAGCAAACCTTCTTGCCACAGCTCGCATTAATGTGCCATCCTGGATGAGCTGCACTACCTGAGCCACTTGTGTGGGTTGTAGACTCCGTCTCATGCTACCACTAGAGTGAAAGCACCGCCAGCATTCAAAAGTGACCAAAACATCAGCCAGGAAGCATAGGAACTGAGAAGTGGTCTGTGGTCACCACCTGCAGAATCACTCCTGTTTTGGGGGGTGTCTTGCTAATTGCCTATAATTTCCACCTTTTGTCTATTCCATTTGCACAACAGCATGTGAAATTTATTGTCAATCAGTGTTGCTTCCTAAGTGGACAGTTTGATTTCACAGAAGTGTGATTGACTTGGAGTTACATTGTGTTGTTTAAGTGTTCCCTTTATTTTTTTGAGCAGTGTAGAAATAACAGAAGAGGTTCTATCCAAACCAACGTGGCAGTCAGAAAAGTAATGTCATATCAACTTACAACAAAATCACACTGAATCTGTTAAAATGGTTACCTGTTTTTGCCTCTGCAGACAAGGATGAAGGCACAGATGATTATGCAGATCAGTGCAATGCAAACCCCCACGATGATCCCGGTCATCGACTTCTGGTCCAGGTGGTAGAAGCCACCAGAGAACACTGCAAGACAGTTGTCACAAGTGATGAGACGGCCACTGGAGACATGCACTCCTATCTAGGCTCTGTTTGGGTACTACATCGCCACACTGTGTATCAAAATCAATACAACTGGCAATCACCTCCCCTGACATTCACAGAGATGTATTACAGTGTAAATAATTTAGCAGGAGACCAAGGCTGCAGGCCAAGCTATTGAATGTATATTACATCTAGTAGGGCAAGTGACGATAACAAGAGGAATCCTGTCATGAAAGTCAATGAACGAAAGACCAAGTATGCACCACATTAGTCACTAACCTGTAGCTGAGCCATGGGAGTGCCTGGGGTTGTGACCGGAGGTGGAGCCATCGTTCTGCACAGCCAGTTCTACGGTGTGTGAAAACGGCCCGTCTCCCATATCGTTGGACGCAGACACCTTGACCAGGTAGATGTTCCCTGGCTGTAGGTTCTCCAGTAGAGCCATGGTGATGCTCCCTATCACCAAGAAATAAGTGATTAGTGACCTATGTCAACCAATTTGAGCCTCAGCAATAAAAGGAAATGGATATGTGAATATTGTTTCAACACACTGTGGTGTTGTCATTTGCCACGTGGTAATAAATATAGCTGTTCAAATTCATCTAAAAAAATATGAACTGGAGGAAATATGTCAGGCCTGATTTTGTTTCTGCGCCTCTCCCATTTTCAACTGACTCATGAAGAACAAGGGTTTACAATTCAGTGGGAAAAAAACACATAACCTGAGGCATATTGGGGGATATTTGTGACCAGATTGTCAGGCAAAGGACGGAGGGTCAGGGATCAGAGGGCTCTAACCCCCCCCGTACCACCCAGCTCCACTGAGGTCCCAGCAGTAACGGTTGAGGTGACAGGGTTGATTTACAGTGGTGGGGGGCTGGGGCAAGGCAGGATGGCTTTGTGAACAGCCTCACTTTTGACCCCCTCACCTGTGGCTTAGAAGGAAAGATCAGATGCCTCACATTTCCTGGAGTCATCTGCTCTCAATTACGCCTATGCTACCCAGAATCTGTGTTCTTTACCCAGGAGCTGGACACTCTCGCAGCTGGCCAGTATTACTTACTGCCACGCGTCAGGCCTTTGGGTACACAAAGCATATGTGTGTGTTGCTATGGCCACATTAACTATATGGTAGTAGTCCATAGTGACTAAAGCTCTCTTGACCAGTGTGTTTCAGGTTGAATGATTATAATCTTGAGAAGAATGAGAATATTGGACCTAAAGCCACAAAGACAGATCACACCCCCCCAGTGCTAAATCAAAGCTCAAAGTATATAATCCATCCTTTGATTGGTAAGACAACAGGAGGGGGTTATCTAAGAACAACCAGAGATCACAAGGACTAGTAACAAATACAGAAATGGACTGGAGGATGAAATTAGTTGATTTTCAATGGCCTGTATGGTGTGGAGCTGGGGCAGGGCTCTTTGTCTCTGCAGCCCAGTTTAGCCTGCAGCTCATCTCTCTCTCTCTTTCTCACATTCTCTCTTTCTCTCTCTTTGGCTCACCTTCCCTCTGCAGCACCTTCCACTCTCCAGCTACCCAGGCCTTCCTGGAAGCGTAGAGGATGGTAAAACGTGTCACCGCCAAGTTGGGCTCATCTGGAAGTTTCCATGACACCAGCGCTGTGTCGTCCTCGATCAGAGTCACTTTCACACCTGACGGTGGCAGAGTAGGAGCTGAGGAAGAAAAAATGCCAGTTTTACCCGAGGCTAAATCGCTGATGAAGATGTACAACTGTCATAAAAAAATTATATTTGCTCTTCATAACTGGTAATGAGTTGAGGAATACTGAAAATGTAAGTCTGAACCAGGGCCTAGAGCATAGCGACATTTTAATCAGAGAAGGTTCTTTGATGTCACTCAAAAGGACAACTACATCTCACAAGCTATGGCCCTTGCTTATGATCCCTTTTCCTAGAGATGTGTAGATGTGTAATAATGCAGTGAGAGTGAGCATATAGACTACTGTGCAGTTCAATGAATTTGCTCCTGTGTCTTTCTCATCCTTTCATGAGCAAAACACCATTAGAGGGGAAATGAGAGCTCATTGGCAAGGATCTTTCAAGTGGCTGCGCTCTAGTTGTGATTTGTTTGCAGAACGCAGAGCATTATGGATACGTGACTGCGAGAGTCCTGGGGAGATAAGCAGACTTAAGACCGGTACAATGATTCCAGTAAGTATTCTATTTCAGTAGGCTAGGAAATACCACCGGAGCCCAAAAAGGTTGAGAGTATATTCTATTCATCTATACAGCATGTGCGGTTGTATGAACTCATGTTGGTGCTCACCTTCAGGCAGAGTGCTCTGGTAGACCACAGGGCTCCAGGGGCTGGACAGTTGGTCAAGGTGCAGGCGGACAGCAAACTCATACCTGGTGTTGGGCTCTAAGTCCGGGACCAGAATGTTCTTCTCAGCACTGTAGAGGAGAACCACAGTGATAAAAATGGATTTAGAACATACAGTTGAAGTCGGAAGTTTACATACACCTTAGCCAAATACATTTGAACTCAGTTTTCACAATGCCTGACATTTAATCCTAGTAAAAATTCCCTGTCTTAGGTCAGTTAGGATCACCAATTTATTTTAAGAATGTGAAATGTCAGAATAATAGTAGAGAGAATGATTTATTTCAGCTTTTATTTCTTTCATCACATTCCCAGTGGGTCAGAAGTTTACATACACTCAATTAGTATTTGGTAGCATTGCCTTTAAATTGTGTAACTTGGGTCAAACGTTTCAGGTAGCCTTCCACAAGCATCCCGCAAGAAGTTGGGTGAATTTTGGCCCATTCCTCCTGACAGAGTTGGTGTAACTGAGGCCTCCTTGCTCGCACACGCTTTTACAGTTCTGCCCACAAATGTTCTATAGGATTGAGGTCAGGGCTTTGTGATGGCCACTCCAATACCTTGACTTTGTTGTCCTTAAGCCATTTTGCCACAACTTTGGAAGTATGCATGGGGTCATTGTTTATTTAATAGACCCATTTGTGACCAAGCTTTAACTTCCTGACTGATGTCTTGAGATGTTGCTTCAATATATCCACAGAATTTTCCTACCTCATGATGCCATCTATTTTGTAAAGTGCACCAGTTCCTCCTGTAGCAAAGCACCCCCACAACATGATGCTGTTTTGTTTCATCAGACCAAAGGACATTTCTCCAAAAAGTACGATCTTTGTCCCCATGTGCAGTTGCAAACCGTAGTCTGGCTTTATGGCAGTTTTGGAGCCGTGGCTTCTTCCTTGCTGAGCGGCCTTTCAGGTTATGTCGATATAGGACTCGTTTTACTGTGGATATAGATACTTTTGTACCGGTTTCCTCCAGCATCTTCACAAGGTCCTTTGTTGTTGTTCTCGGATTGATTTGCACTTTTTGCACCAAAGTACGTTCATCTCTAGGAGACAGAACGCGTCTCCTTCCTGAGCGGTATGACGGCTGCGTGGTCCCATGGTGTTTATATTTGCATACTATTGTTTGAACAGATGAATGTGGTACCTTCAGGCATTTGGAAATTTCTCCCAAGGATGAACCAGACTTGTGGAGGTCTACAATATTTTTTCTGAGGTCTTGGCTGATTTCTTTTGATTTTCCCATGATGTCAAGCAAAGAGGCACTGAGTTTGAAGGTAGGCCTAGAAATACATCCACAGGTACAGCTCCAATTGACTCAAATTATGTCAATTAGCCTATCAGAAGCTTCTAAAGCCATGACATCCTTTTCTGGATTTTTCAAAGCTGTTTAAAGGCACAGTCAACTTAGTGTATGTAAACTTCTGACCCACTGGAATTGTGATACAGTGAATTATAAGTGAAATAATCTGTCTGCAAACAATTGTTGGGAAAATTACTTGTGTCATGCACAAAGTAGATGTCCTAACCAACTTGCCAAAACTATAGTTTGTTAATTAACAACAAATTTGTGGAGTGGTTGAAAAACGAGTTTTAATGACTCCAACCTAAGTGTATGTTAACTTCCGACTTCAACTGTATACTGTATATGGAGATTATTAATCAGATCAGATACTTTGGCAATTGACCTGCAAATTCTTAAATCCATACTAAGTGCTACCCTGAGTTCTATGACCATAGTAAGCACCCTCTATCCAGTTAAATGACTATGTGCATGGAGTATGAAGAGGAAGGTATTATATAGGACACTCACGTCTGCAGGTAGAGTACCAGGGAGGCGTTCTGAAGGCCCACAGGGTTACAGCGGATGGTGTAGTTGACGATCTGGCTGGAGGTGAATGCTGGACGCCCCCAATGGAGGAACACGGCAGACGAGCTGTTGGTCTTGGCATACACGTGGTGAGGGGGTGGTGGAGGGGGCACCATACGATCACGGACCGCTGATATACACAGAAAAAAATTATGCTAGAGGTACTCATGTGTCAAAGGATTGATAACTATCATTATAATAACTATCATCTATCATTATAGACAATGGTTGCTTGCATTATGTGAAGAACTTACAGACACATCCAGGGGTGCTGATAGTTTGGTCTGCCTGGTAGCCATCTCCTAAAAAACTGAACGCCAGTAGCTTCACATGGTACTTCTTCCTCGGGTCTAAAAATAACAACATTTACATATCTTTCACTGTAGACCTATGGGTATAGTATACATCATATCATAGACATTCACCTCAAATTGACCAATGTGACCTACAGTGGAAGTGAGTGTGTCTGGCCACTGGGGGGCATTACACTGAACCAGAGGCTGTGTGATCTCACCAACCAGTGGGCTGTGAAAGTGCTGGATCAGAAAGAGCATGGCTGAGAGGTCATTGAGGTTTGGCTGTGGAGCTCTGCGACAGATGCTGAGTGCTGGGAGCCCAGTTCCTAGGTCAGTTCCTGCCCTGCTCAGGGCAATGAGGCACACAATAGAGGAGCTCCTCTATCCATCACTCTGCCTTTTCAGGGAGAATAGGAGAACCCTTCCCCCGCCCAGGGCTGCTGGCCAGTGGTCAGTCCTGTTCAGTTCCAGGACAGGGGGGTTAAACCACAAGACAATGCCCCCCCTAGGAAAGACAGAGCGGTCAATCACATGGCCAGAGTCAGTGGCCTTACAGACCCCAGGTAGAACAAACGCTGCTAAGTTAAATGTCCTCTCTGTACCCAACAGGCCACTGATAAAAAGTTCAGGCCAAACCCTATCCAAATGTTTCACTTCATATCTGCATTGATTGGTTAATTTGTCTCCTAGACTACGATCTCTTGTCATCCTGGAATAACCAGGTTACTGTGCATGACATATTCAGATAAGGAGGATAGGGTTGGAAAGGTAATACTTCATCATATTAATGTGTTATTACCCTGTCTTGTGCGTAACAATATTATAACTCATTCCAGAAAAATTGTCTGAGCTAGAGTATAGCTGTATTGGGTGAACCGGCTGCAGTGTATTAAAATATCAGTACACAGGCAATTACAGGAAGCTCCTGCTCCAACCTAGAGGACCTTGCTGAAATAGCTGAGGATCTATCAAACTAATGGCTTACAGCCTCCTATGAATTCCAAGGCTCTTCAATATGTCAACAATCATTACACACACAGTAGGCAGAGGAATCTGAGATCTACAGAGTACAGGTACTAATAACATAACTAGTATCAGTGGAATAGTGAGCACCAGTAACCGAAAGGTTGCTGGATCGAATCACCGAGCTGACAAGGTAGAAATCTGTTTTTCTGTCCCTGAGCAAGGCAGTTTACCCACTGTTCCCCGGGCTCCGAAGACGTGGATATCGATTAAGGCAGCCCTCCGCAACTCTCTGATTCTGAGGAGTTGGGTTAAAAGCGTTAGACACATTTCAGTTGAATGCATTCAGTTGTACAACTGACTAGGTATCCCCCTTCCCTTTCGCAATGGAACAGTAATGCAGTGTAGAACATGACCACTAGGTTGTGCTCCAGGACACATATGTTGAGAGGAGCACAGGAGTGTGGTCATGCCTATCCTCAGTTCCAGTCACAGAAGCAGTCATTTATGAGTTCTACGTTACTAACAGTTTCTGTGATAATGTCTCAGAGACAAATAAAAGGTAGTCTTTTGTTTTTTTGCCCTACCACTACACAGCTGATTCAAATAATCAAATCAAATTTTATTTGTCACATACACATGGTTAGCAGATGTTAATTCGAGTGTAGCGAAATGCTTGTGCTTCTAGTTCCGACAATGCAGTAATAACCAGCGAGTAATCTAACCTAACAATTTCACAACAGCTAACTTATACACACAAGTGTAAAGGGATGAAGAATATGTCCATAAAGATATATGAATGAGTGATGGTACAGAACGGTATAGGCAAGATGCAGTAGATGGTATCGAGTACAGTATATACATATGAGATGAGTAATGTCGGGTATGTAGACATTATATTAAGTGGCATTGTTTAAAGTGGCTAGTGATACATTTTTTACATGTATGGCAGCAGCCACTCAATGTTAGTGGTGGCTGTTTAACAGTCTGATGGCCTTGAGATAGAAGCTGTTTTTCAGTCTCTCGGTCCCTGCTTTGATGCACCTGTACTGACCTTGCCTTCTGGATGATAGCGGGGTGAACAGGCAGTGGCTCGGGTGGTTGATGTCCTTGATGATCTTTATGGCCTTCCTGTGACATCGGGTGGTGTAGGTGTCCTGGAGGGCAGGTAGTTGCGTTGTGCAGACCTCACTACCCTCTGGAGAGCCTTACGGTTGTGGGCGGATCAGTTGCCGTACCAGGCGGTGATACAGCCCGACAGGATGCTCTCGATTGTGCATCTGTAGAAGTTTGTGAGTGCTTTTGGTGACAAGCCGAATTTCTTCAGCCTCCTGAGGTTGAAGAGGCACTGCAGCGCCTTCTTCACCACGCTGTCTGTGTGGGTGGACCAATTCAGTTTGTCTGTGATGTGTACGCCGAGGAACTTAACACTTTCTACCCTCTCCACTACTGTCCCGTCGATGTGGATAGGGGGGTGCTCCCTCTGCTGTTTCCTGAAGTCCACTATCATCTCCTTTGTTTTGTTGACGTTGAGTGTGAGGTTATTTTCCTGACACCACACTCCGAGGGCCCTCACCTCCTCCCTGTAGGCCGTCTCGTCGTTGTTGGTAATCAAGCCTACCACTGTAGTGTCGTCTGCAAACTTGATGATTGAGTTGGAGGCGTGCATGGCCACGCAGTCGTGGGTGAACAGGGAGTACAGGAGAGGGCTCAGAACGCACCCTTGTGGGGCTCCAGTGTTGAGGATCAGCGGGGTGGAGATGTTGTTACCTACCCTCACCACCTGGGGGCGGCCCGTCAGGAAGTCCAGTACCCAGTTGCACAGGGCGGGGTCGAGACCCAGAGTCTCGAGCTTGATGACGAGTTTGGAGGGTACTATGGTGTTAAATGCTGAGCTGTAGTTGATGAACAGCATTCTCACATAGGTATTCCTCTTGTCCAAATGGGTTAGTGCAGTGTGGTTGCGATTGCGTCGTCTGTGGACCTATTGGGGCGGTAAGCAAATTGGAGTGGGTCTAGGGTGTCAGGTAGGGTGGAGGTGATATGGTCCTTGACTAGTCTCTCAAACCACTTCATGATGACGGAAGTGAGTGCTACGCGGCGGTAGTCGTTCAGCTCAGTTACCGTAGCTTTCTTGGGAACAGGAACAACGGTGGCCCTCTTGAAGCATGTGGGAAAAGCAGACTGGGATAAGGATTGATTGAATATGTCCGTAAACACACCAGCCAGCTGGTCTGCGTATGCTCTGAGGACGCGGCTGGGGATGCCGTCTGGGCTTGCAGCCTTGCGAGGGTTAACACGTTTAAATGTTTTACTCACGTCGGCTGCAGTGAAGGAGAGTCTGCAGGTTTTTGTAGCGTGCCGTGTCAGTCGCACTGTATTGTCCTCAAAGCGAGCAAAGAAGTTGTTTAGTCTTTCGGGGCTGGTTTTCTTTTTGTAATCCGCGATTGACTGTAGACCCTGCCACATACCTCTTGTGTCTGAGCCGTTGAATTGCGACTACTTTGTCTCTATACTGACGCTTAGCTTGTTTGATTGCCTTGCGGAGGGAATAGCTACACTGTTTGTATTCAGTGATGTTTCCAGTCACCTTGCCCTGGTTAAAAGCTTTCAGTTTCGCGGTAATGCTGCCATCAATCAAAGCTTGATGATAAGTTGGAATCAGCTGTGTAGTGCTAGAGCAAAAAACAAAACGTGCACCCAAGAGGGGCCCCAAGACCGAGTTTGGGAAACCTTAAATTATATGATCTAAACCATAGGATAATCCATGTTGATCATCTGACAAACTGCTAGAGGATCATATTCACTGCATGTGTGTGAAAATATATGTTGTAATGGTGAGCAGGCTCTATATCTTCAAAAGAGTTGAACAGTTAAATAAGCAATTACAGTCATTGTGAAAAATCCAACCACTTTGTTGAACAACCATCTCGTCATGTTTACTATGCTCCAGAGCTAAAACAACTGTTTTTTCTAGGATCGGTCTGAGAGCCTTGAGGCTATGGGAGGGTCCAGGGGGTGGAGTCAGGGCTATGGGAGGCAGGGGGGTGAGCAGGAGGAGAGTCCGAGGGGTGTGGTTTGAGCCACTAAGACCCCTAGCCCCGAGGAGTTTCAATGGAGCCAGCAGGTCAGGCCTAGATAAAACACAGAAGGAATCTGAGGTCATGGGTGTGGAATACGAGTTGAGCCTCTTTTTCTCTCTCTCAGAATCCTTGCCCTTTCTCTGTGCCCTAACCCTTAATGGGGAAAGATAAAGAAGTGACTTGCAGGAGGGGAGAAAAACTACTTAAAAGTGTCTTAAAAACTATGTGGTATCCTCTATAGATTAGATACAACAACTTAAAATTGGATCAAAGGAAATATTACTGATCATATGATTGCATAAAAATACGAAGCTTCTCTCTTTATATTTCGACATTATAGATGGGTCAATGACTAGGCTACTGAAGTCATTTGTTACAGAAAATATTTAGTTATGCTAATGAAAATAACTGCACATATTTGTGAGGTTCCTATATCTTTACTTTCTCTAGTAAAAGACAATGAATTAGTGTACACTAGCATAGCTCCCTCCTGTCCCTCCTGTCCCATGTCCACAGTCAGGCTGGACGGCTTTGGACAGTCCCAGGGGCTTTTGTTCAGCTCCAGTGTCCATCTATGAAGAGGAGCAGTCAGGGTCTCACAGTCCCACCCCTGCCCAGCCACACAGCACAATGGGCCTGCAGTAATTACGCAGGAGTGGGGCTGCGAGAGGGGGCTTTGACATCTGGGCCATGACCTTTGACATGGAATCTGGGCATGCTAAATCCTGCCAAAGGAGGGGTTATGGACACTGCTCTTAAGGGGGAGGGAGGGGGCGAGGGAGTGGGGGGGGGGGGGGGGGGTAAGCAGGGGAACTGAGCATAAAAGGGGGAAAAAACACCAAGAGACAAAAATAATAAGTCACTTAATAGGTGATGATAAATAGTGCCAATTGGAGGAAATGGTGAAGCGAGAAAGCAGAACTCTTCAATGGCCAATTTCATAGCCGATATAATGAAAGCATGATTAGATATGGCAAGCTCAATTGTTCAGCTTAACTGCTCTTTGTAACCTAGGAGTGACCTAAGGGTATACTTTGTTTTCTGACCTAGAATATATACAGAACTTGCAAAAGTGATTGAACTTCCAAAAGGAAATGGTTTGACGTGTTAATTTAAAAAATCTGTGAGTAATACACATGGTTTGGGTAAGGTTATCAGGGATCTCCATGGTTGAAGATAAGAGGTGTCCACATAAACCTCCCCCTCTGTATGGAGTCACCCATGATTGCACTAACCGCCAACCCTGGTCAAAAGGAAATGTGTGTTAGCCCTGGCTCATTCAACAACACCAAATCCCTCACAAAGATAAGATATGCTTCAGTTGCCACATAATAAAGGGCAATAATCCCCCTGTGTGTAGATTCAAGGCCAAATGTTTCTTCTTAGATATCACAAAAACTAACATCACTCAAACTTGTTGTGCCTTACTCACTTTGCTTGAGAAAAGTTCATAACTAATTTCCTCAGAATAATACACAATCTGCCTAACCCTGCCATTGCTTAAAGATACACCAAAGTGAAGCTGGTTCATTTTCCCGTCATGCCTGTTGGGTTAATCTTGGAAGGCTTTGCTCTTTCCATAAATTATGATGCCAGTTTGTATTTGAGGGGAAATTCTTGAGCTGTTTGTGGTCACCTGATTTTTTTACAGCCGTTTTGCAGATCCTGCAGGCCCCAAAGGCTTTGTTCTGCCCTGAGAATGGCCCCCCAGGCCACAGCAAGAAGGGTCTGAGCCAGGGCCATAAATGTCAACTCCCCCACTGATCCACAAAGCAGCATATATCATAGGGGGAGCGTATATCTCCCTCTGAGAGAGAGAGAGCGAGACACACACACACACACAGTTTATTGATGTAGTGGACTCACTAATACCCATCTATCTTTTATCTGACACCAGGCATGCAATAACTAATGTTTTCACAGAGAAAAGACCACTCCACGATGGGCAAGGTGGCCCCAAGCTATGAGATAAATCTACTACCGTACACACAGTCCTGGTGCCAACAGGTATGGGAGGTATTTCAACCGTGACTATGCCACAGGAAGAATAAACATGAATGAGAGGACCTCAGTATTTCAACACCATGTCATTTATACACTGAGCTACAACCTCTCACATTCCTAACTTAGAGAGCCCTTTCAGTCATGTGGAATGGTCTTAAGAGATCATTTAGTAATAGCCAGAGCAGAGCTGGTCTGTTTCTACTACAGATTCAGAACTCAACCATGTCTTTTCTTCTGTTAGAGAGGTATGTTATTTGTGCACTTTAGAGCAACATTTACTCAATAATACAGTAATGGTTGGCTTGTTGTCTTTACCACATCAAAGCCAAGTGAATTTAGATCCCAGGGATCTGAAATACTTATCAAGTCACTCAGTAAGATTGGTGTTGTTCATAATCCCTGACTGATCGAACACATTCTCTAGGCTGTGTGTGGTTGTGGTTTCCAAACCCGTGTGACTGTCACAAGTGTCCTTGGGTGAAGTAAAGAGTTAAAGTTAAAGCCTCTGTTTATTGCATTACGATCAGAGACATTACAGCTTAATCCTTTATCCTGGATAAAATCCAATTAACATTTTAATTGAAGCTCCATTTTGCTCTCTACTTCAGACATGCCATGGAGGGTAAATAATATTATTATGAGAAGTATCCAGAGTGTTTTCTAATAGATAGAACACTTCATCAATTCAATAGTAAGTAGGCTGATTAAAAGTCAGTAAGAAAACAATGTCCTATCGGGCACAATATGTATACCACCGTTTATGCTTGTTATGTGACTGGTTGTTTTCTTGGTTGCAGAGCAGCCACCTCTGCTCATCCGTATAGTTTATTAAGGAACATAAGTCATGGTTTGTCACTCAAACAACAGTGAACAAAATCAATAGGGAAATGCCCTTTCCACTGCTGTTCTGTCCTTGGGAGGTCAAATCAAGACCGGGACTACTCAATTATGGGCAAACATGGACATTAAAGCAGACCAAAATTGATGAGAACACCCAGTTTTAATTAAAATACCCTGTTTGGAGATGTGGGTCACCTCCACTAAAATAAAAAAATACTTCATGTTACACTTCTCGTATTGGTTTATTATCTATGTCACACTAAACTGACCAAAGCATATCCGAAGGGAAAACTGAGTCAAGTCAGTATTTTTTTATCTTAAGCTGTCTCTCTGTTTAACGCGCCACTTACTGAAATCAACGTTGTAAAAATGTGGTGCCATGGGCAGGAACTGAAATCGAACCTAAAACCTATCTGACACTGACAGTAATACGTGACAAATTAAACTGCTGTGTCTCCTCTCCAACAGGAAGTCTCTCCCCTGAGGAGGGAAACCTTTGGGAAGATAAATGAGATGCATACTTCTCTTCAACATGTCATACTACAAGTCACATTCCATGGATATGTATTTACAGAAAAGCTCAGTTACCAGTGGTCAGGGGCTGAATTTGGTTGACTCTTGGTCATTTAAGTCTCTTTTGTGGCCCTTAAAGCCTAACACAATGAAAGCCTTTGATGTGAATTCTCCTCCAAATGCTCTGCTCATAGCAGTCATAAAACACACCATAAATCTGCTCCATAATAACAGCTTCCCTCTCCTCTAAAGACAGCCCTGGAATACACCTTTGCCAGCTATTCTATCAAACAAGCACAATTGAGGTCATTAAAATGTTTCAATGAGAAACTAATGAAAAACCAAGGCATAGTAAGTGTGTTTTTGTGATATCTTATTCCAGGAGGAAAATGTGGTTCATGAGGAAAAGGAGAATGTACACAAAAAGCCAGACTTCTTATGTTCTTTCTCTTATCTCTCCAATAGGTTTAACCTCAAGCTTGATAAAAATACTCTATTTTGAAAAATAATTATCCATTCAAAACAACATATATTTCATAAAGTACAGCACTTTAAAACCTACTCAACAATATAGCCTTGTGTTATTCTAAACAACAGCTGGTGGCAAATAGGAGGAGGTTTCAGCAGTCATAATTATCGCCCCTATCACAGTAAGACCCCTCCATGACAAAACACATACTGTAGCAAGAAAACAAAAAGGTAAAAGGGGACACATACTGTATTTACCCCCCCTTCCCCCCTATGCTTTCTAATCCTGGTCTAGTACCAGAGCTTCCTGATTCAAAATTCAGCTGCTGGCCACCTGGCCGTCCTCTTCTGGCCACAGATGGTCAGTTGTCCACTGCAGTGGTGTGGGACTCCCTTTCCTTCCACACTCTCCAACGTGACAAAATGAATTTGACCCAGAGGCCAGAGAACCAGCATATGCCCAACACCCCTTCCTTAGTCCCAGCTAGCAGCTATTTCTAAAGCTGTTGGGGGGCCAGGGCCGTAAGGTCATGGGGGGTTGGCTTCTATCTGGACCTCTGGACATGAGCCCCCACAACTCACATGAAAAGATTTTGTCCTTCCCAAACGAATGGGCTTTTCTGATCCTAAAAAGACCTTAAACATGTCTGGTGAGGACACGGAAAATGTTTTTTAAGAGCATCTTTGATCCAAATCCAATTTAAGGAGGACTTTCATTGTGTAACCATGCATTGACTAGAACATATTCTTAATCTTGCAATTGAAATCCAAAATCAAGACAAATGTAATCAGCAACAACGAGATCATAGGTCGGGTGTACTATGTGGAGTCTACTCACCCAGGCCTCCAATGGTGTGCCTGTTGTCCTGGACACGCAGCTGGATGAGGGAACTCTCAGCCTGGCTCTCCTCGTGGTAGAACAGCCTGTAGCCCTGGACGCTGACAGAGTTTCCTGGTGCCAGCTGCCAGCGCACTATGATGGTGGTGCAGTTCAGAGGCTCCAACTGTAGCTCAGGGGCCATAGGCACTGTGAGGAGACACAAAGAGAGAGAGATCTGTGGTTAGAGGCACTGTGAGGAGACACAAAGAGAGAGAGATCTGTGGTTAGAGTCACTGTGGGGAGACACGAAGAGAGAGAGATCAGTGGTTAGAGTCACTGTGAGGAGACATGAAGAGAGAGAGATCAGTGGTTAGAGTCACTGTGAGGAGACATGAAGAGAGAGAGATCAGTGGTTAGAGGCACTGTGAGGAGACATGAAGAGAGAGAGATCAGTGGTTAGAGGCACTGTGAGGAGACATGAAGAGAGAGAGATCAGTGGTTAGAGTCACTGTGAGGAGACACGAAGAGAGAGAGATCAGTGGTTAGAGTCACTGTGGGGAGACACAAAAAGAGAGAGATCTGTGGTTAGAGTCACTGTGGGGAGACACAAAGAGAGAGAGATCTGTGGTTAGAGTCACTGTGAGGAGACACGAAGAGAGAGAGATCAGTGGTTAGAGTCACTGTGAGGAGACATGAAGAGAGAGAGATCAGTGGTTAGAGTCACTGTGAGGAGACACGAAGAGAGAGAGATCAGTGGTTAGAGTCACTGTGAGGAGACATGAAGAGAGAGAGATCAGTGGTTAGAGTCACTGTGAGGAGACACGAAGAGAGAGAGATCTGTGGTTAGAGTCACTGAGGAGACATGAAGAGAGAGAGATCAGTGGTTAGAGTCACTGTGGGGAGACACGAAGAGAGAGAGATCAGTGGTTAGAGGCACTGTGAGGAGACACGAAGAAAGAGAGATCTGTGGTTAGAGTCACTGTAAACATCTGAGTATTTATTTAATGTAATTCTTTTGTGAAGATGGTGCCGACAGACTTGGCAGCTCTGCTTCTAGCTCCCAAGCAACTTTGCAGTATTGTTTTTGTTTGTGTTATTTCTTATCACAAGCATTTCGCTACACCTGCAATAACATCTGCTAAATATGTGTAT
Source organism: Salvelinus fontinalis (assembly GCF_029448725.1). NCBI lineage: Eukaryota > Metazoa > Chordata > Actinopteri > Salmoniformes > Salmonidae > Salvelinus > Salvelinus fontinalis. Next base: position 21,069,539 of record NC_074699.1, read on the forward strand.
ATGACCAATACAATTTGATTTATTGAGTACAGTTCTGAGGATGTAAGGTTCAAACAGAATCATGTGCACTACTTATACACAGAGTTCAACCTGCATGACTATTCATTTTTATTCAGATATCTTTATTTCAACCAGCAAAGCTGAATATAGTACCAAATCAAGGGAGAATATGAAACCCACCCACACCCAACCCCTGCTACCCGATCAGGCATTATTTACCTTAAGCCCAATGGCCAGGGCACACCAATGTGTTCATAAAGGTCAATTTGCTTCATATTCAGATACCATTCAGAGCCTTGCTACTATTGACAGTCCACAACTATTTATAAAGATAGGTTAGCTAAGCCCTAACAAATTAAAGACTTGTTCAAGAACACATTTGTTTGGGACACCCAAATTATTATTAAGAGTAAACCACTTAACATGGCAGAAACATGCTAATTTAGATTTCCCAGAAATAATTTGCTGGACAAATAGGGGCAAAGTCACCAAAAAGCATTGTATTGCAAGAGATGCAGGGTGGCAGGCTGGGAGCAAGTTGACTCTGTAGCTTGTCTTGTTCCTTGAAAACAAGAATGCTCTCCACCCAGCTGCTCACTGGCTTTATCTGATGGAAATAACCGGCTCCCAGCCTGCAGCCCCCAAACAGAGGCACATCCATACCATGCCCCCGTCTAACACACAGCCAGGCACAAACACACACTAGCAGAGATGAGTCAGGTGCTCAGTTCTACTGACAGAATGCATATTCAGCCGACATGATCCTGGCTGAATTGTAGAAGAGATCCTGTTTGTTCCAAAGGGACAGAGAGAGAGAGAGGGCAGCAACCCCCTCCCCCACTCCTAAGGCTCAGATGGAGCTCTAAACAGAACTATTCTTCCTCCCACCCAGAGGCCTGGGTCCCTCTCTTTTATGACCCATGACTGAAGCCATTCCGATGTTACTGACAGAGAGGGCCAAAGGTCATGGAGTAACAAATGCAATGCCTTAACAAGATTATTAGAGAGGACGCTCTTCTCATGGCTCTCTCTCACACACTTAGCAGAGGACTGGGAAGAAGAAAGGTTTAGAGATAATCCAGCACCTTTGCTCCTATTTTGACTATGTGTAGAGGGAAGTGTGCACTCACTGTGCGCCTGCAAGGCATGATGGTTTTACTGTGCATGATAAGTCAGTGCAGGAAGTAAGGCCTTACATGTTTATTTATGTGAGGTGGCAGGCTGGTAGCTCCACAAATCTAAGGTTGAAATTCCAGTTCATCAAAGATGTTATGGCTTACTTATGTCTTTTGACTTTGATTGATTAGAAGTCATACAGTTGTAATCATATCTGTACAAACATCATATGTGCACGCAGAAACCTAGCATTTGACCATCAAGGAGCAGCCAATACCTCATCGCTACTACTGAGGAGCATGTGTAAGTACCTTTGGCGCTGGACGCCTTAGGGGTGCGGTGGGAGGTCCAGGCTGACTGTTCCCCCCAGCCCACGCTAGTGGCTGCAGCGATGCGGAGGAGGTAGATGGTGTCGGGCTGCAGGCCCTCCAGCAGATACTGGGTTTTCTCCCCAGGAAGCTCCAGCTGAGTGATGTCCTGGTCGGCACTGGTACGATAGGACAAGCGGTAGGCTGACACCCGGCCTCGGCTTAGCTTGGCTGCAAGGGGCTGCCAGGACAACTGGATGTCTGTGGGGCTGCGGCTGGTGAGGCTGAGCTCTGGGGCACGCAGGGGCACTGTGGAGAGGGAGACAGAGTGGTCATGTAGAGGCTTATACAGTCACCAACTTGTTCATTACTGTGTTACTGTCTCTGGTTTCTGTCTATATTTATGGTTGTTTTGTATCGTGTTTTGTTGGGGACCAAAGGAAGAGCTGCGATTGCTAAACAGCTAGCTACTGAGACTATAATGATCAAACCAAGAGATACAAATCAGCTCACTGTGCGTCACACTCAGTCATACTGGAAAATCAATTCAGTAAGTCTGCAAGTGTACACAATTAATAGATGTGATCTGATTTAGACTGGTATGCAATCATGTGACCGATGTTCCCTTAGTCAAGGACAATAGACCAGTTATTTTCTATGGAATATGTAAGAAATGTAATTATCCTTGATCATAAGTGGTGGTCACGGTTGCACAGTACAGAAACATTTAATGGGGTGGTGTGAACTGTGAAGGGCCCTTGTGGGGAGTTAGATTATACTAGAGAGGGTCATTCCTGATCTCTAAATATCAGCCTGACTAATGTTTAACCAGCCGAGTGGTCCACCATCTAATCCTTCCTTATTAGACTCCTCTATTCCTCTGGCGCACCTCTTAGAGACGACCCCAATTAGACAGTCAGGGGTCAGCCCCACTAGATTCATTACAGGACCTATAGTACTGCACACTCTCTACAGCCTATTCATTACAGTTTAAACACACTGGAAAACATCCTCTGAGTCCTCCATTAGAGTGATAGAAGACCTTACACAATGACTACAGGATCAATATGAAGCATTCTCTTTACTATTCATCTGGGGGTGTTTTTATTCATCCTGGGGTGACAGTTATGGCTGCACATTACCTCTGTTTCCCTGGGTTACAGCCCAATAAAGGCCAGGGTGGACTGTATGTTTGTGTATGTGGGAGCTAACGACGAGGCCTCACCATCCTCCAGGGTGTGCTGGAACACATGGTCTGACATGCGGCTGGCTCCCATGGGCATGTAGGCCACGATGTAGAAGGTGTAGTTCCGCGCTGACTCCAGGTCATCAATAATGTACCGGGTTGTGTCGTTGCCAATGACAACCTGGTATTCCTCATTGTTCAAGCCTGGTTTGAGGGAAGAAAAGGAACACATTTAATCAATTAATCAATTACCACCCACAGAGCTGTAAACTGCATGCATAGGCAAGGAGTTCAGAGGGGATCTGATCCTTCGATGCAAACTCTTTAGGGCACTAAAGGGGGACCTAATCATAAAAGGGTCTATGAAGATTTGCGTACATTCTGAGTACAAAGACAACTTTTGTTAACTTTCCATAATCATCATTCAATGATTTCTCTCAGTATACAGAGCAATTTGAACATAATCACTTTGGCATTAGGAACCTCCTTGTCTGATGCGCCTGATTCTTACAAATCTGTCTCTAACGGTGGGCTTCTGGTCCATTCAGTATGGACAATATACAAAAAGTGTCAACTCAATCAAACTGGTTCCTTCCCCTTTTATAGACAATTTCATCAACATTGCTGGGGCCAAATACTACTATTCAATTTTCCCACATTGCTGGCTGAGCCTAATAGCAGTTTAATTAGCACAGATTAGGAAGGTCCCGCAAAACACTCACTTGTAGCCAGGACATATTGAATCGTCCAGCCTGATTTCTGACCTGGTAAACAAGATCCTTGAGAGTAAACAGAAAAGGCCTTGTCCGGGGGCCTGAAAGGCCCACTAAACCTCCCTGAAAAGACACACAAAGCCTCTCTCCCAGTCCAGCTCACACTGTCCCAGTGCCTTGACAGAATCTCCTCTGTTGGATTAGCACACTCCAACACACAGACTAATTAGTTCCTCCTTTCATTAGAACCTCCATTTAGTGCCAAGGCTCTGTGTCTGAGACCTCAGGTGCAGAATGCGTTGGTGCTACCACTCCTGTCAATCTCAACGGCCAGCCATTCTCTGAGACCGGACAGAATGTTTCACGTAATCTTAATCAAGTGCACCAAATCCTTTACAGACGCCAGTTATTTAAGGAGAAAGGGGCAGGTTTTCTAACTTACTTCCGTTAACGTCCTTATCCTTACACAGCCTAGCAGGTGTTTCTTTTGCTGCATGGAATTCGTACATTTGGCCTATACAATGGTATTCCATAGCCGGCGATGAACAACAGTGCCTGAATGAACTGGATAACATTTGTGCTGAACTTTTACATTGTTTGAATGTGACTCTTGGTGCCTCTTCATCAACAATACAGGTTCCCAGGAAAGCTAAAGGTCCAGCCGTCAATGACTGGGGTTTAGTGACTACAGTACAGCCCTTGTATTCTCGTGATTGGTTCCTGTCTATCCAGCATCTCATCTAGTGTAGGGTGTTCCTGCACCTTTAAAACCAATGCACAGGGCTTGAGATCGCCTATGGAAGGCCAGTCCTGTTTGTACAGAGTAAGCTGCTGTTCTTTCTTCGGTGCAGTAATCATCGTTTTCCTTGACCTCTGCCCAGCAACCAACTATTAACAACAGATGGTCAATCTCCCACATTCCATTCTGGGGGCAAGGAGGGAGTGGAGCATTCAGGACTCTAAACAGTGTCAACTGTTAACTCCTGGGGCTACCAAGGCCATTAATATTGAATTCCCTAATACATATGACATTAACTAGTTCCTGCCAACATCAAAAAGAGTGTCTGCTTGAAAAGGTACAAGACATAGAAGAGGCTCCCCCTGAATTGGCCATCATGTCTCACCTTCAGCCTTCATGTAGTGCACAGAGTAGGCGATCACTTTGTCTGAGTTGTACAGTGGTCTCTCCCAGGCCAGCAAGATGGCGGAGCTGGATACAGTGTCAGCCCGGATGTTCCTGGGCGCGCTGGGCCTGTCCTCTGACATCACCACTATGAGCCGGGCCATGGACAGCACAGAGCCCTGCTCATTCTCTACCTGGCACTGGTAGATGGCATCATCCTCAGGGATGATCTGGTTGATCACCAGTTTACTGTGGGACAAAACACACATGGCCATATTAGACTTCTGTCCCTCCTCCAGCTTCACCGACCAATACTTAACCCGTTGCTTACCAGCTCTATCATTCTCTTTCAAATCAGAAACCGTTAACAAGCCAAGGCAGTGGTAGTAGCAGAGGAAGCAAATTAGTGGGAAATCCACTGAAATGCCATTAGCACTTTGTAAATTATTCAGCTTCCTTTCTTCTGTGGGAAAGGGCAACTATCAACAAAGACAACTACCTGTGGGGTAAAGGAATTAGGGATTCAATTAACATACAGCAGAACATACAATATGGTTGGTGGTTAGGAGGCAGTGATTTATAAAACAATGGGATGATCATAGAAATTAAGAATTAAGAGGGAGACAAACAGGAGCAGAGAGTTATTAGCTAGAGTCGATCTGGTGTTAGAGCTCAGACCTGTTGTACATCTTGATGCGTCCGTTGGAGTGGACCTTCTCTCCGTTCTTCAGCCAAGTGATGTGGGGCAGGGGAACACCCTCAGCCTGGCACACAAAGCGGGCCGTGCCCGCACGCGGACGGGTCAGGCTCTCCGGCCACTCCACCAAGGTCGGAGGCGCTGGATAAGGGAAACGTCATAGATGTAACAAACACCAACAATGATGTCTGTAATAACAACTGACACTTATAGGAGCTCTACACAGACGACTAACATGTGTTTACCTAGCACAGTGATGTTGGCTGTGGCGATGGTATAGTTACGCGTGCCAGGGGTAGTTGCTCTGCACATGTACACTCCTCCGTGTTGGGGTTTGATGTCAGAGATGATGAGGTTGCCATTGCCCAGCACCTTGGTGTTGAACACGTCAATGGACTTGCTGTCGGCTCGGCTCCAGGAGATGAGGGGTCGGGGGTTCCCTGTAGCCATGCATTCCAGGATGGCACTTTGGTGCAGGGACACAGTGGCATTCTGGGGCCCGGCGATGATACGAGGCCTCTGAGGCAGTTTGGGGCTTGGAGCTGTGGAGGGGAGACAGGATTTGACCAGGGTGCCCACTTCACTACTCAACATAAATATAACTTGGCTTTTATTGGGCTTATAATGTTTGATGCAATGCTTGTGAATATATTATGTTTAAATCTGAAAAGAGTGCTAATTCTCCACTATCTCCCACCTGGAGTGACAGTGAGGGTTGCCTCTGTACTCCGGCGACGGTTGGCGATGTTGGTCGCCACACAGCGATAGTTCCCAGCATCCCCTTTTTCCACCCCATGGATCTGCAAAACGCCGCTGGGCAGGACTGTGATTCTGGGAGAAACAAGAACACAAAGACAATCAATACAACTGACATCATAGATATTAGAGCACACAGCTCTGATATTTCTATCACTCTGACATGTACAGTTTAGAATCATAATAGACTTCTACAATAATCTCAAACGCCATCTAAAGTTAATGACATGGCATGATAATGAAATAATGAGAATGCATACCTTTTAGTTGTCAGCGGTAACGTGACCCGATTGAACTCCCAGGTGATGATGGGAGGAGGGCTTGCAGTAACTTTGCAGGTGAAACGGGCGACTGATCCTTCTGTCACCACAATGGAAGTTGGCTGATTTGTAAAGGGGGAGATACCTACAGAACAAAACAAGAAATGGTGAGACACTGTGTACTACAACAGTAGACACATTCTCTAATGTACAATACATGTTTGCAAAGATATGATTACTAGCAATGCAGCCATTAGAAACCAAGAACTGTGAAATTATGTTTTTCTAGTATTGTATTTTCCCCCATTCGGATCTATAAGACCAATCATCAAAAAAATGTATGTTCATGGCCCAATATCCTCTCTTGCTCGGCAGCTCATCTTGGTGGATAAGGTTACATGTCTTTCTATCTATCAACTAAGCCTCTGTATCTTAGGACTTAAGGGCACTGTTCAGTTAAAATGGAAATCAATGACATTTATGGAAATAAGGGAATATATTGAGCTGCCAGGCATATCTTATAAATATACATTATTTCACTTTCAGGTTACCATCTCACTAAAGCCCATACCCAGCAGAGGCCAACCCACTTCAGTATCTGCCTGATAGTGAGACTGTAGTGCTGTGAAGCTGAACCTCATTCTTAGAATTTTCAGTGAAAATAAGAAAATCTATGTGCACAATTATACCGAAATGATCACTACCCCAACTGCCATCCCCTTTATTTATATAATTGTCCATGAAACTACTTGCCAAGGAGCTGTCATCTCCCAACAATAAAGCTATATCCTATTAAAATCAACCTAAATGCCATACATTAGCACTGAGATTGAACATTTGCCAAGAATAATCATAAAGGCTGTTGACAGCAAGATCTGAAGAGCCCCACAATCCATCCAACCTTACCCCTCCAAGACAAATTCTCTCCCTGACCTCCTCTCCTTACAGCCTAGACAGAGTTCATGTGTTGATGCATTGCCGTCTAATCAAGACAGTCACAGGAAGACCCTTTGCCCTGATATGTTGGTTAGTCCACTATTGAAATCAGCTGTTGTTTTTTTTCTCCTTACAAAACCTTGCCCTGTCTCTCACCTTCTCTTTGAAAATGCATAACCTCCAGTTCTCCCTCAAATTAGGTGTTATACAAGCACCAGACATCGGATATCAGATGGGGTTCCCGAGGCCCTAACTAACCTAAACAAACCAGCATGTTACAGGTACCTGTCAGCTCATCCTGGCTGGAGCACATTAAACCCTGAGGAGATCAGAGAGCAGAGGAAATCTCTGCTAGGCCCATCTTATTAATTAGCTCCTCTACTATGCACATCCACACACATGAGCAGAGGTCAATCAGTGAAATGTGTGCCATGCACACAACATTTAGTGGCCCACCTAATGACTACTGATAATACTTCAACTGAAATAAAATTTCTCATACGCTTGCTGTAAAAATCTTTATATTTGAACACAGAGTCATTAAGCCCACAGCTGGTGATGAGGCCATGTGGAGGAGGAGGGGAAGCTTGATCCATTTTGTTTGAGATCATTGATTCATTTCCCGCTCATGGAGCAGCAGAGTTTGGGAAGATCAGTCAGTGAAAGATGATACTGAAAGTGAGGTCTTTGACAGGCCCAATGAATGACCAGCCAGTGGGAACCTAAAGGGACTGCTCTTTGCTAACAGTAGCATTAAAGGACAACATCACATGTAACCAACCCTCACAGACACACAGTCCTTTTGGGAAAAGTGCTACCTCTTCACAGCATCTAATTCCTAATTAAGCCTACCTCTAGGTATATTCCTAGAGAGACAACAGATATAATACATCTCATATGCTTATAGCAATTAATACATCATTATAACTGTTTCCTTTAAGTCAAGTGTTACCAACATATTATTTGCCACTGATTTTATACTTTAATCCCCCTGAGATAAAGAGGACCCCTGATGACAGATATATCTAAGTGTTGCCCTGCTGAGTGCAGCCGGACGGTGATGATTGGTGGAGAGGTCCGGCAACATCCTGCTTGGATTGGGTTTCCTTGAAACTGATTGGTTGTCAGACACCACCTGAACTGTATGGAAACTAAACTCCATGACAAACTTCATGTGTGTCCCATTACTGAGTTCACCTAAACCTTACCCACCGTTAAGAATGATGTTGCAAGTAGTTCAATGTCTAGAATAGATTGTTCATCGTTTCAAAAAAGTAACACAAAATAATCTAGAACATTATGCTTCCCTCCCTTTTCAGTCAATAAGAAATAGAAAAATCCAAAAGCCATTAAGGTTATCCACTGCTATCCACTCCCATCTCCCTTCTCAACAAAAGAATCCTCAGGTCAATAGTTTGTTAAAGTTACTATCCAGTGAAAATATTACTTTTAAAAGTTAATAATATGTTAACTTATACCCAAATAATGGTGTTGACTCACGATCCTATACTCATATTTGTGGCCAAAGCATAAATGGGAGAAAAAACACTTAAAAAACCTCACATCAAATTTGTATCTCAAACAGACCGTTTCAAAAATGCTTGCTTTTCCTCATGGAGTATGATGTCATCCTCCTGAGGACGATGAGATGGCCAATCAGCACTGTTGTTGGGGTACACCCACACTGGAAACACTCTTTTCATGCCACTTCAATACCAAAGTGACTTTTTCATAGCAGGTTAGGAGCATTTACGCAGCAGATTAGGAGAATTAACATAGCCAATTAGGAGACTGAGGTTAAGGTTAGGAAAAGGGTTAATGTTAGGGTTAGTGAAAATGCTCTCCAAACCTGCTACAAAAATCACTTTGTATCGAAGTGGCGTGAAAAGAGTGTGTCCCATGCCCACACCATTCCAACACAGAAAAGCTGCATTGTAACACACTTAATTACAATTTTTGGAAAGAAAACAATTTCACTGATATTGTAATTAATAATACGTCTTATTTCATAGAAATCTGGAAACACTGGACAGTTACTTTAAAATAAATGATGGTACTGCTGCTCTTGTTACAGACCTCAATTTAAATCACATTTTTGGAAGGAATGAGATAAATAAAATCTTTACCAAAAAGCCCCAGCGCTGGATAACATCAACTTAATTATCATAAACAATAAACAAACAAATCAAACCACTCCTGGCACAACTGGGACCCAGTGCAACCAACGGACTAGGCTACATCAGTGAAGGACTATATAAAGAAGACTACATCAGAAATACCCAAAACAAGTACGACAAAACAAAATACTCTTCACCCATTTACTACTCAGGGAAAAAGGAATCAGATAATTCAAAGATACACGTGACATGTGTCTTCAGATTCAAAACAGCTGCATGTTCAGAATGCAATGCGCACCACTTAAGTAATGGATTAACAAACAGACTGCACTGCTCTTTGACCTCTGCACACATCCGATGCTGTTTGTGCTGCAGGGGCGAGGAGCTATCAGCACTCACAGATGAAGAGGCAGTCTGAGGGGAGGGGAGAGGGGCATCAGAGTACCTCTCCTGGGCTCTCTCTCTATCCAACTCTCTCCCCCCTCCCTAGGCTCAGTTATCTCGCTAGCCCAGGGAAACAATGATATACTCTCCCCAGTGTTTACCTTCGGAGGCTCCCCCACTAACTTTATCACAGAAATGACCCCTCTTCTCTACATTCTGCACACAAAAAGCCTTGAACGCACATCAAACACAGCAGGCTTGCACGGGGGGAAAATACAGGGGGGGGACAACAGATGAAGAAAACATACGAGGAGCCGTGCAAAGATTACAAGGAGCTCAGATTTAAAGCGACGCAAATCCTCACTAGGTGCAAGGTTTATCATTTCTGATTGAACAGCTGTTGCCACTGACATCAGAGAGGACCCCAATCAACATATTCTTACACCTTAAGTCTGAATAATTGAACTATTACCACTCATCAAATTTCACTGGCAATCAGCACACAGCACAGGTGGTACACTTCTAGCTGTATCCTTAACAAACCTTTCTCAGAGTACTACTTAAAAGCAACGTAAATCTCAAGCACTGCTCTCGAGAAACCTTGCCTAAAGGTAAACTCCACCCCATCATAAACACACTGGGTTGTGTCCTGGCCTCTATAACGGCCAACATGGATAGCTGGACGTAACCTGGGTTTCCAGGTGTCGTGGTGCTGAACAGTGGGAAAGCCCTAACTGCCAGACTGGGCTGTGTGAATCCTGATCAGCGCACTGCACTCTGACAACTACTCTGTGTCGTCTTCAGGAAGGTGGCAAGGGGAATTCTGTCCCTTCTAAACGCAGCTGACCCTCTGCCATTTCAAGGTAAAGACATCCTTGTTTTTTCGACTGGCCACGAGCAGAGCATGTACCGTTCATGAGCAAAGCCAGAATGAACCCAATTCATTTAGGATCCATAACCTACATTGTCTACCCTGACCAGTTTTACAGAGCTGCGCCACTTTGCCTTGAACTTTTATTTGCAGATCGTTTTACTTCTAGTATTAGATTGTGGACTTTCAAATGGAATGCCAACTTCTCTAATGGGTTGTGTCCCACCAGTTGCTGTAGAGGCCCATTTCTTTGTGTAAAGTTATTTTGAAGACAAGGAGACTGATCCTTTCACTGAGCCCCTGGCCACTTTGCTTTGGGCATTTTTAATTGAATTAGTTCTGAGCTATAATTAGTTCTGAGCTGCACTGGGCCTGATGCCTCTTGTGCATCAGGCCCAGTGCAGCCTTCTGCAGAAGAATATTTGCTGTGGGTCGAAGTGCAGGCAGGCATTGGATTGGGAGCATCATTGAGCGAATACAGGGGCCCATCCCTCAGCAACACGCTCCCACAGAGGAACAGAATGTGGATCTCTAATCAACATCAAACACATTCCTAAGTGTTGCCCAACAGCAGCAATGCAACATGGAGGCATCCATCCCAGTAGCCCGGGGCCTGGGGGCTTGAGCTTCCCAGATACTCTGTCTCTGTGAACAGTCAAAAAATGCTCGATTGACAAACAGAGAGATCCGTATTGATTATTGATTGCGTACTAAGCCTCAGTCTAAAATCTATTCTGCTAGGGCTTGTCGAGCTGTGGTCACTGCCATGGTTGCTCAAAATATGTGATTGACCATCTCCTTAAAGTGATGATGGTCGCCAGAGGCAGCACCTAATGCTCCTAAATGAAATATTAAAGCAGATGAGGCTCACACTACAATGACTAGATTATACCTTCAATTATCTCTGTGTGCCCATTTACCATTTACTTCTTCCAGTCACCTTCCAGATTACTTTTGAAACACATTAAACACACAAATGCTCATCATATGCACCTCTCCCCTCTCCCCTTGGGTGTCCAGTTATTGAGCAAGGCCTCCATAAATGAAAAGGTGACTTGACTATTCTCCACCTTTCACAATGTGTTTCTGTTACTTAACGATTTCATTCAACCACCTGGAGAATATATAACTACCAAACCCACCTAGCTTAAATGTTAAATAATTTATTGTTTACCTGGATGTTTTGCCCAGATGTTTCTAATGATGGGGTGAATGCCCGCGCCAAGCGGCACAAAAAAGAGGATCTGGCCATCTGCCCCTTGCAGTGACCCCACCTCTGACCTCCAACCTCCACAAATCTTGTCTAGCACACCGCCCATCAAGGCAGAGCCCTGCAAGGCCACCCCAGCACTGCTGCAATGCTAACGCTCCCCTGCTGGCTCTCTGCAAAATGCCAATCAATCACTCAGAGCCTCCTAAAACTGGGAGGGTACTCTGCCTTTCTACAGATATGAAATGCCCCCGCTAACATGCTCTTTCTCTTAAACCCTGTCCACTGCCATCCCATACTGGCACAGTAGAACAACGCTTTGCATAATGCTTTTCTTCATTTAGTCACTGTGCAGATGGGCGATGTTGGTGGATTCTGGTGCCGAGTAGCAAAAAAAATCTGTTACTATTGATCATGAACAAAGTGGGGATTCACAATTAATCAAATCTCTAATACAAAACATAATGATGGGTGTTCCATTATTAGTAATGACCATTTAAACCTCCTCTAAGGTTTTGCAGCATGCAGACTTTGCACCCTTATCCTAAGAAACAGAAACAAGTTTGACAGCAACAAAAAAATCAGTGAGTGACCACTGAAAACCCCTTCACCAATGTCCGAACTAAACTATAGAATTATTCCGTGCCCTGCCTCCCAGCTGGCCGATCTCTTTGTTTTCGAGAGGCCTGCTGAAGCCAGAAGCTCAGTAAACAGCAGGTCAGTGGACAGGTCAAGCCCGGACAAAGGTTCCCTTAGAAACTTCAGGGGCCAGCTCTGTCCCCCTTCCCCCTGGTCTCTCCACAGTACAGGGGTGCTCAATCAACCCAAATCTGTCCATCCCACCCTACCCGAGGACATGCTCTTTAACAAATGGGAATCCAATATTCAGAGCAGTTATTGCTCTCCTAATTACTATAGCTTGAAGGATCACACTGCAGGCACAAATTCTATCTCACTACTATGTAGGTTAAAACAATACTCGTAATGAGGTGCGAAGAATGTGTTCTATACGTGCTGTATTGAGAGGTTTTGTTATGGACATGTTCAACACAGCCACTGAGCCCAAAGAGCATGAATAATCCACTAATAATAAAAAGCAAAAAATATCTTCACAGTAAATCAAACCATAAAGCAAATGTTTATAGTGCGCAGAGTCAGTATACGTGTGCGTTCAAATACATCCCTCTGTGGTCAGGGGTTTACTTTGTTGTTCTCTGAGCTGTAACTCAGAAACATTCCTACGTTTTTTATATATATATATATTTTTTTTTTTTTTGGAGGGGCAGAGGAGCTCAGAGTTTAGGCAGAGCGTCTGTCGACAGGTCAATGGCTGCTGCTGAGCTCTGCTCTGAGGTCTCCTCTGCAGCACTAATTTCCTCCAGGCCTCTCGGTTCCTAGCAGTAGACAAACACAGTAAGTGGTCAAGCAGGGGACAGAACTGGAGCTTTCTATCTACTTCAAGGCCCTGGCTACATGTGTGGCTTCTCCTCGCTCCTGATTGGAACAAGGTGGATGAGCACTAAGGCCAGATCCAGAGTGGCTAGTCGGGGGATCTGCTCTGGCAGCTTTGTCTAAAGCGATCTGCAGAGCAATTGAATGGAAACACTGGTACTAATCCTGCAGATGACCTGGGCCAGGCTTGCAGCTTCACTACGCATGACTAGGTAGGGACTGGAGTTGGTCCTGGTCAGGTCATGTGGTCAGGAAACCCTCTGGGCCCTATTCATAATCAGTGAAAGTATAAAGGAGTATTGATTCCTCCCACCCTTATGAGTCATAAGTGACAGAACAAATAGCATTACTGTAAGTGTTAAACAGTAGGACTGAAGGATGATTTCTTTGGACAGCATTACAAGAGAGAGGAAGAAGCGAACAGCTATTTATGACTTCAACAAAAATCCTTGGCCTCGACCTCAAGGTCCAAATATTGACAGTTCTGAACAGTTCTATACTCAACCCAATAGAACATTTAACCACTTTAGCATTCAACGTCATCAGACCTGTCAGAGTGCTCATCAAGAGCCATAACACAACTAAAGCTGTTAAGAATTTGGTTTTCATTTCAACCAATTTCTAGAAACATTCTATTCCGTGATAATTACTATGATCTGACAAATGTTTGACATGGTGATATTGATTTGTGCAATTCATTCAAATGAGGGACAGCAGATCTGCGTTGTGGGCTGTGGACAGAGCTGGGCAGTGAAGGGTTCAGCATGGGAGGGTGACCTTTCCTGACTTCATATGCAAATGACACATGAATGGCCTAATGCTTAGATTGAGAGGAAACAGTTTAGGAAGCAAGCAGTAAATATCAAACTGTTGAGGTTTCATGTAAATGGACACTGCCTTGGTTTGCTGCCCACATTTTATGAAAGGTCAAAAGGTGGCAGAGAACTGAGAATCCCAGAAAATAAAGATAAGAAGAACACCCAGGTCTCTCTCTTTCTGGCAAGAGGGACTGAGTCACGTAGTGCTTGGGTCTTTGTCTGTACATTGGAATGCGTCACACATCAGAATGAGTTCTAGGTATTCCACACTATGTAACAAGAATAGCTCAGGCTACTCTCTCTCCCTCCTAACCTTAACTCTGAGTGGAAACAAAAGGAGCTTGTTGACAAATCGATCCTTTGCTTTGTTTCCTTGTGTTGCTTTAAAGGAGGCTATTTAATGAGTTTCAAATTAAATGCCTCCAATGGAACAGAACCCAAGAAACTCTTGAGTGATGAGTTCCTTCATAATGTGCAATGATCCCACACCACGTTTGTCTTTTCCCCCTTTAATAAATAATAAGGGTTCCTGAAAAAGAATGCTCAGCCTGGCAACTGAGGGGAAGAATGCAATGCTGAAAAGCTCCACAAATCAATCATTGGCCGGGCGAGCTGGGCTGGACCAGGAAGCAGGCTACTGGAGGTAGCTCCATAGAGCCTGCAGAACAGCCCAATGTCATTGGCCCAGGCCAAACAAAGCAGATATCCCATGAGCACTGTGACCTCTCAGCCCCCTGGTTAGTAGGGGAGTGGGGTTAGGACAGGGACACTTGCCCCCTCCTCCCATCTCTTATCTGGTGTCAAAGTTCTCAATCATTCAACATCAGCCCTTCACCCACCAGAGACAGTGTTTTCATTGTGTCTAATCTCTTCATCAGAGTGCTGGTTTTAAACAGTCAATTTCAAATCAGTACAGTCTTCTACTTAATTAAGGGGAAAGGGGGATACCTAGTCAGTTGTACAACCGAATGCATTCAACAGAAATGTGTCTTCCGCATTTAACCCAACCCCTCTGAATCAATTATCGTGCCATGCTTTGTTTCTCTAAAATGAAAACAAGTCACCACAAAATAAGGCTTTGTGCTCAAAATCCAATAGGAGATGATGCCAATGGAGTAGATCTTGAAAGCATAACACATTTTTTGGGTAGACATACCTGTAGTTTGGGTCGACACTGATAGGGGGCTGTTGAAGTAATTGATAAATGAGAAGGAATGTCTAGCATTATTGCAGGGAGGATTTAAATCGTGAGTACTCTCAGTACCTAACATCTATTGGGCAATCTAAAGAAACCTTGGACCTCTGGAACTTCAGTCCAAGGAAACCATTCCTGTCCCACAGATGCTGATGAGCAAAAAACAAAGACAGGCTCAAAGACTTATTTCTCTTAAATAATTATTTCAAACATTCACTTCAATCCATTACTGTGCCTTTAGGTTTGCTTTTCCTTTATTGTGGTCCTAATGCTGCCAAGCCTTTGCAGGTATTATACATTCCTTAGCAACCAAAATAAACACTGGGGCTGTGGTCACACACGGAAAGAGCTGGTGGGGTCAAACAACCATTTTGTTGGAGTCACAAAGTCTGCTGTGGAATAGTCATTTGGGTGCTTTATTGTGGACCACAATATGAAGTTAGTAAACTGTTCAGCATTAGGAATCCTTACAACCATGTACTCCGTTTTTTAAAACCTGTATTCTGTATGCTTACTCCAGAGGCCAAGTGTCTTTGCACTACATGCTTGCATTTATCAGGGTAGTCAAAAATGGCCCCAAATCGCTGCTGAAAAAAACGGCATAGACCAGCATACATTTCAAGCTGGTCCATGCTGGTCAGATGTTGGTCAAGCTGGTTTGACCAGCATGTTCTAGCTGGTTGGCCAGCATGGTCTAGCTGGTTTTGCTGGTGACCAGCCTTCACTGTGTTTTGGACACATACCAGCTTATGTTGGTGTTGCTAGTATATTGGTGACCAAGCTGGTTTTAGCTGGTCTGACCACGCCCATCATTATCATATTTCCCAGCATGCTCTATTGCAGTTGATTTTTAGAATTGTTTGTTGTGTTTTTTGCATGTACATTGATTGATTAATTTAATCTTATGCTACACAAAGATAAATAACATACATTTTTCAAAATTAATCCAATCAGTTAGTTGGATATATTGCACTTATTACTGAAATGGTTGTCCCAGTTTATTATTTGGGTAGTCTCATTTCCTCTTATTTCTAACCTTGGCAGTTATTTTGAATGCATATTGTGGGTGAAGAAACGTTCCAATTGTTGGCTATCCCCACTCTGGCTGGATTCCATTAGGAATGAAACATCACTTTGCAAGCCAGCATAATGTGACTTGATGCTGGTTCTGCTGGTGACCAATTTATGCAGGTTACCAGTGTCCAAAACACAGAAGGCTGGTCACCAGCAAAAATACAGGTAAAGCTGGTCACCAGCAAAAACATAGCGAAGGCTGGATAAGGATATGGGCAAGGACATGGATATGGTTTTACAATGTCTGTGTATTGCGTAATGCCCTGTGAACCTCTGGAAACATGGTTTAGGATGCCTGGTGGGATCATACACATGAGTCTGTCTCAACGGAGAACCCCATCAATCTGAGGAGGCCTATTGACAGCACTCACGTGGTTAGCTACCAAGTCACATGGCCGTTCATCAAGACACAATCCCCTCTCATCGTTTCCCTCAGGGCAACTGACATTTAACGTTTCTCAAACCCTCCATTTCCTGCCTGTAATGGTTGACTTAAATCATTATCTCTGACTCAACACTGTAACATTTACTTTTTCAGAAAAATACCAGGTAAAAAAGGAAGTCCCGGCTTCAAAGTGGGAGCATCTGCTCCGAGGACAAAGGGATTTTGAAAGAGTAGAAACCAGATCTGAAACCAGAACTAGCCTAAGATGGTGTTAGGGATGGTCTTCCCACATTTATAACATAAAACAATGAACCGAATTTTGTGTTATTTTTTGTTAAATATTGCCACAGTCTTTCTAAAGGCCAGAGTCAGAAAGGACTTGACAGCATGACTGATAATGAGGGATATCTATTAAGGCCAGAGGTGAGAAGAGCCTCTGGGCAGAAGATACAAAAGGTCCCCACATGTTGTACTATCAATCTTCCCGGTGAAGGATGCAACACATGAAAAGCTCAGAGCCACAGTAACGCTCACTCTGAAATCTTTTCACAGCATTCAATGAGGAGTGTTTTTTCAATGCAAACAGGGGCGTCATAAACGCCACCTAGGGCACAGTAACATCAATAAAAAGCATCTTAAGACCTAAGGATAAAAGACAAATAGGCCATGTCGGAAAGTCATACAATTTACCAAAAGTCACTTTATCAACTTAAAAAGAATTGATTGAAAAAGCATCATTGAAGTTAGGATAATCACATTTGATTTTAGATTTCCAAAAACAAAATGTCAAAAGTTTAATAAAACTCTGCAGTGCCATTCTCATAATTACCCTTCCGGAAGTGAATAGGCCCAGCTGCCCTAACCATTGATCTCTGGACAAACAAATGCCCCCCAAATAACTAATTTTAGTCAGGGGGCAAGGTGGACAAAGAAGGCCAGAGTGAAAAGCTTTTCATTAATTCTTCAGAGTAGCAGAGCTGAAAACCATAGTGAGGAGACCACTAGCCTCTGCCTCACTGGCTGACCATGCAATAAAGCTTGGCCATTTAGACACTCAAGGAAAGGCTGTGGTATGAGGGAACGGCAAATTCAAAATTGTGTGTGTGTGTACTGTATGTGCGTGTGTGTGTGTGTGTGTGATTCTCGACAACCCCCACTGCCACCTTTGTTTTCTACCACTGAGCATTTCTCAGGTACGTGCAAATTTTATGAGCTTCCAGATAGACTGTCAAGCAGGTCTAAGTGTCCCTTTAAAACAAGCCTATAAACTCCCCTGGCAGCCTTTACCACCTCTTAAGTTCCTAATATAAAAGAGCAAACCCTCTCAATTAATAAAACTACAAACACACAGCGTCTTGTAAAAATCACAACAAGGACTCAGGCCACAGTAATACCGGACTGAAACTTGCTATATAGCATGTAAGAGGGTCAGAGTAGTTTTAGTGGCTTTAAGGCAGTCACTGTTTTCATATACCTCATGCAAATCAAGGCTCATTAACTCTGTATTTTATTGGTATAGCATCTACAAGTCTGTGTGGCATCTTCCAAAACAAAAAAGATTGAGGTTGTATTGCACTCAATTGTCCTGATAGTAATCTCGATTAACCCAGAACAAAAGTATTGCGTAATTGGTCAGGTGCTCAATTAAGTTTTGGGTCTATACATGTTAACTGAAGGGATCAAGAGATGCTAGAACGAGGAGCGGAACCAGAACGAGAAGCTTCCTCCCAACGGATGCTATGGTACCGGTTATGTTTACGTAGATCTGTCCACAAGAGATTACCCTGAGAGTAATTTAAAAAGTGCTTGTAAAGGCCCCAAAATAGTAACTTTTTCTCTTTTACATATAAATCTAGGCCTATCTGGAAAGCAAACATTTTATCAATGGTGTCTGTTTGTTTTAGAGGTCTTCAGTAGAATTCAGCTTAGGGAACTGAACCAGGACTGACACATTCCTGTCTCTCAACATCTACTTGTCAGTGGATTGTCAGGATCATATCAGACAGGAGATGTGCTCCTAAAGAACAGTATTCCAACCAGTAGGCTCTTCAGGAACCATGACCTCACAGCGATAAATCATTTTAACATTTTAACAACTAAATAATTTCACAACAATCCTGCCCAATTTTACATGGATCAGGACTGAACTTTTCCATGTACAATTAGAATTAGTAACCATCACAATATTCTTGGACGAGTGCATGTCTTAAGTGCCACATAAAAGCTCAGGTTTCCCTATGAAAGCGAATGCAAGGGAGGGGGAAAAAAAGGAAATTATTTTGTGCAAAAGAAGCACAGCTAGAAACATGGCCTGGGGGTGGTGACACCAGGGAACAGGGTCCCTAAAGAGCAGCTCTGGATAAAGCTGCTCCACTAGCCCTTTAAAAGAATAGGCAGCAGGCTCATATACATGCTACCGGGAGAAAAAAAGCATTCCAAAAGAACAATTCCCAGTGATCATGGAGCAACGACATGAAAGCCCAGTCCAGTGAATAGGGGTCATCTGCTCTTTAACACTGGTGTAACCGGCATCCTGGACAGCTCCTAACCTTTCAAACCTGCAGCTCCCTCATTTGCACACCAATGGACATATTATCCTCCACTCAGTGTATCTTTTCGGCTTCAGGCCTCAAACTTTGAAGGCTGTACCCCCCTTCCCCCCATTGCCACCACTGAAGCCTCCAATGCCTTCCCTTCCTCAGCTATTAGGTGGATTAGAAATCCGGAATGCCCAAAACGCAACCTTGGGCATTACACTGGCGAAGAAAGAAGAGAGATTAGACGCACCAGACTACATAGAAAATTATAGCGCCCTGCTGGTGATGAGAGAAAGACCCCTTTTTCCTGGGAATGGGAAAAGACTATTTTATGCCTGTTAAGAGTGTAAAGTCTCCATCTACTCCCCAATGACTATGTCAGATTTAAACATTTTAGCAGATAACTACAAGCAAGATCTCTCACTCTGTTAAATTATCATTTCAACACAGAGGATTGTTGCTTTACACTCTTAGAAAATAAGGTGCTATCTAGAACCTAAAAGGGTTGTTCAGCTGTCCCCATAGGAGAACCCTTTGAATAAACTTTTTTGTTTCCAGGTAGATCCTTTTGGATTCCATATATAAAACACTTTCCACAGAGGGTTCTACATGGAACCCAAATGGGTTCTCCTATGGGCACAGCAGAAGAACCCTTTTGGAACCCTTTTTTTCTAAGAGTGTACATGAAACCTTTTGTTCAGTTGTATACCTGCTAAGAAGTTAAGAACTCGTGCTGATAGTGTGGGGCTTGTACTAAGCTCACCTCTAAAGTGGATATAATTACCATGCTTTGAAGATGAAAACACAATTGTGACCCAGGAGTTCCATTGTTCATCAAGTAAATGTTATTATGATATGTTATGACATAACATCATCAGACTAAGGCTTGGTTAACCTTTCAAAGCATTAAACACATTAAAATAAGTCACACAGATCCCATGCAGTTACATGAAATTGTAATTATAAGTAACTACACAGTAACTAAGAGATTCGAAAGAGAATGTGGACGGTTTATGTTACTTATCGTAAGTACGTAAGTGTACAATGTACATCCAATGTAAACTGTTGTCTATTTTTCTACTGTGTTTATGAAGTTCTCATGAGCAGGTACAAACATGACCAATTATGTACATCTTCTGTGGCCCAAAGGTTGGAGGCCCTGCATAACCTCTTCATTATTCCATGTGATGCTTATACACATCTCCAGTATGATACTTACTCGCAATTGTAAGACAGACTTTCTGGCTCAGGATGGCTCCATACTTGTTCTGAGCGAGGCACTGGTAAAGCCCTTCATCTGATTTGTCTCCTCTCCTGCTCTCCACCTCCGAAATAGAAAGTGAGCCGTTGGAGAGAATGTAGACACGGTCATTCTCTGCAACTTTTACTCCATTTTTAAGCCACCTGATGGCAATAGGCGACTCTCCGTGCGCCTGACAGTCCAATATAATGGGATCCTTCCGCATGACAGTAACATCGTGGGGCTCTTTAATAAAAAATAACTCACTAAAACACAAAACACCTGTGGGGAAGAGAAGAGAACAGAGTCAGTGCCTGGCTGGAGTGGGAGAAGACATAATGTGATGAAATTAGCGACAATACTAGGCCAGGACCTACAACTATTCTACTTTGTCCACAGGCATATTGCATTGGTAGGATCTACACTTGAAAGCATGTTAACATCATAGTGCCTACAGGCAGGGGCTTGGAGCCCATCCAACAGCAGGTCACTCCTATTTCATTTCTTTCTGCTCCAATTGAATCCTATTACTCGTGTCTCATAAAGCTGTGAAGTCACTGATTCCATGGCTCCATTCAGTCACAAATGTTTCATTGCACTCCCCAGCATGAAATTCATAAGTAGCTCCCCTTTCAATGATAAGACCGCCAGCTGTAAACAAGTAACAATCCAGACAGGAAGCAAAAGCCTTTATAAATTTTCCAAATCAAATGTGATTGCTTCACAGGTCTAATGTCCTAATTTACACAACATTATATTAATTGTTAATTGCCTATGTTAATTGTCTGCATCAAACGTCAAAGTGGATTATTTATGAAAAATAAAATCGGTAGCCAGTTTTTCTATTGATATAATAATTAATTTGTATGTACTGAATGAACATAACATGGCAAACCTATATGTTTTTTGCGTTTATCAATATCTCAAACCCGGGCTGACGATGTTGTACAATCCACGTGTATCTATCGGATTGCTGTGTTGTGCTGCACGTACACAATTTCATGCAGAACGTCTGTGTTATCATGTAACTCGAGATACAAGCAAAAACCAAGCATAAACGTTTATAGGTTCTGTGTTTATCTAAATGTGTAGCCTACATCGGGCAATAGTCGAAGCAGTCAGTGGTCAGCGTGGCCATTTCATTGCCCCCTAAACTCCGTGCAGTGGCAGTGCGTCCATTCATCTATAGAAATCGCAACTAAGGCTAAACTCTTCAATGTTGAATATTCGTTAGTACAGAACACTTCACCGAACTTCTTCTTTATCAGTGTAAATAGCAACCCCTATTAGAATAGTAGTAACGTTATGAGTATGGACACACTTCCAATGTCCAGTTCGGCATTTTCCCACCACTAAACCAGTCGCTATAATTTCAATTTGAAATAAACTCAAACAAAATATGAACTTTCTTACCTGAGATTGGAAGAAAAAACGCAAAAAACAGCAAGCGCTGATATAATTTCCTTTTAAAAGACTCCATTTATTCAAATTGTTCTCGCATACTAACTCTATCAGCCACTACCTCCAGTCGAACTACGTGCTAATCCAAGAGGAAAGTGACTGCGCTCCTGATCGCAGCAGGGATTACTTTTTTCTCGGGGGCAGATGGACATCACCCCACCCAGTGCTGCGTTCTACGGTTGAGTAATTCATGGGGTAAACGTATGGGGAGAGTTCCTCCGCCACCATCAGTCGGCAAATCAATACACAGGCCAACATCTTAATCACTTCTATTTTTGTATGAGTGCCACAGCAGGTATACTTTGGTCAGGTGTTACTGGTATTCGTGTAAAGTTAACACACGAAGTCAATGCATACAACACATCTGTGAGATTAATGCATATGGTTTTATTAATTTCCCTTATGCCTTTTGAAAACATGGAGCAGACCTTTACTTTGATGACTCATCAGGATCAATGATAATTCAATGATAACTAAGAGGTCTGGGAAATTGAATGATAATTCACCTCGACATAGATATACCTAAATAAACAAGGCTATAGAGTTTCAACCATGGAACATGATTGCGTATCATTGAGAGAATATGATCCACATGCCCTCATAGATCTGGGGAGCATTATGCACAGCTATCATGCCCTGAGTGCAGTGCTGAATGATCATGACTAGAGTATACCCACCACGAAACTCACAGTTTATGAGTTTAACGACTCACAGTCGTTAATGTGCAAGGTGTGACTATGGTCTACTGTTTACTGAGAATTTAAATCCTGGCAAGCATCAGTTCCTCAGGAAAAGTGTGTTTGTGTGGAAATGGCTTTGGAGTTGTAGTTCATGTGGATAGTTTGGATATGCAATAAATAATTTATCATGCTGTCTGTAAAAAGAACCAGGGCAATGTGTTATATTCTGTGCCTAATGTTTATGTGTGTGTGCGTGTGTTTATTCATATTAGGTTATCCCAAGGCTGTTCGAACAATTGTCTATTCAAAAGTCCATTCAGATTTACTCAGAACCGTCCTCTACCAGCTAGCTGGACTGTGGATCAAATTCCCACTCTAACCAAGGTATTGCATTTAATTTCAGATACTGTATAGCCAACAGGATATTGGTCCAACAAAGCATAAACCTGACAAGGTGAGTTATCATCAGTACTTTAAAGTACTACTTAGGTAGTTTTTTGGGATATCCGTACTTTACTTCACTATTTATATTTGGACTACTTTTACTTCACTACATTCCAAAAGAAAATTATGTACTTTTTACTTCATACATTTTCTCTGACACCCAAAAAGTACTTGTTACATTTTGAATGTTTAGCAGGACAGGAAAATGGTCCAATTCACACACTTATCAAGGGAACATACCTGGTCATCCTACTGCCTCATCTGGTGGACTCACTAAACACAAATGCTTTGTTAGTAAATGATGTCTGAGTGTTGGAGTGTCCCCCTGGCTATCAGTAAAGAAAAAATTAAAAATAAAATTGGGCCATCTGGTTTGCTTAATACAAAGAATTTGAAATTATTGGTACTTTTACTTTTGATAGTAAGTATATTTTAGCAATTACATTTACTTTCATACTTATGTATATCTAAAAACAAATACATTGACCTTTCCTCAAGTAGTATTTTACCGGATGACATTCACTTTTACTTGAGTCATTTTCTATTAAGGTATCTTTACTTTTACTCAAGTATGACGATTGGGTACTTTTTCCACCACTGGTTATCATGTTGTCTTCCAAGCATGCATTTATTTGTAATGCCCCTCAATGACGAGTCTGTATTCTAACACAAATGAGTTGCAGTTAAGACTGCTAATAGCCACAGTTAGAGAACAAAAGGAAAAGATAGAGGGTGGTGATAATTACCTATCATAAGTCTTTAGGTTGACAGAGCATCATAACACTTCCCAGTTAGTCTCAATAATTCAGTAACTTTCTTAGTGAGATATCCCACAACATAACTCTGAAGTGTCATTAAAATAGCAACCTCCATTGCATAATGCTCAGACATTTATGGACATCTTAAAACTTTTAAAAGCTCTTGGCATATTGGCCTTACACACTATCAGTTGCCAATGCCATATACTATTTACACCATGCATTTATTTTTAATGGCTCTCAAGGACACGGCTGTATTCCAACACCAGTATGATGCGTTTTAAGACAACTCAGGGACACTTGACCAACGGAAAGAAGGTGTTGAGGAATTTGGTCTATATAACATCTTGACCAATGTTCCCACTTTGAAAGTGACGACATGGACATAGAGAACTGGTAAAATAACTCATTGTGTATTCTTACATAATTAAACATAATTGACAAATGAAAATGTTTCAGTCACATAAACCTTTATTAAGGCATATGGTTAAAGATAGATACATTTGTGTTTGTTTCAACACAGGCCGGTAAAAGTCACTCCATGTCAAACAGGGCAACTGCACTGCAAATGGTCACGCTGGAAGAGAAAAAACAGTTTATGGAAATGAGGCACTCTCTCCACCACTGAGAACTGGGCTCAGCAATTACCAGAACGCATTGGTAGGAGCAGGACAACTGCTGCGTAAATGCAGAAAATGCTGATATTGATCCAGGGTCCATGTTTTATTATGGAGTGAGTTTGACCTTCCTCCCCGCTCCGGACTCTCATTCAGCAGCAGGGCCGAGGACCAGCTGTTGTGTCCTTGAGTGTCCCCAGCCCAAAATATAACCAAACCAAAAGCTGATTCTCACAGTCAAGGATCAAGGTGTGCACTTAACAAAGAGAAAATGGATGAAAGCTACGGCGTAAAAGTGGTGAAACAAAACTATTTTAGGAAATATAACTGAACTCGTGAAATATTTCAAGTTAAAATGCAAGTGCAAACACTTGTGATTCTTCATTTGAAAAAAAAATCTAATTTAAGATCTGCTAATTTTGAACTAACATGATTTACAATGTATAGTGCCTTATGACTGTAATAACTCTAAAATCACTTAGCCTAATATTGTTTGTTGGTCTGAACAATCAATTTGGACACACTATGATCCTCTTATGTAATATTACTACAACCATGTGATCCATCACGATAACTAAACATCCAGTAGGCTGCGTAGCGATATACTACAGTACTGTCCTAACAAATCTTTGTATTAGAAAGATGTTTGTTTGTGACCCAGGCTAACCTTATGGCTTTTGCTCTTACATAACATGTGCAAGTGAATATGCAGCCTCATTTATGGTGATCCCTCACGAGGGGTGGGGGGGTCTCGAGGATGTTCGATTATAAATTGGTTTTGAGCACCTGCCAACACGACACTGTTAGGGGGTGGAGTGAAGATAGGGCTGCACATGGATGGAGGTCAAGCTCTGGGGCCAGATCAATAGGTTAAAAGGGGGCTGAGAAGTATCCGCCACCTCCATGGCCTTCTGCTATTGGACAAGCCCAGTGTCATCCTGCTCATATACACACCCATCCTCACTGACCCCAGCAGCATCCAAAAGGTTGGCCTGAATTGTGTGTGACCTACCACCTGACCCTTTGGCCTGGGGGGGTTGGTCTTTAGCCAGCACTTTGGGGGTTTGGGGAAAATAGGACAGTTGTGGGTAAGCTGAATCATATGAATGGGCCCTGCATGCTTTAGAGTGGAAGCCTTCCATTCACTTATTTGGGGATGTGGACATGAAGCTAGGGTTAGAGTTAGGGTTTTGGTTGAGGGTTGATCTGGATGGTGGACATGAAGCTACGGTTAGGGTTGTGGTTGAGGGTTGATCTGGATGGTGGACATGAAGCTAAGGTTAGAGTTAGGGTTTTGGTTGAGGGTTGAACTGGGATGTGTGCATGAAGTTAGGGTTAGAATCAGTCCAAATTGACTAACACTACATCACTGATTTGATGCGCTCGAACACAGCCAATATGTAGGCAGTGTTCATTGTGGTCAAGCAAAACCTCTGTATCCCGGGTGACGACGGGAAAAATCTATTTTTAAAGGTATATGTATAAAAAAAGTGCTTATTGCAGTTGACTTAAAGAGCCCATGACACATAGTGAATAGTAAAGAGCTGCATGTCTTGATAAATTAACTAGTCTTAAAACAGCCAAATTCTGTCATCAAAAAGTGCAGAATAAATGTAATTGTCTCGCTTGTAGATATCGAACAACTATATTGAACAAAAATATAAACGTACCATGCAACAATTTTACTGAGTTACAGCTCATTTAAGGAAATCTGTCAATTGAAATAAATTCGTTAGGCCCTAATCAATGGATTTCACGACTGGGCAGGGGCACAGCCATGGGTGGGCATAGGCCCACCCACGGGAGAGCCAGGCCCACCCAATCAGAACTCGTTTTTCCCCACAAAAAGCTTTATTACAGACATACATACTCCTCAGTTCCATCAACTGTCCGGGTGACTAGTCGCAGATGATCCCGCAGGTGAAGAAGCCGGAAGTCCTGGGCTGGCATGGGTTATACGCGGTTTGCGGTGTGAGGCCGGTTGGACCTACTGCCAAATTCTCTAAAATGACGGAGGGGGCTTTTGGTAGAGAAATTATCATTACATTCTCTGGCAACGACTCTGGTGGACATTCCTACAGTCAGTGTGCCAATTACACTCTCCCTCAAAACTTGAGACATCTGTGGCATTGTGTTGTGACAAAACTGCACATTTTAGAGTGGCCTTTAATTGTCCCCAACACAAGGTGCACCTGTGTAATTACCAAGCTGTTTAATCAGCTTTTTGATATGCCACACCTGTCTGGTGGCTGGATTACCTTGGCAAAGGATAAATGCTCATTAACAGGGATGTAAACTAATTTGTGCCCAAAATGTGAGAGAAATAAGCTTTTGTGTGTATGGCACATTTCTGGGATCTTTTATTTCAGCTCATGAATCATGGGACCAACATTTTCCATGTTGTGTTTATATTTTTGTTCAGTATAATATGAAAGGACAACAGTAGGTGGCATTTTTTATTTATTCATTTTTCTAAATATGCTGCCATTTACTTTGGCATGCAATCAAAACATGTTTTCAACAAGATACAGAAGTTTTATTTCATTAAATCATTGATAGAAAATCCACTTACAGTTGTCAGAATGACATTTGACATAATATATAAATTAAGTATATCTTAAAATAATGAATTATAGAGAATCGGATGTTAACAATATATCCATTCAACTAAAGGATAAGAACATGTGAAATGATTTGGATGATCAAATTCTATGATACATCACAAATGAAGGCCTTGTAATTTAAGTCTTAATTACCAGTGAAAGGAAAGAATGTGCTTTTTTCTTCCATGGCAAGTAAAATGTACTCATGTCAAATGTGCACTTAAAAGCAGAGGATTTTAGCATGAAATCATACTCAACGTATGCATTCTGAAATTGGTAGTTTGGCAAAGATCAAGACACTAAGACTTTTATAACCATTTTAACAAAGTGCTTTACCTTATAAAAGCACACGTATAACCTTTTGATTTAAGAGAAATGAAAAAGACCATATTTTCCTTCATCAACAATCTGTAAACTTACCAGCGTGTAAACATGTTTTCTACCATTCATACAATACATTCTTTGATAGAGCACACCACTGCATATGTGTCAATTCCCTCAAGAAAATCAAAGGCAAAAAAACATTTGCAGAAATCTTTGAGAATTGATAGTATCAATTTCTTGATATTAATTCAATAGAGTTATTACATAGAGCAATTTGAAAAAAATAAATGTACTCCTAAAAATAGAGTATTATACTGCTCTATAACACCCATGAATAGAGCAGGGCTCTCCAACCCTGTTTCTGGAGACCTACTGTCCTGTAGGTTCAGTCCAACCTTAATCTAGTGCTCCTGATTATGTTAATTAGTTACAACTGGGGTTGGAGGTGAAAACCTACGGGAGGGTAGAGCTCCAGGAACAGGGTTGAGAGCCCTGGAATAGCGGAATAAAAGAATAATACATCCATCACTGAATAAAAAAACAGCAGAGGAAACATATTTTGCAAGTGTGTGTGCAAGAATGAGAAAGCAATGGCAACATGGTTTTTCAATGGAGTCTAATGTTGAGTCTGTGATTTCCTCAGTAAGCTATACAAAAGTGCATTCACTGTCAATTGCGCACACATACACTGATTGTACAAAACAGGAAGAAAACACCTGCTCTTTCCATGACACAGACTGACCAGGTGAATCCAGCTGAAAGCTATGATCCCTTATGATGTCACTTGTTAAATCCACTTCAATCAGTGTAGATGAAGAGGAGGAGACAGGTTAAAGAAGGATTTTTAAGCCTCGAGACAAGGAGTGTGTCTGCCATTCAGAGGGTGAATGGGCAAAACAAAAGATTGAAGTGCCTTTGAACGTGGTATGGGAGTAAATGTCAGGCGCACCGGTTTATGTCAAGAACTGCAACACTGCATGGTTTTTCACACATAAGTTTCCCGTGGTCCACCACTCAAAAGACATCCAGCCAACTTGACATAACTGTAGGAAGCATTGGAGTCATGGGCCAGCATCCCTGTTGAACTCTTTCGACACCAGTGTATATACGGTAATGTATATCGAGTCCAATGTCAATCTCCTCATGATAGAATGTTTATCATAGATGAACAATAATATCTGTATGCTATAATGCATTTGATAAATTGTATATAGATCTGGTTTAAGTATACATACATGTTTACGAGACACAACAAAAAAACTATTTGTAAACTTCACAGACCAAGAGTGATTTAAGAAGTGATTTTCACTCATCATCCATCCCTTCCACTGTGCAGGAGAGAGGAGCACCAAAGACTTTGCTGTCTGTGATTGTTCCCCATCTTCTCAGGCGGTTGACAGGTCAGGTCTGGACCTGAATATTAGGTGTTTTATCAGCATTAAACAGAACTACAGCACAAAACTTGGTGCTAGCCCTCAGTTCACTGGCAGTGACTGCCATTTTAACATTGCGCCATAGGCCACACACTCCCCTAATCCACTCCATCAAAGCCTTGTGCATTCTCTATGGCGATGTGTAGCTTCTCCCTCAGCTCCTCAAACGACTCATAGGGAGGCAGGTCCAGCCGGTTGAAGCTGAAGACGGTAAAACAGAACCAAATTCAAATGCACATTTGTTGCAGTAATCAGGTAGGACTATTAGCCAAACTGCTGTATTGTTACTCACCACGTGTGGGCTCTAGGTAGTTTGTCTCGTGTTCCCCACTGCTCAATGGTAAACAGCTGTGGTCCGTTAGACCCTGCGATTTCACAACATAAAACAAGATTAGGAGGAGAGAATCATATACAAACACCTCTGGTTACAACTCAGAATCCATGTTTCAAAGTTCATATCAATCTATGTAATGACAAAATGGTTAAAAACATAACCAGAAAGTACCCTGTATTATACAAATTAGTCTTAATACAGAGAAGTAGAGAAGAGGACTCACCGTAGAGCTCTGCAAAGCCATTCATTGGGACCCGGGAGGTGCCAGTCACAAACTGCAACAGGCGGATACGCTTCTCTGCATCCATCAGCAGAACAGTCTGAGAATGACATCATTCAAATAGTTGGAATGAATATTGAGAATTCACCCAAAAACTAATGATGCACCGATGTGGAAATTCTGGGCCGAAATCAGATATTTACTGATATCCAACGCGTTCCTGGGAGTTTTCTCTTTCAGGAATGGGCTAATAATAGCTAACAGCTCAAACCATTTGGACGCTAAAGCCAAATTCATAGGAAGAGTTTTTCTTCACATTGCTCCACCCACTTAAAAAAAACGCCACAGACCGCGGTCTCTATCATTGTCCTTTGTCTCCACATCAGACAGATGTTGACATAATATTTTTAACCAATTATCATCCGATACGGTCGCCGATCAATCGTGCATCCCTAACAAAAGCACTCTAGAATCCAGAGGCTTCTGCTCTAGTGGTGGAGTATCCTCTTACCTTCCAGAACCACAGGATGACAGGCTGGTTGGGACAGTAGCTATTCTTGTACTTTGTGTTCTCCCTCCAGTCGTTCACATCCACGTCTCCCAGGCCACACATCAGAAGCTAAAAAAAACAAAAACAAGATAGAACATCACTCAACGATCTGGAAAGACAGGCTCTCAGTCATGCATACATCTCAGAGTGATAGGAATGACACCCACCTCCAGCTCATTCTCGTCAAAGATCTTGATGAGATCCTGGGGTATCAACTCATAGAATCCCTAAGACAAGAGAGAGGAACAAGCAATAAGTCAACCATTTCTTTCAATCTTATCACAACATCTCAATAAAACCTAGTGTTTACCTCCTTGAATGCGGTCATCTGCTTCAATATCCTGTTCACGAACCTCCACTGCATGACAAGACTGACAAAGAAAAGGTTTACTTAGAAATGGAAGCATTCAAAAGCCCTAATAAATTTCTAATTTATCTAATGATGCAGACATTATGTGGTGGGTGGTGGTTTCACTGTCCATTAGCAAACCCTTCTAAGGCCAAATATGTGACTTGTAGGTCACCTACAGGTAACCAGCTGAACAGTACTACATGGCAGTGTGTATGAGGCATGTTTCCTCTTTCTACCAGCAGAGGGCTCTGGTGCTTACTGGATGTATTCCTTCTTGTTGTCATCGGTGACTACTATTTCAGATCCTCCTGGCTTCAGCTCATGCTGATGTGTCTAAAGAGGAGGAAATGTGATGTCAGCATGACTGATACTAGAGTACCACCTAGCATCGACTTTAACCTCTTCACTCAATAGGCACAAGATAGAACAGAAAATACTTGTGCCAAACAACAAACAGGAAGCAGGTCCCACCTGTCCAAAGAGCTCTTCGTCTATGGTGAACCTCAGATCCAGGTCTATCGGGTCATTCTCCAATATCCACTTCAGGGAGTTGAAGTACTCACTGTCCTGAAATAACAAAACACAAACACCATTACCTCTTATGGTGAAACACTGCTGTTTTAGCTGTCTGATTTATCATGTCTCTACTATCTGATTAGGTGATGGGAAGATGTGAGAGTAATCTAGATAGTATTAGGCACCTACCACAGACTCCATGTCCTGTAGAGTAATGGGCTTCTGCAACATCATCTTGTAGAAAGGCCTGATGAAGAAGGCTAGGGGAAAAAAAAAAGTCAGGATTTGTTCAACACACACCTAATCCTTGTGGCCCTAGCATAGAGCTGTCCTCAGCTCTTAGTTTCTCTACACACACTTGTGTCACACTACAATTATACGGATGAATGATCTTTTACCTAACACAAAGTTCATGAGCGAAATCCCCGCAGTGAGACTCACCGTCCAGCAGCTTGCCATGGTAGACAGCCATGCCTGCCACACGGCCAATGAACTTGAAGTAGGACAGGTGGTCCTCATTGCAGAGGCCCGAGTTGGGGTTGATCTGCAGAGTGTAGTTGTCCCTGACACAGAACAGGCAGAGGAGAAACTTAACACAGCTCTAAAGTCATCCAAATCCTTCTCTGATCCATTCCAGAACATATCCACTCATTAAAATGATTCATAATGCTGTCAGAGATGTTATTCACTAACAGCTCCATTGAGGGCCTGTTCCATTTTTCCTTGCCTGAAAATGGAATTCTAACACATTCAAAAAGAGACTCACGTGGCAGAATACTCAAACAGCCCATAATAGGGGTTGAACATCTCCTTGGAGATGAGGAAGAACCACTCCCTGGCCACGCCCCCGTAATCCAAGCCCTTCTCTCCCTCAAACTCCACCCACAGCCGCGCCTTCAGGAAGTCGGCCCTCTTGATTGACAGGATTCGTCTGTAGGAGTCCTCTAGCACGGCGTTCCGCCTGAGCTTCATCTCAAAGCGGTTGGGGATGTCAGCCTGGAATTAGAGATAGAGCATGCTGAGTGAATGGACTTTCTACTGAAGAGCTGAGTTGACATCAGGTCAGGGGATGTAGCTGGACTAAATGTCATAGAAGATATTGTGAGGATGATTGAAAGAAAGACAAGATAGGCTTTTACAGTGTGAATGTGCTGTATATCTGACCTATTTGTGAAATAAAAACAATGCTTACCGGTTTCTTCAGCTTCTTCCGGAAGTATTCATACTTCTGTTTATAGTCTCTGGAGTAAGGCACAGCCTAGAATAGACAAGGATGGGAGATCCAATGACCGGAAATCAATTATGAACACATGATGAATTACGCGGTTTTATGACCAACCTGGAGAACCTGACTCCAAAAAGAGAATGGGTCATATTGCATTCCTCATAAATTACTCTACCGGAATCTAATAAATAAAAATCTCTAGCTATAGCTTTTTAAATATATCATCTGTACTTACTGGTCCAGTTACGGCTGAATTCTGCAATCTGGGGTCATCCCATTGTGTGTTCTTCGTGTCTGAAAATACATCAGATTTATTCAGCATTGGTAGTAGGCGTATGCAATTTTCACTCATTTGACAAATTGTAGTACATGTCATACATACTGTGATCTATGTAGAATATCCTCCCATCACTGTGGACCCTCTCCTCCCAGCCAGGCTAAGATAAGGGATAGCGCAAACATTACTCCCACCATAATTTCCCCCCTTAAAATCAACCCTTCCCTCAGCAATTTTCAACTTTAAGAGGCTCATCACATTGGGCTGCTAATTGCCTTCTTAGAATGCTATTATTGGGTATGATTTCATTGTAAAGCTTACCGGCATTGGCCCGAGGTCAGTTGGGTCTAGCGAAGGTCTCCTCCTCATGTGCACAGGAATCTTCAACCTGGGGTCTTCCTGTTCACAGCCAGATAAACAGGAAATAAGTCACACAAACAGGAAGGAGCAGTGAGAATGGCAGTATTGTCCAGTGGATAACTGGTCATTCTGGCCATGATGATGCGTGACTAGACTCTATAGGTAGGGCCTGGGGGTATTTCTTGATCATGTGACCTGATCAAGAAAAACTACATATACAGTACCAGTCAAAAGTTTGGACACACCTACTAATTCAAGGGTTTTTCTTTATTTGTAGAGTAATAGTGAAGACATCAAAACGATGAAATAACACATATGGAATCATGTAGTAACCAAAAAAGTGTAAAACATATCAAAATATATTTAATATTTGAGATTCTTCAAAGCAGCCACCTTTTGCCTTGACAGCTTTGCACACTCTTGGCATTCTCTCAAACCTGATTTATGAGGTAGTCACCTGGAATGAATTTCAATTAACAGGTGTGCCTTGTTAAAAGTTAATTTGTGGAATTTCTTAACTTCTTAATGAGTTTGAGCCAATCAGTTGTGTTGTGACAAGGTTGTGGTGGTTACAGAAGATAGCCTTACTTGGCAAAAGACCAAGTCCATATTATGGCAAGAAGAGCTCAAATAAGCAAAGAGAAACGACACTCCATCATTACTTTAAGACATTAAGGTAAAGAACTTTAAAATAACTTTGTCAATAACTTTCTTCAAGTGCAGTCGCAAAAACCATCAAGCGACATGATGAAAATGGCTCTCATGAGGACCGCCACAGGAAAGGAAGACCCAGAATTACCTCTGCTGCAGAGGATAAGGTCATTAGTTACCAGCCTCAGAATACAGCCCAAATAAATGCTTCAGAGTTCAAGTAACAGACACATCTCAACATCAACTGTTCAGAGGAGACTGAGTGAATCAGGCCTTCATGGTCGAATTGCTGCAAAGAAACCACTACTCAAGGACACCAATAACAAGAAATGACTTACTTGGGCCAAGCAACACGAGCAATGGACATTAGAACGGTGGAAATCATGGGGGTCTGATGAATCCAAATTTGCAATTTTTGGTTCCAACCTCTGTGTCTTTATGAGATGCAGAATAGGTGAACGGATGATCTCCGCATGTGTGGTTCCCACCGTGAAGCATGAAGGTGGAGTGATGGTGTGGGGTTGCTTTGCTGGTGACACTGTCAGTGATATATTGAGAATTCAAGGCACACTTAACCAGCATGTTACCACAGCATTCTACAGCGATACGCCATCCCATCTGGTTTGCGCTTAGTGGGATTATCATTTGTTTTTCAACAGGACAATGACCCAAAGCATACCTCCAGGCTGTGTATGGGCTATTTGACCAAGAAGGAGAGTGATTGAGTGCTGCATCAGATGACCCACAATCCCTCAACCTCAACCCAATTGAGATGGTTCGGGATGAGTTGGACCGCAGAGTGAAGGAAAAGTAGCCAACAAGTGCTAGGCATGTGTTCAAACTTCTTCATGACTGTTGGAAAAGCATTCCTCGTGAAGCTGGTTGAGTGTGTAAAGCTGGCCAAGAGTGTGTAAAGCTGTCATCATGGCAAAGGGTAGCTACTTTGAAGAATCTCAAATATAAAATATATTTTCAATTGTTTTACACTTTTCTGGTTACTACATGATTCCATGTCTGTTATTTCATAGTTTTGATGTCTTCATTATTACTCTACAATGTAGAAAATAGTACAAAAAAAGAAAAACCCTTGAATGAGTAAGTGTGTCCAAACTTTTGACTGGTACTGCATGTCCTTTTAAGAATGGCGGTATGCAGGTGCTTGCTCTCTCACCCAGGAAGTGGTCTTAGTGTTGTGGTCGATGAAGAAGTATTTTCCGTTGGGGGCATTGCGGACCTCCCAGCCCACCGGCATGAAGCCACACTCCCTCTGTGAGCCGGGGGAGTGCTGGGGGGAGCCCTCAGGAGAGAGCATGGGGGGCTGGTACACAGTGGCGTTCTGGGTCAGAACAGCCTGGGCTGCTGCCTCTGAGGTTATCTGGAACATGGAAGGAGAGATGAAGATTAACACTATTGATATACTCAATAGGAGGGTGGACTGGATCCTATATAAACATTATCTACAGTGCTTTTGGAAAGTATTCAGACCCCTTGACTTTTTCCACGTTACGTTACAGCCGTAGTCTAAAATGTATTAAATTCAAAATTATCCTCAGCAATAGCCCCATAACTACAATGTGAAAACAGAAATACCTTATTTACATAAGTATTCAGACCCTTTGCTATGAGACTCTAAATTGAGCTCAGGTGCATCCCATTTCCATTGATCATCCTGGAGAGGTTTCTACAACTTGTTTGGAGTCCACATGTGGTAAATTCAATTGATTGGACTTGATTTGAAAAGGCACACACCTGTCTATATAAGGTCCCACAGTTGACAGTGCATGTCAAAGCAAAAACCAAGCCATGAGGTCGAAGGAATTGTCTGTAGAGCTCCGAGACAGGATTGTATTGAGGCACAGATCTGGGTAAGGCCACCAAAACATTTCTGCAGCATTGAAGGTCCACAAGAACACAGTGGCCGACGCCCGGCTGATGGTGACGCTAGTAATACATACAGGTAAAGGGTTTAAGTCTCCTATAAGTACTGCGCAGGCACTTGATGTCGGCCGTGTGTAAAAGCCCATTGGGAGGTTAGTCCTGCGGCTACTGATGCGCAGTATATAATCCGCAGAATAGGGTCTATCGACACTGCTCGCGTGACTCGACTGGGTCTCCATCATTCTTTAATGGAAGATGTTTGTAACAACCAAGACTCTTCCTAGAGCTGGCCGCCCTGCCAAATTGAGCAATCGGGGGAGAAGGGCCTTGATAGTCACTCTGACAGAGCTCTAGAGTCCCTCTGTGGAGATGGGAGAAACTTCCAGAAGGACAACCATCTCTGCAGCCCTCCACCAATCAGGCCTCAGTAAAAGGCACATGACAGCCCGCTTGGAGTTTGCCAAAAGGCACCTAAAGGACTCTCAGACCATGAGAAACACGATTCTCCGGTTTGAAGAAACCAAGATTGAATTGTTTTGGCCTGAATGCCAAGCATCACGTCTGGAGGAAACCTGGCACCATCCCTACGGTGAAGCGTGGTGGCAGTCATGCTGTGGGGATGTGTTTCAGAGACAAGGACTGGGAAACTAGTCAGGATCGAGGCAAAGATAAACGGAGAAAAGCACAGAGAGATCCTTGATGAAAACCTGCTCCAGAGCGCTCAGGACCTCAGACTGGGGTGAAGGTTCACCTTCCAACAGGACAACGACCCTAAGCACACAGGCAAGACAACGCCGGGCTTCGGGACAAGTCTCTGAATGTCCTTGAGTGGAACAGGAACTTCAACCCGATCAAACATATTTGGAGACCTGAAAATAGCTATGCAGAAACGCTCCCCATCCAACCCCACAGAGCTTGAGAGCATCTGCAGAGAATAATGGGAGAAACGCCCCAAATACAGGTGTGCCAAGCTTGTAGCGTCATACCCAAGAGTACTCGATGCTGTAATCGCTGCCAAAGGCGGTTCAACAAAGTACTGAGTAAGGGATCTGAATACTTATGTAAATTTATTTTTTATAAATTAGCAAAAGTTTCTAAAAACCTGTTTTTGCTTTGTCATTATGGGGAATTGTGTGTAGATTGTTGAGGACAAAAAACAATGTAATCATTTTTAGAATAAGGCTGTAACGTAGCAAAATGTAGAAAAAGGGGTCTAAATACTTTCCGAAGGCACTGGAACTACACAAGTTAAGTAGGTCCTGATTGGCTTTTCACATGACTTTGAATACTTCTTTAGTGCACTGTGGTTTGAGAGCGAGTGAGAGCAAAAGAAGGAAGAATGCAGCCTACCTGGATGAGTGGCCGTGTCCAAGTGGTTATCCTGCTGTTGT
The DNA here is from genome assembly GCF_029448725.1 of Salvelinus fontinalis. NCBI lineage: Eukaryota > Metazoa > Chordata > Actinopteri > Salmoniformes > Salmonidae > Salvelinus > Salvelinus fontinalis. Next base: position 21,105,991 of record NC_074699.1, read on the forward strand.
GATTAACGTAGTAGGGTCTGCTCTTACTATCCTGCTTCTCCTCCCAGCCTGGAGGCAGCCCCGCTGAGGTTGCTAACAACTATTGAACAACATAAAGAGAGAGAGAGGCATCAAACAATCCATACAACAATACCTCAAGTGAATAGAACAATAACTTCCTCTGAATCACTGAGCTACATGCTCAAACCTGATGACTGCATTCTCACTGTCCTTACATCATCTTGGAAAACTATGGAAGCCACACATGCTAAACCTGAGCTCAGATGACCCTATCCCACAAATACTGCTGTAATACAGGAGTGTTGTGCTTCGGTGTGTGTGTGTGAGGGCGGAGGGGATTCAGGGAATGCAACACACCACAGGATGAACAGGGTGCTCCTCTACGGTCAGAGTCTGGGCACTGCCTCTGCGACTGGAGTGACTTGAATGACTGGAAGGGCCCTGCAGCTGAAGAGAGCAAGACGACAGAAACCACAGTCATTACCCATACACGTGTTAATAGGCACATTTTCTCCAGCTATAGACAGGCACTAATACCCGTTTTACACTAAAATATTACAATCCCTCCAAGATTACTTAATTGCATTTGAAATGTTTTTTTTTTTTTAAATCAACAATATTATGCAAGGACTTACAATTTCAACCAATCAGCAGTGCACGTTTACTAGATATTATGGTTCAATCAAGCCACACAGATAAAAACTTTGCATATTGCCATGTAAAATGTTAGAATTAATGTAGCAAAATCAAGAATTTTTACATATCACAAGAAATCTCAGCGAAATCCTGGAGGGACTGATTATAGCTGTGTTGTTATAACACAAGATATAACGTGTGTTTCAGTCCCTTCTTGGAACTGTGTAGGACGCGTATCCGCAGGAGGCTTTGGGTGTCGGTCGATTAGTAACGGGAGCCTGGTCAGCGCTGGCCAGTAAATTATTCACCTGGAGGGAGGTACGTCGGTTGCCGGATGTGGCACCCGAGGCCTGGAGGCGACTGAGCTCATCACAGAAGGAGTGAAACTCCAGGGGGGAATGGGGTGGAGGGGGGGAGCGCTGGCTGTTGTACAAGGTGGACTCATCCTCTGTCATGATTTCCCAGCTCTGGAGCAGACAGGAAACAAGACACATGAAGAGTTACCCATCTGTTCTGAAGGATGTCTTGATAGTGTTACGTCACTGTATTCTTATCTGGCTAAAAGCTAAGAAAACAGTTCTGGCCTGCTTGTTCTGGCACAGAGTGACGTTATTACACAAAACTGACATGTGATATGACTTCAGTAGGGCAGCTTTTTGGGGGGACTTTGAGGAACACCCTGATCCTGAACTTGATCTTGTTAAGGGCCACTCTGGACTATCCTGACATTTAGTCATTTGCTCAGTTAGCAGCCTCTAGAGAGAGGGGCTAGGACCAGAACACATGGTCGTAAGATATTGTCCTTATAAACTCAGCAAAAAAAGAAACATCCTCACTGTCAACTGCGTTTATTTTCAGCAAACGTGTAAATATTTGTATGAACATAACAAGATTCAACAATTGAGACAAACTGAACATGTTCCACAGACATGTGACTAACAGAAATGGAATAATGTGTCCCTGAACAAAGGGGGGTTCAAAATCTAAAGTAACAGTAAATATCTGGTGTGGCCACCAGCTGCATTAAGAACTGCAGTGCATCTCCTCCTCAATGACTGCACCAGATTTGCCAGTTCTTGCTGTGAAATGTTACCCCACTCTTCCACCAAGACATCTGCAAGTTTCCGGACATATATCTGGACATATCTGCACGAGATCACGCACAGAATGAGCAGTATGGCTGGTGGCATTGTCATGCTGGAGGGTCATATCAGGATGAGCCTGCGACTCGTCATTGAAGAGCACTTTTTGACAGTCCTATCTGGTCCAGCGACAATGGGTTTGTGCCCATAGGCGACGTTGTTGCCGGTGATGTCTGGTGAGGACTTGCCTTACAACAGACCTACAAGCCCCCAGTCCAGCCTCTCTCAGCCTACTGCGGACAGTCTGAGCACTGATGAAGGGATTGTGCGTTCCTGGTGTAACTTGGCAGTTGTTGTTGCCATCCTGTACCTGTTCCGCAGGTGTGATGTTCAGATGTACCGATCCTGTGCAGGTGTTGTTACACGTGGTCTGCCACTGCGAGGACGATCAGCTGTCCGTCCTGTCTCCCTGTAGTGCTGTCACAGTACGGACATTGCAATTTATTGCCCTGGCCAAATCTGCAGTCCTCATGCCTCCTTGCAGCATGCCTAAGGCACGTTCACACAAATGAGCAGGGACCCTGGGCATCTTTCTTTTGGTGTTTTTCAGAGTAAGTAGAAAGTCCTCTTTAGTGTCCTAAGTTTTCATAACTGTGACCTTAATTGCCTATCGTCTGTAAGCTGTTAGTGTCTTAACGGCCGTTCCACAGGTGCATGTTCATTAGTTGTTTATGGTTCATTGAACAAGCATGGGAAACAGTTTTTAACCCTTTACAATGAAGATCTGTGAAGTTATTTAGATTTTTACTAATTATCTTTGAAAGACAGGGTCCTGAAAAAGGGACGTTTTTTTTTTTTGCTGAGTTTAGGTCTGGGCCTATATACCTTAGGTAGGTCGTATAGTTGGACCGCACACCACGTACGGTTGTTTGATAATCGTACCAGAGACCGCAAAAGGATATAACAGAGTCTCGTCTCCATTTCAGGAGAATAACTAATTCCATTTATCAATTTAAAGTGTCATTTAACTTTAATGTGAATTTTTCAATACATTAATTGAATTTCGATTGACTTGAAAGTTACCTCAGGAGACTCTTGTCTGTCGTTGGAGTCCTCTTGGTCAGAGATCTGCCTGCGGGCGGTGAAGGCGTGCTGGGCCTCCATGTGGATGTTCTGCCTTTGCTCTGCCTCCACCTGGCTGTCTCTACACAGGGAAACACACATACATACTCACAGTCAACTTTACATCTCTTGACCAACCAGGCGTTACTGTATTCCAATACTACTATTGTGTTGAAATAGTGCTAGATTAAGTTCAAGCTGTCAGAATAAAGGACATGACAGGAGAACCCCAGACTTACTGTACTATGGGCCTGTGCCACTGTGTCGTCCTGGTTTCGTGGTTGACATAGTAGGTCCTGCCCAGGTTGTCCTGCCTCTCCTCCCAGCCAGGGGGCATTGCAGGCAGCAGGTGGTTGTGCCTGGGACCGGACATGTCCTGGCCCTCCAGAAACTCCCAGCTAGGCTGCACAACAAAAACAACTGTTACACAACACGGCACATGCAGATGTCAACATTGCCCAAATCCTATACATACGTTTGTTCAAGTCAAACAAGGTCTTGGCCACTACTCAGAAAATTCAGTGGCAATCATAGGGACTCATAATTTATTGAAGTTTGGCTTCAAATCATTCTAAGGAAGATGTCAGCATATTCATCAAAGGCCATGGACACATGGTGAGACAAATATAGATTGGCCTTTTGGACATGATGTTCCTAGCCACTGCTTACATTAAGCATGTTCAAGAATGATGACAGGCTGGTTTTATCAATAACTACATCAGGAGGGAGATGGCAAGCAATCAGCCATCTTGGCTTGACACTGGTAAAACAAGCCTAGTGTTTTTTCTCCTGGCTCTGAGCACCAATATGCTGTTACATGTATATACTGAAGCACGCCGACTGAGCCAAGGCACGTAGATTAGACACAGTCTAATCAAAGGAGGAGGGGGGTAACGGCGTGGGAATATTCAATATCAGGGGGTCAGAGGGCAGGACGACAGGGGTAGGTTGGGTGGGTGGCGGTCTTACATCCATGTCTTCAGTCTGTTCTGCAGCATCCTCTGAGTTGTTTTTGGGTAGGTAGGTCATCTTCAGACGGAGATGACCCTTGACCCTGGATTTGTGACTACATCAAAAGAAAAAGTAAACACTTAACAAAAAAAATGACATGGAAAACAGTGCACTTTCTAAATGAGAGTAATGTGAGCCTCTTAGGTGCATCAAATACACAATAAATGTAATTCAAACAATGTATCATTGTGACTGACTCAAACATGAAATTGAGCTTTCTCCAAGGTAAAACCAATATGTACTTCATGTAGCTATTTGAGCTAAATTATACACCTCAGGAAAGAAAGGTATTGAATGTTAGGCAAACTCACTGGAATGGAACTCAAGATATTATTCAAATTAATTTATGCAATGCTGAATGTGATAAAAATGTAAAGGAAAATGTCACAAAGTAAATCCATGTTAAACCAGGAAGGATAAGCAGCTTGAATAATCATGAAATAATGCAAACCTTCTCGGGTGAAGTAGAAAATCCTTGAATGTGTATGGCCTTTCAATGTTAGGATTTTCTGTCTGAAATAAAAATAAATAAAAAACTATTTAAAAACAGTTGAAATGCTCTATAAAGATATTTGCTGTATAACAGCTACACATGCAGTAACTGTATAATATATCAACAGTAAACAAGTCCTGTATAGACAGTGGACAGATGCCATGTAAAGGTAGGAAAAAGTAACAAACATGGAGGACTGTATTTCCATGACTATGGACAACGTTGTGGAACGGACTCTGACATGAGGGTGTTTATGTTTACATGAGTGCGCCTATGACAGTTCATGGGTGAAGATAACTATGTAAAGTGTACAGATCTCCAACAAATTATATCTAAAGGAGAACATGGAACACCAAACAGCAGAGACTATCCTACTCCTTTAGACGTGGGATTGGAAACATGTTGATTTAGGAGAATTGGTTTCCACATACATTATGCAAGCGCTAAATAAACAATTTCCTTGCACTAGGCTCACCGGTATCTGGTGTAATGGTACATCCACCTGCCCCAGAAAGTCATCACGTGTCTGTGGAAGGATATAAGAGATTGTAATGGGGAGTCATGTACAGTAGTCATTCATGAGTCAGTCCATCAAAAAAGGGAGTGGTTACAATGTATCGGGCATGTTTGCCGGCTCGCACACACCTACCTACCTCTCAAGTGCAAAATGTATGTCACACACACACACACACACACACACACACACACACACACACACACACACACACACACACACACACACACACACACACACACACACACACACACACACACACACACACACACACACACACACACACACACACCACATGACTGGCCTAGATAGATAATCATTTTCTATGATACAGTCACCTTTACAGCACGTGCCATCAGCCCTCATGGATGATTTAGTTGTAAATGTATTTATTGGCACATTATACACATAGTTCTATTAGACAAGGTGTTCCAAAAATGGCACTGCACACAACCCCAAATTGACATCAGAAAATGCTGGGGACCCTACGTGGAAAAATTATATCTTGTTAAAAAGAAACGTCAGGATTCTAGCAATGAAGCCCTTTATCCACTTACTCAGAGTCAGATGAACTCAAGGATAGCATTTGTACGTCTCTGTGTGCATTTTGAAGGAAGTTGCTGACTAATGTTAGCGCAATTTCTAACCAGTGTTTGCGCAATGACTGGAAGTCTATATAACTGCAGTGCTAGCATGCTAGTATATACCTCCAGTTATTGCACTAACGCTAGTTGGCATTGGCTCACGAAACTAGCTCTAACTTCCTTTATACTGGATGCAGAGACATAAAAATGGTATCCATGAGTTAATGTGACTCAGGGGGAAGTAGATAAAGGGCTTCATTGCCAAAATCACAAAGTGATTAAATGCTGTGTATTCATATTCCCTATTTTACATCCCACAGGCTGTCCCAACACATAATACTTACATGAAATTGCATTCTAATATTGTAAGAGGTTCTTGTAAGAGGTTGACATGAAAAGGTTGTGTTCTACACCCATTTGAAGAGAAAAAGGTTATTCATTTGTTTGATAAGAGTGCAGATTTTCTCAGGGGACCCCATTTCAATTTCAGGGGATCCCACCCCATGTTTTGAAACCACTGTATTAGACATGTGGATTGAATAATTCAAGGGTTATCAGCCCACAGTATAGCTAGAGCATTAGACGTCTTAATATGTAGTTGTGGAGCAGTGTCTATTCTAGAAAAGGTGATTCTGACTGAGTGATGTCTCTAGAGACAGGCTCCAATGTGACCACTGCTATAACGCAGTTACTGTAACATGTTCCTACGCAACATACATCACCCACCTCCCAACATCAACAACAACTGAAAACACAGTCTTGTGTGACCAAATAAACACCCTTGGCACTTCAAACTGCCTTGCAGTGGTATGGAGACGGTTCAATTGAACGGATATAGACTGTTCCCCTCCTCCTCTCATTCCTTCCTCATGCCTTTCCTTGGCAGTGAAGCCAAGACAAGCAGGCTTTGGAGAGTCCAGGTTGTGGGACACAATGTACAGCCTGTGAAGGTGCTACTCTGAGCTCTGTGACATTCTCTCAGGAACATCACATAGGGGACTCATTAAGGGATTAATCACATGCTTACTTACATCACTCAAAGAACTGTCAAACCAGCCATATCAAAATGACCAAGAGTGGAGTGTGTGATTGATCAAGTCAGAGATGTATGGGAGCAGGACTGGTTTCTGGTGAAAAGAAACTTAATTTCCATGTAAATCTATCAACCCAATCCCAAAAAGGTTTTTAAATGCACTACAGACCAAAAGCATGTGGACATCTGCTCGTGGAACATCTCATTATGAGTATTAATTGCGTAAAATGGCGCCGGAGAAGGCAGACGTTTTACGTGTCCCCAACCGATTGTGTTTTTTCCTTGTTCCTTTGCGATGTTTGTAACTTATTTTTGTACATAATGTTGCCGCTACCATCTCTTATCACCGAAAATAACTTCTGGACATCAGGACTGCGATTGCTCACCACGGACTGGTAGAAACCTTTTTTTTCCTTTAACGAGTCTGACGTGCCCAACGCGAACGATATACGGCTTTCTCTGGAACAGGCCCAAATCCCCGTGATTTGCGTGAAGAGGCGGCGGAAAAAAGGGGCCTGAGGGCGGGCTGCCTTCTGAGAATAATATAGGAGATCGAATAAACGCCCACTTTCTTCCATTCTGCAAGCAAACGTGCAATCTTTGGAGAATAAAATCTATGACCTACGCGCAAGATTAAACTACCAACGGGACATTCAAAACTGTAATATCTTATGCTTCACGGAGTCGTGGCTGAACGAAGACACTATCAACATACAGCTGGCTGGTTATACGCTGTACCGGCAGGATAGAACAGCGGAGTCTGGTAAGGCAAGGGGCGGCGGACTATGTATTTTTGTAAATAACAGCTGGTGCACAATATCTAAGGAAGTCTCGAGCTATTGCTCGCCTGAGGTAGAGTATCTCATGATAAGCTGTAGACCACACTATCTACCTAGAGTTTTCATCTGTATTTTTCGTAGCTGTTTACATACCACCACAGTCAGAGGCTGGCACTAAGACAGCATTGAATTAACTGTATTCCGCCATAAGCAAACAAGAAAATGATCACCTAGAGGCGGCACTCCTAGTAACCGGGGACTTAAATCCAGGGAAACTTAAATCCGTTTTACTAAATTTCTATCAGCATGTTAAATGTGAAACCAGAATTGTTTTTAAATAAAAACTGGACCACTTTAACTCCACACACAGTGACACATACAAAGCTCTCCCTCGCTCTCCATTTGGCAAATCTGACCATAATTCTATCCTTCTGATTCCCGCTTACAAGCAAAAATTACATCAGGAAGCACCAGTGACAAGATCAATAAAAAAAGTGGTCAGATGAAGCAGATGCTAAACTACAGGACTGTTTTGCTTGTAGACCAGAATATGTTCCGAGGTTCCTCCGATGGCATTGAGGAGTACATCACATCGGTCATTGGCTTCATCAGAAAGTGCGTCGACGACGTCGTCCACACAGTGACTATACGTACATACCCCAAACAGAAGCCATGGATTACAGGCAACATTCGCACTGAGCTAAAGGCTAGAGCTTCCTCTTTCAAGGAGCGGGACTCTAACCCGGAAGCTTATAAGAAATCCCGCTATGCCCTCCAACGCGTCAATACAGGACTAAGATCTAATCGTACTACACCGGCTCTGACGCTCGTCGGATGTGGTTGGGCTTGCATACCACTACAGACTACAAAGGGAATCACAGCCGAGAGCTGCCCAGTGACATGAGTCTACCAGACGAGCTAAACTACTTCTATGCTTTCTTTGAGCAAATACCACTGAAACATGCATGACAGCACCAGCTTCTCCGGAAGACTGTGATCACGCTCTCCGCAGCCGATGTGAGTAAAACCTTTAAACAGGTCAACATTCACAAGGCCCCATGGCCAGACGAATTACCAGGACGTGTACTGCGAGCATGCGCTGGCCAACTGGCAAGTGTCTTCACTGACATTTTCAACCTCTCCCTGTCTGAGTCTGTAATACCAACATGTTTTAAGCAGACCACCATAGTGCCTGTGCCCAAGAACACTAAGGTAACCTGCCTAAATGACTAATGACCCATAACACTCACGCCTGTAGCCATGAAGTGCTTTGAAAGGCTGGTCATGGTTCACATCAACACCATTAACCCAGAAATCCTAGACCCACTCCAATTTGTGTACCGCACCAACAGATCACAGATGATGCAATCTCTATTGCACTCCACACTGCCCTTTTCCACCTGGACAAACGGAACACCTATGTGAGAATGCTATTCATTGATTACAGCTCAGCGTTCAACGCCATTGTGCCCTCAAAGATCATCAATAAGCTAAGGACACTGGGACTAAACACCTCCCTCTGCAACTGGATCCTGGACCTCCTGACGGGCCACCCCCAGGTGTTGAGGGTAGGTAACAACATCAACCACGCTGATCATCAACACAGGGGCCCCACCGGGGTACGTGCTCAGTCCCCTCCTGTACTCCCTGTTCACTCATGACTGAACGGCCAGGCACGACTCCAACACCATCATTAAGTTTGCCGATGACACAACAATGGTAGGTCTGATCACCGACAATAATGAGACAGCCTATATGGAGGTCAGAGACCTGGCCGTGTGGTGCCAGGACAACAACCTCTCCCTCAATGTGATCAAGACAAAGGAGATGATTGTGGACTACAGGAAAAAGAGGACCGAGCACGCCACCATTCTCATCAATGGGGCTGCAGTGGAGCAGGTTGAGAGCTTCAAGTTTCTTGGTGTATACATCACCAACAAACTAACACACCAAGACAGTCATGAAGAGGGTACGACAAAACCTATTCCCCTTCAGGAGACTGAAAAGATTTGGCATGGGTCCTCAGATCCTCAAAAGGTTCTACAGCTGCACCAGTGAGAGCATCCTCACTGGTTGCATCACTGCCTGGTATGGCAACTGCTCGGCTTCTGACCGCAAGGCACTACAGACGGTAGTGCGAACGGCCCAGTACATCACTGGGGCCAAGCTTCCTGCCATCCAGGACTTCTATACCGGCGGTGTCAGAGGAAGGCCCTAAAAATTGTCAAAGACTCCAGCCACCCTAGTCATAACCTGTTATCTCTGCTACCACACGGCAAGCGGTACCGGAGCACCAACTCTAGGTCCAAGAGGCTTCTAAACAGCTTCTTCCCCCAAGCCATAAGACTCCTGAACACCTAATCAAATGGCTACCCAAACTATTTGCTTTGCTCCCTCTCTGTTGTTATGATCTATGCATAGTCACTTTAATAACTCTACCTACATGTACATATTAGCTCAGCTAACCGGTGCCCCCGCACATTGACTCTACTGGTACCCCTCTGTATATAGTCTCACTATTGTTATTTTACTGCTGCTCTGCAATTACTTATATTTCTTATCCATATTTTTGTAAACTGCATTGTTGGTTAGGGGCTCTTAAGTAAGCATTTCACTGTAAGGTCTACACCTGTTGTATTCGCAGCATGTGACTAATAACATTTGATTTGATAATATGGAGTTAGTCCCCCCCTTTGCTGCAATAATAGCCTCTACTCTTCTGGGAAGACTTTCCACTAGATGTTGGAACATTGTTGTGCGGACTTGCTTCCATTCAGCCACAAGAGCATTAGTGAGGTCGGGCACTGATGTTGGGCGATTAAGCCTGGCTCGAAGTCGGCGTTCCAATTCATCCCAAAGGTGTTCGATGGGATTGAGGTCAGGGCTCTGTGCAGGCCAGTCAAAGTTCTTCCACACCGATCGACAAACCATTTGTGTATGGACTTTGCTTTGTGCACAGGGCATTGTCATGCTGAAACAGTAAAGAGCCTTTCCCAACTGTTGCTAAGAAGGAAGCGCAGAATAATCTAGAATGTTATTGTATGTTGTAGAGTTAAGATTTCCCTTCACTGGAACTAATGGGCCTTGACCGAACCATAAAAAAAACTTTACAGTTGAGACTATGCATTCGGGCAGGTAGCGTTCTCCTGGCATCCGCCAAACCCATCGGACTGCCAGATGTTGAAGCGTGAATCATCACACCAGAGAACGAGTTTCCACTGCTCCAGAGTTCAATGGCAGTGAGCTTGACACCATTCCAGTCAACGCTTGGCATTGCTCATAGTGATCTTAGTCTCGTCTCCAGCTGCTCGGCCATGGAAACCCATTTCATTAAGTTTCCGAAGAACAGTTCTTGTGCTGACCTTGCTTCCAGAAGTAGTTTGGAACTCGGTAGGGAGTGTTGCAACCGAGGGCACACAATTATTTTGCACTATGCGCTTCAGCACTCAGCAGTCATGTTCTGTGAGCTCGTGTGGCCTAACACTTCACGGCTGAGCCGTTATTGCTCCTAGACGTTTCCACTTCACAATAACAGCACTTACAATTGACTGGGGCAGCTCTAGCAGGGCAGAAATTTGATGAACTGACTTGTTGGAAAGGTGGCATCCTATGACGGTGCCACATTGAAAGTCACTGAGCTCTTCAGTAAGGCCATATACTGCCAATGTTTGTCTATGGAGATTGCATGGCTGTGTGCTCGATTTTATACACGTGTCAGAAAAAGGGTGTTGCTGAAATAGCCTAATCCACTAATTTTAAGCGTGTCTACATACTTTTGTATACAGTTGAAGTCGGAAGTTTACATACACCTTAGCTAAATACATTTAAACTCAGTTTTTCACAATTCCTGACATTAGGTGAGTTAGGATCAACACTATATTTTAAGAATGTGAAATGTCAGACATACACTCAATTAGTATTTGGTAGCATTGCCTTTAAATTGTTTAACTTGGGTCAAACGTTTTGGGTAGCCTTCCACAAGCTTCCCACAATAAGATGGGTGAATTTTGGCCCATTCCTCCTGACAGAGCTGATGTAACCGAGTCAGGTTTGTAGGCCTCCTTGCTCGCACACGCCTTTTCAGGTCTGCCCACAAATGTTCTATAGGATTGAGGTCAGGGCTTTGTGATGGCCACTCCAATACCTTGACTTTGTTGTCCTTAAGCCACTTTTTTTCTGAGGTCTTAGCTGATTTCCTTTGATTTGTCATGATGTCAAGCAAAGAGGCACTGCGCGTTTGAAGGTAGGCCTTGAAATACATCCACAGATACAGCTCCAATTGACTCAAATTATGTCAATTAGCCTATCAGAAGCTTCTAAAGCCATGACATCCTTTTCTGGATTTTCCCAAGCTGTTTAAAGGCACAGTCAACTTAGTGTATGTAAACTTCTGACCCACTGGAATTGTGATACAGTGAATTATAAGTGAAATAATCTGTCTGTAAACAATTGTTGGAAAAATTACTTGTGTCATGCACAAAGTAGATGTCCTAACCGACTTGCCAAAACTATAGTTTGTTAACAAGAAATTTGCGGAGTGGTTGAAAAATGAGTTTTAATGATCCCAAACCAAGTGTATGTAAACTTCCGACTTCAACTGTATATAGTGTATTTCTGACCAGGTCATAGCAATGATAATGTTATTTTCTCAAGTTTTCAAATCTTTACGAAGTCATCATCATTATTTCTATTTCCAAACATTGGATGTATGGCATTGTAATTGTATTCAAAAAGAGAGGAAGTGTATGATGGATTCAAAGCCACTAGACAAAAAGCCAGGCAAAAGTAAGCCAACTTAGAGGTTTTGTTGTTGGAACAAAACAATTTTTTAAAACAGTTTCCAGCTGGTGAAATAAGTTTGGATTTTAAAAATGGGTAACTTTCAAACTGTCAAGTAAGATCTCGGATTTCTTCACTCAAAAATAAAAAACATGAACATTTGTTATTGCCATGACCTAGCTTGGATCAAATACACTCCAATTCAATTGACCAGTCATTCAAATATCTCAGAATTTAATGGGATACATAAAGGATAAAACAATTATTATAACTGGTGAGAAACAAGGTTCATACTGTATGTGCAGAGGCAAACATTTAGTCCACTTCAAAAGGTATATTGTTTTCTAAATGTAGATTTCTTGTCTAACTCAATGTCTGATCTGGTTTTCAAACACAAATGTATGAAGGACTCTACAAAAACAGAGCAGTAAACAGTCCATCCAAAATGTGAAAGTACTAGACTATATTACTCAGTCTTCCTCTTCTTCCATGCCCTGGTTCTCTCAGGAAAACACATAAAATGTTAAAAATTAAGGTCAAACCACAAAGTAGAGGAATTCTCTCTCTCTCTCTCTGTCTCTGGAGCCCCGGTGTGGTGGATATTTTATCTTGTCATAAAAAATGTCCTTCAAAAAAAGATAAGTTCAATAAAGAAAATAGAAAACAATGAAAAAGCTGTGTAGAATTCTGAGTAAGTGCAGCTCCTACTGAACAGACCTTTCCCATTATAGGGTAGAGAAAGGCCAGAGTGATTTGTTTTGATGAGGTTTATCAGATAAAACATCCACTTACCGGTATGTAAAAAAAAAAATATATATATTAAGTTGAAGAATGCTTTGCAATTAGCCTCTGTTTTTAAGCCTCAGTTGTGATGGTTATGTAAGGGAAAGGATGGCCTTGGCCAAGTGTTTCAACTGCAAGGAGTAAGTTAATGGTCTGTGCAGGAGAAGACAATTTTCTCCTCCATGGAGGGAGTCTTCCTGCCAACAAACCACCTCAGAGGTGGACAGAGCTGGGTCTGCATGCGGGGTCCTCTGGTCTGGATGCACCTGCTCTGCAGCCACAAAACAAAGCCCCTTCCTGTAGCAGCTCCCTAAACCACAGCTTGCACAAAAACTGGGTCAGCCAGGCATACTGTACTGCTCAAACGTCCATACATGCATCCATGGACATTAAGAGTGCCTCTCAACATGGAAAACAAGACGAATCTCATAATCCTTTTCCATCTTAACTGTATCCATACTCTCTACTCACTTTGTATTTATTCTCTCTACTGAAGCTAAATCCATCAAGGCAAGTGGTCTTGTACACATTTGTATTTTTGCATCAGATCTCGATAAGATCCCAGGCCAGAAAAAAAAAAAGTTAAGAGTTCAGAGGGAACAAATTACACAATTTTGACAGATCATTTTGGTTTACTAAGGGAATTTAGAAAGAAATCTGTTCTGGTGCTCTGATGCAACAAAAAAAGGACACAAAAACATACATGCGGTCAATGTTCCCTCTAGCTGTGCCCCCGGAACTGCCAAGCAACTCTCTGCACAGAGAGGCGCGAGATAGAACTTCACTCAACTTTCTAGAGAACTCCCTGTAATTTATCACTATCAACGTTACCCTTTACTATGGGAATTGTGATTGAATAGCCACTTTCAATGCAACATAATGAATTACACAAGAATTAGTATGCAAAACTAACTACGCAAGAGATTTTGTTGGCAGAGCACATCGGAGTAGGATTTCTATTGCATTGGCAGGCACGACTCAGCCCTGCACTCTACGTGCGCCATAACCAATCAGAGATGCAGTAGGCCTATATGCAAATCGACCATTGCCATATACGGATTTGTGCCATTCACATTTAACTGGACTGTTTTACAGCATGAACGATTATTATGCGCTTGTTTTGAGATCAAAGCGAGAGCTGCATGTAGCTACGTGTGTACATTTGGCCATATTCTTTGCTAGTTAGTGATTTATTAGCCAATTTATAGCTAATTTGTAGTCAGAAATGTGGGAGTGATTGCTTCCTACAAGAGCACAAAATGTGAACCTTTCTAGTCATCTTTGAAAAGCGAGTTAGGGAAAGAGCTTTTTTTTTGTCTTAAATGGCCAGTGTTGTATTTTAAAACAGGCGTGAATAAGCTAAGTAGCCAATAGGCAGAGGGTAGCATAATTTGTCTGATTCTCTGTAATAATGGTATGGGGATAATAATATATTTTATTTTGTAAAGTGGCTTCTTGCATCAAACAAAATGTTCAGTCACCTCCTCGTCTGAAGGACAAGTGGATAAACAGGTTAATGTTAAGCTTGCATGTTTTTTTCAAAAGTCTCAAGGAATGTAGGCCTACATTGAACACCACACATTGGCTGCTTCTGTAGGCTGAATGATAGAACCGCTATTTCCATGTTAAAATGTTATGTGATGCCTTTTCTTCATAGTTTTTTTTATGGTAGGCCACTCTGGTAGGGCTAGATTATCAAATAGTCACAGTAGCCTACCTGGTCACTATTAAAATAGTAAATTAAAGGGTGTACAACCTCAGTGTTCACAACGGAAGTTGCACAGAATTTTCACAACATTGAAGTTTGCTCTCAGCAGACCTTAAATTTGCTCAGTGCTGCAGAAATTAGAGGGAACAACGGATGCGGTCACCTGCTATTCATTATCGATAGAGTCTGATTACTGTAGTTATCCAGCTTGGTCCTGGAAAACAGTGTTGTTTGCCAACAGCTCTGCTACTGTACAGTATCTTTACACAACCTTGGAAGGAAAAGCAGGTAATTCTTTCATCATCCAGGACAACACTCAGATGTGATGCAAAAAATGAGCATGGCCTTTGAGCTCTGTTGAACTTCACTGCCTGGAGACTGATCGTCATGATTAGGGAGATTCAATGTTTACATTATGAGACTGTCATTCATCTCATTCTCCTTTCCTTCATTCTTGTGCTTGGTGTCTTGTTTATCCTGTGTTTGGCCACAACACTGAGCTGCTGATCATGATTCTGGGGCTGCTACTCTTTTGCTCAAATAGGGGTTAAGGTGTATCGACCGATCAGGAGAAATGGTCACTTATCAGGCTCAGTGAGGTATCAGGGCTGATATCAAGATGGTACTTAGCCTTGTCAATGTCCAAAAGGCATCTGGTCAGCTCACAAGAAATGGGCAAGGAACACAGAGAGGCAGAGGGAAGAAGATAGTGGGAAAGACGGAGAGAGAATGTAAGTAAGGAGAGAGGAGATGTAGCCACAGTGGAGGCCATGAGGGCTCGCCTCTGACTCCAAAGCTCTCACCGCGTGGCTAAAACACATACGCACAATTCTGGCAGCACGCTTTTGTCTACCTTCTCTTCCCGCTCCACTGACAGGCTCCACATACACCAGCGTTTTGAGTATCTAGTTCTCTACATCAGAGATAACTCTTACTTTGAAACTAACAGCGTCAAAATACAGGAACATATGGCATCAGTCAGCCCTCTTTAAATAGCACAAGTCCTTGCCTGACAACAGTACTGATTGGAGCTAATAAAAGTAGAATATACCAGTCAAAAATGTCAACAAAAGTGTCCTGTGGAATAAATGTAATAAACATGTCTTGCAACTGTTATTCAGATTATGTTTCCAGAGGAGCTTCACTAAGAGGCAATCACTGGATTAAAATAAGTCATAAAACAGGAGCACAGATGCTTATGACCTGCTGGGCTTAAGCAAGAGGTATGCAGCGGAGGGTATCTCATGTCCTAAATGAGATTATATAAGAGTTCAGCTGTTATAAAGGTAGCAGCTTTGGCTAATTGCTGGTGCAGCTCTTACTTGACAAGCTGCTAAATGCAAAGAGGGAGATGGAGCAAGGGAGGGAGGGAACATGAGTGATAGAGAGGGAGAAGGACTGACACATGATGCTTTACAAACACGGTCTAGCAGGGGGACCCGCAAGGACGGGAACACACCATCCTTTTACTGTAAAAGGCTCCGTCTCCAAACACCATCTACCTACATAACATGATCCCCAGGCCTGCGGATGGCTGGCATAACTGAGCGTTACTCTAGTATCACGTTGTTCAATTTGAATTCATAGGGCTGGCCAGTGCAACAGCGGGCCAGACTATCTGGAGTCGGGGGGAATATTTCAGAGGAGCTTTATTTATAGCGAGAGGGGGGGGGGGGGGCTTGCTTTTCCCACAACTAAATTTAGTCAGGGGTAAATACTTAAACTGATTACTCAAAGCGTTAATAGAATAATAAAAACAGAGAACCCCTCTTAACCAAAGCACGTGTGTACACAAACACAAACAAGGCCGCCGCAGACAAGTATCGCATGAGGGAGGCTTTCTTTTCTTTCTCTTTTAGCATTTTTCTAGGTGCAAGTATGTTAATGGTTTACTGTTATACAACTGAAAACCTTTGAATGTTTGTCCACATTGGGCTCGCATGACTTAGCTGTAGCTGTCTTCTCAGTTACTGAACTTAGCTCCTGCTTGCTCGCAGGGAGCCCAAAGGCTAAGTAAACAGAGCAACATGTAGGGCACAGACTGAGCAATTAAGGAGGTAGCATTATCAAATGGACATCACTGAAAGTTACACACAAACTCTCAGCCATCTCTCTTAGAGAGTAGGTTTTCTGCTTTACTAAACAGCACAATATATTTAAAATGGAATCTAATGGAGCATTTCAGATACGCCATCTTATGGGTGACGAACATAACAAGTACAACATAAATAGCCCACTTAGTGAACACCACAATCTCTATTTATTGAGGTTAGAAGTGAAATGGTACAAATACAGACCAACCAGAATGAGCCAATACACTATCACACTACACAGTTGAAAACATCAATTCTATAAGTTAACCAATAAATGTACCACCCGTTCTACTTCATTTGGCCAAAGCATAGGCCTAATTTCTCTCTATTCTCAGCCTTGCTAAACTCCTATCCTACCCCACCCAGTGAAGGAAAAAAACTCACCATGGTCTTTCTTGCAGGGCTCTTTTGTATGTGATCCCCTTTGTGGTTAGTGTTAACATCAATGACAGGGCTAGAGACCCTTGCCCCATAGCCGTGGGACACATGGATGTGCACATGTGGAGAGTTAGATAGTTTTTGGTTGGAAACCTGACATGAAATACCAGTATTATGGTAGGGGACTTCCAGAGAAAAGCTCCTTTGTAAGGCGTGATGACAATGGTTTTCTTGTCCATTTCCATTGTCTGCGAGACCGGCACTGTGGCTCCTCTCTGAAAGTTTAGTTGAGGGGAGAAAGCAAGCCGAGGTGCTGCGAAACAGCTTAATGTGGCGAGGGCCACATTCACCCTCCGACTGAGGGGCCTGGGTTGGAGATTCAGGACATTCAACATTGACTGTTGTTCTGTTTATAGATGCCTTCCCAGACATTGGTCGCTGTTGGGCAAAGTGCAGTAGCACACTGGAGTGTTGGTCTAAATTTGCAGAGTGGTCGGCCTTGTCGCGACATGGTCGGTCTAAGGTAGCCGAGTGGTCAGTCTTCTCACACTCCTCCATTTTGCCTTTAGGTTTATCCGGAAGCGGAATGTTAAAATGCACCATGGGCCTGGCGTCTCTGAACTCCGCTGACGGAAAGCTGCTCTTAGAGAGTCGCAGGCCGTTCATCGCCGTGGCGATGGACGCTTTCAAGGTGCCCGTCTCGTCCTCCTGCGGGGGCTCACTGGGGGACAACTGGAGCTGGTGAGAAGTCTGGTAGGAGCCCCTGGTTGGAGGCAGGGCGGGTAGAGCCACAGGGCTGACCGGGGAGGCTGGTGGTGTATTACAGGGGCTCCTTGGAAATATGACCAGGGAGGAGCAGCGTCTCAGGGGGACCCTGGCTTTCCTACGGGGCAGACTCCTCTCATGGGATGCCCTACGCTGATCTGGGAGCTCTGGCTCAAAGATGCTGCTGCTGCTGCAGTAGCCTGCGTCGCTGGCCGTGCTGCTGCTACAGGATAACCCGTCTGAGCCACTGCCTGCTCCCACCTCGCCGACCCCTGGCTCCCCGCCCTCAGTGCTGTTCTCCAGCTCTCCATTCAGCTTGCCACGAGGCTGCAGGGAGATCTGCAGAGTACTCTTCTTGCTGACGCTGCCGGTGTTCACCTTGGGTATAAATACGGATGAGTAGCGCTGTAAATTACCGTACTCCGGGGACAGGGGAGGCAAAGCCAATGCTAACTGCCCTGGAATCACCTTCATTTGGACAGAGCTGTGCGCTAGGCTCTCTGTGGGGCTGCGGGTTGACACACAGAGACCGCTCTCCTCACCATGGCTGCTCAGGCTCTCTGACAGAGGATCTGTGTTGCTTCTCCTAGACGCAAAGTGCAAGCGGAGCCGACGTGCCATTCGTCTAACGCTCTAATCCCTGGGAGACAGTAGTGAGCGTGGCATGGCAAGAGACCTGCTGAGGAGGAAAAACGAACGGCGGCAAGGCAACTTCTCCGAGTCCCGTTCTGCTCTGTGATTACAATCATTAGCGGCTGCACATAGCCAAAATAGCTCTGG
Organism: Salvelinus fontinalis; assembly: GCF_029448725.1. Classification (NCBI taxonomy): domain Eukaryota; kingdom Metazoa; phylum Chordata; class Actinopteri; order Salmoniformes; family Salmonidae; genus Salvelinus; species Salvelinus fontinalis. The sequence goes on from NC_074699.1 coordinate 21,124,531, forward strand.
TGACAACCTACATTCCTCTCAGGGCTGCTCTGTAAGGCTAGTAGTCAGGGGAGGTCAGGCACTCTTCTGTGGAACCACGACCCAAACGCACAAGCCCCTCAGACTGAAGTAACCCCAGTGGTCTGCCTCTTTATGGAGCTGAACTCAACCCAGTCACAGAGAACTGCACCAAGGCTTTAAAGGGCAGAACTCCCATTCCAGCCAAACCTCAGCCTTGTTGCAACTGTGCCTTCTGAAATATAGACAAACCGTGTCCGACACCCCCCTGCCTCTTCCAAAAGCCCCAGTCCTCCTGGTCGCCTCACTAGAAACAAGAACACAAGAATCTCTTCGGCATCTCAGACTGGAGAACTGTTCATTTCTGTTTCAGGTCACTCACTCAAGACTCTGGCGCTACTGGCTCCCAGCAGCAGCTATGCTTCTAATGTTTCTCCTGCGCTGTGCCCCCACACATACTTTTACCCACTGGTATTGAATTACAGGAAATCAAGAGGAATGAGTTTCAGCAAAATTCTATATGAAACTGAGGAATAGGTGACACACACTTTTTTTGTATTACTATTGTGACAGATGAGCCCTGTAGATAAAAATATACATATCTATACAAAAAAGCACAATATACACGTTCATCATAAAAAACAAATCCACACAAAACCTTACACACAATGCAATCATAAAATACAAATAACTTCATTAATGAAGGGTCCCCTAACAGCAGTCTGAAAAGCCCTAGAGGCACCAATTCCCCCAATTTCAGGGTGTTTTGGAGATTGTTCCACATGTAAGGTGCAGAAAAACGAATAGCATCCATACGGGGAAACCACCGTGGCCGGGGAAATAAGTAGGGAAGATATTGGTAGTTATTAAACTGTAAAAGTCAGCAAGCTCAATAACTGAATGCTTGAGTCCCTCGGCAGCACTTTGAAGCGCGGATAAAGACATGAAAGCTTCAGCTGATGGCACTGTACAAAAACGAAGAACTGAAAAAGAACAAAGGGCTGGAAAATGTAATAAAAAAATTATCTACAAACTAGGGATGTGACAAATGAAAAACATGTAACTTTCCATTAAAACAATAAAAATTCATAAAGTTCGACTCTTCCTAACTTTCCCCAGGCCTTTATAGCCTAACGTCTACAGAAAATAATATGTTTTGTGGTAACTGCACTGTGATTTGAATTTTGTGGGAGGAAAAAAATAACAAAAGAATGTGTTTATCGGTTGGCAATTTTTCTTAACATGATCGATCCCAACTTCATTTTAACGTTTAAACATTCACACCTACTACAAACAAACTTAATTCCTTCAGTAGCTCGGCACATAAGTATGCAACTATAGAGAGCTTAATTTAATGTATAAAGTAGCTTTGAAAAACAAAGGGATATATGCGGCATCACCTGTCATTCGACACCTCGTGTAACAGCCAGTAGCTGGTTTAATTCCCGCTATGCTGTCATTGACATTCCACTCCATATCAACCAAAAGCTATTGTGTGAGGCTGGGGCTATTCTGAGGCATTACTGTCAGCCTGGCCTGCAGCAGGTCAGTTCCATACTGTAATGCTATGAAAGTGGCACAGGCTGGATGTGATAATGACTCACCAGTTGAGACTGACGCAGTCAGGGTGCCCACGTCGCACCACGTGCCACATAGTGACTATTCCCACAACAACCTGTGATGGGCATGGGGGTATCAGGAAATCTCAGGAGCCACTAAAGTATCAACACTGATATATTGTATACATGCACAGTATGTTAAGATCTGCGCAAATCTATTGACATCAATAAATTATAATTTACATGAAAGTCTGAGTCAGGCCTAAAGTTTGGACGAGGCCCCATGTTTGCACAACCTTACACACTTAGAACTAAAAGGGAGACTATCCTGGGTCTCAGTCAGCAGTACTCCTGTCACTCCATGCAATCAACAGCAGCTAGGCCAGAGCTGTGGTTAGTTAGCCCCACATAAGTATTCAGCTATGTGGCCGTTGGCAAACCATAACACTACTAAAACAAATCACTGCTTGGTCATACTTGAGTTAGTTTAATGTATTCAGAACCAGATAGCCTACCTTTCACTCTTAATAAGACCCAAGGGGATATTCTATTTCCAATACCTGGATTTAATGGAGACAAATTGCTATTAAAAAAAGGTATAATAGTATTCATGATAAGTTAAAACAAAGGTCTGTACTTCTGGGCAAAACACCAATGCTAACAACCTAGATCTAGACTAAATGTGACTGAGGCAGCAACATGCACACAAACATACCATCCTTTATGTATTGTAGGTCATACGTGCAACTGGCATTCACTGCTTGATGCTGGTCAGTAGACCTCATGAAATAGAGGTAACTGGGTCATTCAAAATATGTGGATGTGACAATTACAGAGACCAGAAATAACCAAATGAAAGCCAAATACACCTGGAAGGTAGCAATACAAACAGGTAGGCCTAGTCAGTGTTGGCGTACTTGAATATAAACTAGTCCTATTCGTGGAGTAAAAGTTATTCTGACCATTGTCAGAATGAATCAAGTGATAACACACCACATTTACACTCCCCTACATACTTATTTGCACAGTGAAGCTGAAACTTTTAATTTGGCTCTATACTCCAGAATTTTGGATTTGAGCTCAAATGTTTAATTTGAGGCGACAGCACAAAATGTTACCTTTCATTTGAGTTTATTTTCATACATATCCATTTTACCGTTTAGAAATTAAAGCACTTCATATATCTTGTCCCCCCATTTGAAGGTGTCAAGTATTTGGACAAATTCAATTCTGTATTAAATTAGTGAAAAGTGTAATATATGGTCCCATATTCCTCGCACGCAATGACCACATCACACTTGTGACTCTTCAACCTTGTTGGATGCATTTGTAATTTGTTTTGGTTGTGTTTCAGATTACATTGTTCCCAATAGAAATGAATGGTAAACAATATATTGTGTCATTCTGGAGTCACTTTCATTGTAAATAAGAATAGAATATGTTTCCGAACACTTCAGCATTAATGTGGATGCTACCATGATTATGGATAATCATGACTGAATCATGAATAATGATGAGTGAGAACGTTAGAGGCACAAACATCATACCCCAAATACATACTTTGGGGGGGTATTATATTTATGCCTTTGTAACTTTCTCATTCACGATTCATTCATCCACAATATCCCTTTCCACTTGTTGAAAATGGCAGATTTTGTAATTGACAAGCGCCAAAATTGGAAACCAGTGGCTGTACAGTAACATGCTACACATGACGTCAGAGCTCAGCCTTTCCAGTTCACAGGGCTGCACGATCAAGCAGATGCCCCCGTCCCTCCCAGTAATTGGGCTACTTTTGCACATTTGTTGCCTGAGTGAGGATAAGGCTGTAAATCAGGAGTCGTTGATGTGTTCTGAAAGTTGAACCATTGAGGATTAAACTTTGATGTTATACAAGCAAACCACACACTCAACAGTCCAAATGTGCACTTCACATGTTCATATCTGAAAACTCATGTCATTTACATTATCAACGTTTATGATCATTATATGTTTGATCCACAGTTACAGGATGACATGCGTTATTCCCTGGGTTGTCCTGGACACAATGAGCCTGTTTGTCGTATTGTGAAGAAAAATTGCCGCAGAACACGCACTTAAATGCACCCATGACTCCATTCTATGTGCACCAAAATTACAACGTCTGAAGTGCCTTTTGAAAGCCTAACACTAAGATCATATTTTACAACTTTATAACATGTTGGCAATAGAATCAGCTTTCAAATGATGCCCTCTGTCCCAGATTGCGATTTATAAATGGAACGTTTTCAGATTGCGTATACAACCATAATGTGTGATGGTTGGGACACAGGGCTGTGTTCCAAACAAACAACTACAAGTGTGCTTGCTTCAGTTCCTCAATGGAAAAGCCAGGAGAGCTCACAAAATGACCTTATAGTTGAGGGCTCTTTCCTTGAACTATATCATAAAAGTGCAATGAAGTGACTTAGGAACTGTGCAGTTTGGAGTGGTGTGTGGCCACTTGGAAACACCAGTCGGACCCTCTCATTCAAACCCTTGTAATAATTTTTTTATATCTTGCACCTACTCCAAACAAATATTCTCAAATTGTTACTGCATGTATCCAGAGTATTTTCAGATTTTCGTTATTGAAAAAGGCTGTGAAAAATGTACAGTAAATGTAAAATGCACATAAAATCAACAGTGTAATGTTTGGATTCAGTCTTGTGTCAGGTGAACTGTTGTGTCCTCACCTTTGGCTTGATAATTTCCCCATAATCTCCAAAGTGTTCTCTTTCAATTGCTAACATGGTCATGCAAACGCTTTTCATTGTTCTTTATTTCAATTTGGCCGTATCCATATAGGCCAATTTCCACGAGTGTAAGGGGTTGATATAGAAGTGTTCAGAAACATATTCGATTCTTATTTACAATAAAAGTGACTTCAAAATGATAATACATTACTTACCATTCATTTCTATTTGGCACAACATAATCTGAAACACAACCAAAACAAACTGCAAATGCATCCAACAGTTTGTAGAGTCACAAGCTTGATGTCATCATTGCGTGCTAGGAATATGGGACCAAATACTTAACCTCGGATTAGTTTAATACACATAAGTGAATTTGTCCAAATACTTATGAACCTCCAAATAGGGGGACTAGATGCATAAAGTGCTAAACGGTAAAACATATGTACAGGATTATAATAACTATCACTATGTCTGTGCCTTCAAGATCATTTCCACTTCCAGTAAAGTGAGTCAGCAGCGGTGGTGGCAGTGTCAAAACCACAGGCCTGGACATACAGAAGGAATATCGTAATGACTTACCAGACGATTCTCATCGAACACCTCCAGCAACAGCCGATGCTTCCTGGGATGAACCTGAAAGAGAAAATAGTCGACTTCAATAAATGGGTCCAAGAACATCAACAAATTAAATCAACAACAACCCCTACTTAATTTCCCTAACATGGTATAGTCTGAAGAACCCCAGTATCTGTCAATCACAACAAATTGTTTACCTTCATTAGGTATAGAACTCGACCTGTTTACTATTGGTTTCATTTTGACTAGACCAGGTATTTAGACCACGTCTGTTGACTCATCCAGCTGTAACGCATAGAATTCACTGGCTTGTATGCAAAGCAGTAATTGTTTCAAAACATCTCATGCCATGTCACTGATGTTGTGAAACAGTGTTGTTTTTATTGCCTTTTCCCCCAGCATTGTCCCAGCCATATCTGCAGCAGCAGGAAGAATAAAGTCCTCCACAATAGTATGGGGCTTGCCTGTCCTAGCCATTCGGTAGCTCACCATATAAGACGCTTCTTGACCCTTCTTATTAATGGTATCTGTTGCTTTTATAGTCATCTTAAATCTTGTTCAAAAAACTCCTGTGGCTTATTTTTCAAATTGGAATGTTTTGTTTCTAAATGTCTGCGCAAGAGTGAAGGTTTCATCGAGTTGTCAGATAGTACTTTTGCACATATAACAGGCATTACTCCCAATATAAGTGAACCCCAAATCAATGTAGTTCTTATCATATTTGCCATCTATTCGATGGTCTAACGTCCCTGTCTGTTCGGTGCTTTCCCGGGTAAGGGGGGCAGTAGCTCTTCGGCTGCATCAGATTCACAACTGTCAGTGTCCATGCTAGCTGGGCTAACAACAAATTTAGAATTACTGATGCTAGCATTGGATGTGCTCGTGGAAGCAGAACAACTTGTGTCGTTGACAGGTGCAGGTGTTACTACCAGTAGAGCTGTTATGTGGGGCGGCAGGTAGCCTCGTGGTTAGAGCGTTGGACTAGTAACCGAAAGGTTGCAAGATCAAATCTGACGTTCTGCCCCTGAACAAGGCAGTTAACCCACTGTTCCTAGGACGTCATTGAAAATAAGAATATGTTCTTAACTGACTTGCCTAGTTAAATAAAGGTCAACTTTTTTTTTTATACCATTTATCAATTTTCGAGCAAATGGAATGAGCAGCAGCTACATTTGGCTACATACAGACAGTGGAATTCCCGTGAGAGAGGTTAATGTGATTGGATGTTAATTATTTGACATGGCTACCTGTATTTGACATTGTGTTGTTATTTCGCTGAACACTGGATGGTTTCATTTTATTTTTGGCAGGTAAACGAGTCTACTCAGGTGAGAGAAAAAAACACACCCAAATGTATAGCCCCATTGGAAAATATAAATGGACTGTTTGAAAATTAAGAAATGGAAAAAAAATAAAAATAATTATTGGCGTACCCCCGACGGCATTGCACGTACACCTGTTTGGAAATACCTGGTCTAGTCAAAATGAAGGTACAATAGGACAAAGGGAAAGGTGTGCCATTGCTCAGCGGACCAGACTGCATATGGAGCTTCTGTGTATTCATTATTTTTAAAATGGCTAAGGAGGACCAGAAAATATATTTGTACTTGCAAAAACATCCCAAGCACTTCCTACTGTAAATAAGGTGAGTGTTTATGCATTGAGTCATGATTGAGTCATGACCAGATTTGAGTAAGAACGAGCCCAGCCATGTTTTGAGGAGTCTGTAAAACATGAGTTGTCTATGCGGACAAACTCAGGCTAGCATCAAGCTTCTGATTTCTATTTAAGAGATCTTCTATTGAATCTGACAATTAATCTTGATGGTTGTACAGTCGTCTCAAATAAAACTGTGAAGGACCTCGGCGTTACTCTGGACCCTGATCTCTCTTTTGACGAACATATCAAGATTGTTTCAAGGACAGCTTTTTTCCATCTACGCAACATTGCAAAAATCAGAAACTAGTGCTAAAAACGGCTGCTAGAATCTTGACTACAACCAAAAAAATTTGATCATATTACTCCAGTGCTAGCCTCTCTACACTGGCTTCCTGTTAAGGCATAGGCTGATTTCAAGGTTTTACTGCTAACCTAGAAAGCATTACATGGGCTTGCTCCTACCTATCTTTCCGATTTGGTCCTGCCATACATACCTACACGTACACTACGGTCACAAGACGCAGGCCTCCTTACTCTCCCTAGAATTTCTAAGCAAACAGCTGAAGGCAGGGCTTTCTCCTATAGAGCTCCATTTTTATGGAATGGTCTGCCTACCCATGTGAGAGACGCAGACTCGGGCTCAACCTTTAAGTCTTTATTGAAGAATCATCTCTTCAGTAGGTCCGATGATTGAGTGTAGTCTGGCCCAGGAGTGTGAAGGTGAACGGAAAGGCACTGGAGCAACGAACCACCCTTGCTGTCACTGCCTGGCCGGTTCCCCTCTCTCCACTGGGATTCTCTGCCTCTAACCCTATTAGGGGCTGAGTCACTGGCTTACTGGTGCCCTTCCATGCCATCCCTAGGAGGGGTGCGCCACTTGAGTGGGTTGAGTCACTGATGAGATCTTCCTGTCCGGGTTGGCGCCACCCCCCCTTGGGTTGTGCCGTGGTGGAGATCTTTGTGGGCTATACTCGGCCTTGTCTCAGGATGGTAATTTGGTGGTTGAAGATATCCCTCTAGTGGTGTGGGGGCTGTGCTTTGGCAAAGTGGGTGGGGTTATATCCTGCCTGTTTGGCCCTGTCCGGGGGTATCGTCGGACGGGGCCACAGTGTCTCCTGACCCCTCCTGTCTCAGCCTCCAGTGTGTATGCTGCAGTAGTTTGTGTGTCGGGGGGCTAGGGTCAGTCTGTTTTATCTGGATTATTTCTCCTGTTTTATCCGGTGTCCTGTGTAAATTTAAGTATGCTCTCTAATTCGCTCTCTCTTTTTCCCTTTCTCAGAGGACCTGAGCCCTAGGACCATGCCTCAGGACTACCTGGCCTGATGACTCCTTGCTGTCCCCAGTCCATCTGGCCGTGCTCCTGCTCCAGTTCCAACTGTTCTGCCTGCGGCTATGGAACCCTGACTTGTTCACCGGGCATGCTACCTGTCTCAGACCTGCTGTTTTCAACTCTCTAGAGACAGCAGCAGCGGTAGAGATACTCTGAATGATCAGCTATGAAAATCCAACTGACATTTACTCCTGAGGTGCTGACCTGTTGCACCCTCGACAACCACTGTGATTATTATTATTTGACCCTGCTGGTCATCTATGAACATTTGAACATCTTGGCCATGTTCTGTTATAATCTCCACCTGGCACAGCCAGAAGAGGACTGGCCACCCCTCCTAGCCTGGTTCCTCTCTAGGTTTCTTCCTAGGTTCTGGCCTATCTAGGGTGTTTTTTCTAGCCGCCATGCTTCTAGTTGTGGCCAAAAGTTTTGAGAATGACACAAATATAAATTTCCACAAAGTCTGGGGGTTTAGGACTGTGCTATTGGGTTGTCGAGGGTGCAACAGGTCAGCACCTCAGGAGTAAATGTCAGCTGACATAAGCCTACTTGATATGAATAAGAATATCATATTTTGAAGTGGGTACACAAGGTGTCTTCAAGGCCGTCTTTCAACCCACTGCTATGGAGCTGAACTTTCCATTCAACAATGCAAAACAGGACCACAGCAACCATTTTCCGTCTGTGGAACAGCCCAGTTTGAAGATGATTTTGCAAGTCTCAGGGTTTTGCGCTCAAGTTTGATTAATAGTATTCAATAAGTATTAAGCAAATAAGTTTGTTTTTCTAAATGCACAGCGCCTTCAGCAACCATATAGTATAGTATGCGCATGCACACCACTAGGTCCACAATGTTGACTAAATAAAAAACGTTCCATACACATGGGTTCATTACCAAGTGTTAACAGTATAAACTGACAATCAGTTTGCTGTTTATAATGAAGTGGGTAGATATGTAAAATGAGTGGAGCAATAGACCTGCTTATAAACTCTAGATGTGTTTGGGGCAAAACAGCACACAGAACTGTAATAGGTGATTTAGGAGTCCAAAAAGTTAGGAAGGGTCCACAGTCCACACTAAGGATCATGTACAAGAGGAGAGGACTGTGCTATTGGGCTTTTAGGCTAGGTTTCTGTACAGCACTTTGTGACATCAGCTGATGTTAGAAGGGCTTTATAAATACATTTGATTGATTGATATTTGGAGGAAGCCCACTCCCCAATAGCACAGTCCTCAGCACCACAAATGGCTGGTGACCAATGTCAGCTGTCAAAGCTAAAATCAAGCTCCACTCACAAGCAAAGATAGCCAACCAGCCAACCAGCCAGAATACCACAGGGCTAAGACAAAGCACAAACAGGTCCTTGAAAACTAGTAGGTTTCGCACCAAACATGGCTATTATTTCAATCCATCGCTGACTGGACTAATGAAAGCTAATCTGATCCTCCATCTGCTGACACCCAGCTTTAATTACAAAACCCATCCCATTTAACACAGAACTAACAATACCATTTTTTTTGTACATAAATACATCTCAGAAATATTTTCAAAACATAGGTGTATTTCCTCTCAATGCTTAAAACAGAGAGAATGATCTATAACTAAAATACGTCAGAAATCCACCCGACAGAGCTGGGAAGGGGCGCACAGGGGCATTGTAACTAAAGTCACCGCCCTCAGGCATTTCATGACCACTGGAAAATTAAATGTGTTTCTGTTAAAACGGGCCCTCTTGCTAAGTGAAGCCATTATTGACACTGCCACGTTGGTAAGGTGGGCCAAATAGGCCGCAACTCCTGTAGAATATATGGGAGAGTGCGCTTGTGAAATATAACTTGTTTACTTTATGATATGATTAACTTCAAAAGAACAATCAAAAGATAAAGATAAGAGATAGGCTAGGGAATCAGGTGTTTAAAAATATATTTTGACATGGGTTTGAACACGTTATTTTATCAAGAAGGTTCTATTATAGAGTTCCAGGGCAGGTATAAACATAATAATATTCACAATAGGGACAAGTACTACAAAGTGCAGTGAGCTGTTAGTGTTACAACAGCTGTATACGTCCAAGGTACTGATTTACTGTACCAAGAAACCATGATGGAGAAAAGCCCTGAATAGACTGTAGGAGATGGAGAAATCTCAACTGGCATGGTGACGTGATTGTTTTTAACATTTCAGATGACTGGGAGAGTGTTGAATCATTGTCCAGGGCAATGAGACATTGTGCAACACTACCATCATTTCTAGACATGGCTAATGAGTGTCTAAGGCTTAAACATACTGGATATTTTAGTGAATGTGTGCAACTATATATACACAGGCAAAAGCTTCCTGCTCAATGTCCAGGGCCAGAGAAATGAAAACATTTCAAATACCTCCCTCGGTCTACTGGCGAGATGGGCCAAGTCTCCTGCTTTGTGGTACATCCAGATGCAGAAAATGTGGTTTTCTCCATCAAGATTACATTTTTGCAACCACAATAAGCTTAGGAAACCACCACCCAAACAACCTACTCTTTTCAAAGTATTTTTGTTGAAATAACAAATTCAACCTTCGTCAGCAAAAGTTCCAGCTTTTGAATTGTGCCCTTGAACTTCAGGTCTCAAGGTACACTAACAATTCAAATTCATATCTGTGCTCCCATAGCTACTAAAAAAGTGTTATGAATATTTATGTCTGCTCCTCCACCAGAGAGGATCAACCAAATGAAAAACAAATCAGGACAGAAGGACCTTGCTATACGCAGCTCTCCACACAAAGACCTCAGAGCAAGGACTCACGTCAACACCAGCTGACTCACTGAGGCTCTGTTTCACACCCTCAGTTCAACATTTAATCAAGCTGTGCTTACATGCCCAAGATAGGAGCCAGGGGCAACAATACTCACAGGATGGTGTGTGGGTCTTACTGACCAATCACAATGCCCAACACAGTGGAGGACTTCCTGTTGGTGCTCATTATGTACAGACACCCGTAAACATTGTAAAAAAAATGTTTTGTTTTTTAAAAAACACCCATGTCTGCAGACATGAACATAAAATGTTTCGCGTTCTGACTTTTAACTTGCTGTTTGTGAAATGTTAACCTCCCAGTGAGAATCTGGAGAAGCTTCAAACACTAATAGGGAACATATTACTGAGCCATTAGGGCTGGGAAATAAGGCTCCAGTTAATTGTCCATACGACATGGAGGCATGCAGCAAAAAGAGATGAGATAAAGAGAAATAAAATAAAAAAATAGAACGGTTGAGTCTTAAATGTTCTCAGAGCCCTGGGTAAAACAGAAACCACACACACATTCACAAGAATTCACAATGCTCTTTTAACCATACATTTGACTTACCTTGAAAAAGAATTCCTCATTCCACTTCGGATCCAATGTCTGGAAATGACAATGCATTTAAAATGTAAATAGGATACTTACAAACCAAACAAATAAACGCTCCGTACTTATTCAGATAGCGCAGTTACTCACCTTTTTAATTGTTTTAGTCTGAAGACTTGTTAGTTCTCCATTGACAGGATCATAAAGGGACACTCTTGTATATGGATCACTGTGGTAGAAAATGAAAATACAAAGCTTAACTTGATGTCTCTGTCCCTTGGTGTGCCCAAAGATCAAACGAGGGAACATCCTCAGCATGTAACAGTTTTATCCCACAGGCCATATGGAGCACAAACCAATGATGTCATCAGAACCATAAATAGTTGCACTGAAAAAAACGACTGATATTTTACAATGGACATGTGAAGAAAAAAAGTGTTTATTCGGCAGCGCTGACTTGAGGGGAAATGATGGTGGGCTATTTAAGGGAAAGGAGCCTGGAGATTCTGGAGCATCTACTGTATGCAAGGGCACAGAACTCCTGATTATAGCGCCATCTTAAGGTTGCACAGGACAGTTACATTACGGTCTAAAGAGAGTTTAAGGAAAAATTTAACAATTTAAGGAACACATGGAAGATGACATAAGCCTACTTGATATGAATAAGAATATCATATTTTTAAGTGGGTACACAAGGTGTCTTCAAGGCCGTCTTTCAACCCACTGCTATGGTGCTGAACTTTCCATTCAACAATGCAAAACAGGACCACAGCAACCATTTTCCGTCTGTGGAACAGCACAGTTTGAAGATGATTTTGCAAGTCTCAGGGTTTTGCGCTCAAGTTTGATTAATAGTATTCAATAAGTATTAGGCAAATAAGTTTGTTTTTCTAAATGCACAGCGCCTTCAGCAACCATATAGTATAGTATGCGCATGCACACCACTAGGTCCACAATGTTGACTAAATAAAAAACGCTCCACACACATGGGTTCATTACCAAGTGTTAACAGTATAAACTGACAATCAGTTTGCTGTTTATAATGAAGTGGGTAGATGTGTAAAATGATTGTAGCAATAGACCTGCTTATAAACTCTAGATGTGTTTTGGGCAAAACAGCACACAGAATTGTAATAGATGATTTAGGAGTCCAATAAGTTAGGAAGGGTCCACAGTCCACACTAAGGATCATGTAGAATCAGAATTTTGTATTTTATGGTATAACATGAACAAAAGCATGAGTTTCCTAAAAAGGGAGTGTAAAAAAGATAGGACACCGTATTTTGGTAACATGAGACACCAGAATTATACAAAGATACTGAAGCAATCCTCGCTAATATGAGCCTGGTTACAATTCCAACCAAGCAGTGGTGGGCCGTCAAGGCCTGCAAGGCCTTCTCTGCTGGCCTAAACATCATCAGAATATATATATATATATTTTTTTTTTATATATATTTTCCCACAAATATGTATTAAATTATTCCCCAGAGTAAGAGTTATACTCTTCATTTCATAGCTTTCCTCTTGGTTGCACTGCTTCCAGCCCCAGGTTGAGATTTGGAGGGCTGGTCTTTATGTTAGATCTTTTATCCAATCATATTCAGCCATCATGTGTTGCCAGGGGTCTAAAATCTGCCCTCAGGCCTTCAGAATCAACAGTGCGGGCGCTTGTAGCTTATAGTGAATGGAAATGAAAATTTAGTGTCAACCAATCAGCTTTAGAGTTGGCTATTGTACGCCTGCTGGCTGGCTCCAGTGTTACACAGGAGCAAGCTAGCAGGCGTAGTGCATGCACGTCTTTTGATTGGATTACCAATATTGAGAGGCAGGTCCTATGGAGATCTAGGAAACTGAATTTGATAAAGGAATTAATTTGCATACTACTAAGCTGTTTTTTCAACCCACAATGGCGGAAGGAGGAGAAGATATCGATTTGGTCGAGGATATAATTATAACGCCATTCTCAAGACGAACTTTTCAAGAAAAGTTAGACATTGTAAGGAGAGGTCGCCCGACGCCACAAAGCCTGTCACAGGCGGGAAAGGGGTTCGTTCGCTCGCCACTTTCAAAGTTTCAACTACGAGCGCTGTCAATGGCTCACAGGCTCCGAGAAGCACTGCAAACTGTACTGCTGGGAATGCCTATTATTTGCAAGTGATCGATTTGGTGTTTGGAGCCACAATGGCTTTGCAAACTTGAGTTGTCTAACCAAGGCAGCAACGAGACACCAAATTACGGCTGGGCACTTACAAGCAATGGTGCTTTTGAAAACTTTTGGGGACACCGGAGTGGATCTACAGCTCAAAGAACAAGCGCGCAGGGCAATGGAGCTGCACAATGAAAAGGTGAAGGGAAATATTGAAAAGACTCATTTATTGTGTCATGTTTTTGGGTAAACACTGTTTACCCAAAAATGTCAATTTGTCAATTTCAAGGTGACGCAACGCCTGGTTATACTGCGTTTCTGTCTAAATGTATAGTGTCTAGAGCCATGGCATCATAAGGATGGTAATAAGAGGTGGATTAATTCGGGCGGGACTGTGTAGCACTGAAGGCCCAGGCCCCAGGCACGCCACTGCAACCAAGTGGGTTAACCCTATGGGTGCAATCCATAGGGTTTTTGTATTTCACACCAATGACCCAGGTTCGCTTCCCTGTACCGCTGTTCTTTAAATTGGTGTCAGTGACACTATCCTCGCTAATATGAGGTTAACTTCTCTGTCCCACCGTTCGCTATAATACCATTAAAAAAAAAATCTCCTGAATTTGTTTAAGTGATACTGATAGATTGGATTAACAATTTGAAGACATATATTCTTCAAAATCAAGACTGACCTGGCTCCAAGGATATCTTTCTTGGCCAAACCAATTCCAGCTATGACTTTCACTCTCAGAATTCTAGCCTCATTCTGGGGAAAAAACACAAGGACATAAATCACATTATTAGCTGCTTACAGTACAAAGTGACTTTTTCCACATTTTGTTACGTTACAGCCTTATTCTAAAATATTAAATTGTTTTCCCCCCTCATCAATCTACACAAAATACCCCATAATATCAAAGCAAAAGCAGGTTTAGAATTTTTTGCTAATGTGTTCAAAATAAAAAACTGAAATATCAAATTTACATAAGTATTCAGACCCTTTACTCAGGACTTTGTTGAAGCATCACTGGCAGTGATTACAGACTTGAGTCTTCTTGGGTATGACGCTACAAGCTTGGCACACCTGTTTTTGGGGAGTTTCTCCCAATCTTCTCTTCAGATCCTCTCGAGCACTGCGAGGTTGGATGGAGAGCGTCGCGGCACAGCTATTTTCAGGTCTCTCCAGAGATGTTAGATCGGGTTCAAGTCCGGGCTCTGGTTGGGCCACTCAAGGACATTCAGAGACTTATCCTGAAGCCACTCCTGCGATGTCTTGGCTGTGTGCTTAGGGTTGTTGTGCTGTTGGAAGGTGAACCTTTGCCCCAGTCTGAGGTCCTGAGCAGGTTTTCAAGGATCTCACTGTACTTTGCCATGTTCATCTTTCCCTCGATCCTGACTAGTCTCCAAGTCCCTGCCGCTGAAAAATATCCCCACCGTAGGGATGGTGCCAGGTTCTCCAGACATAACGCTTGGCTTTTAGGCCAAACAGTTCAATCTTGGTTTCATCAGATCAGAGAATCTTGTTTCTCATAGTCAGATTCCTTTAGGTGCCATTTGGCAAACTATCATGTGCCTTTTACTGAGGAGTGGCTTCCGTCTGGTCTCTACCATAAATGCCTGATTTGTGGAGTGCTGCAGAGATGGGAGAACTATCCAGAAGGACAACCATCTCCACAGAGGAACTCTGGAGCTCTTTCAGTGACCATCGGGTTCACCTCCCTGACCAAGGCCCTTCTCCCCCGATTGCTCAGTTTGGCAGGGCAGCTAGCTCTAGGACAAGTCTTGATGGTTCCAAACTTCCTCCATTTAAGAATGGAGGTCACGGTGTTCTTGGGGACCTTCAATGCTGCAGACATTTTTTGGTACTCTTCCCCAGATCTGTGCCACGACACACTGCTGACTCTGAGCTCTACCGAAAATTCCTTCGACCTCAAAGGGTCTGAATACTTATGTAAATAAGGTTTCTGTTTTTTATTTTAATACATTTGCAAAAATATCTAATAACCTGTTTTCGCTTTGTCATTATGGGTTATTGTGTGTAGATTGCTGAGTTTTAATGTTTTTTTCATCCATTTTAGAATAAGGCTGTAAAGTAACATAATTTGGAAAAGGTCAAGGGGTCTGATGTTAGCTACATAAATGGCACTTACTGTAAATGACTCACAGGAATATAAAGTGTGGTTTTCCACGTGGATACTTATTTGATCTCAAACATTCAAGATCAATTAAGGCCACATGAATAATGACGTGATAATAACTCACATGACTCCTTTGGGCAATGCTCTCTGAGTTTATAGCCAACTGACATGGTTAGTTGATAATTAAATTAATATATTGTATTATCAATAGGTGGTCAAAAAAAGAGTGTGTTAGCTAGCTAATTGATCAACAGTAGGCCTTTACAACGATGACAGCTACAAGATGGCTGATGACGTACTCAGTGACCGTCAATTGTTACACATGCTAACTAATGTTAGGTAGCTAGCTGGCTAGTTGCTTCGATAAAATGGATATTGGTATGTTGGGACTTGACTGCCCATCTCTGACAGCTTGGTTGACAATAACCAAAGAAATGTAATGACAATTTAGCTAAACACTTGGATATAACGGAATTTGTCTGCCCACGTAGCCAGTTAGTTAATTAGCTAGCTAGTTAGCTAGCGTTAGCTAAATATTTACCTCATCAGTCAGAAGTCCGCGGACCTCGGGAAGTGCGGCCATACTCATATCCTCAGCGCCGTAGTTGTCCTGTAGCTCGATTAAAGTAAAATGTACAGAATGATAACGCTGTAGGTGCTCTTCCGCCAATTCACCTTTCACTAACTAATGAACTCTACCAAACACAATTCTAGTTAAAATGTTCAAATGTGTCGTGCCTCGTTCTCCACCAACAGGATCCTGGCTCCTCTGCTACCACGCCCCCACCCCTACGTAGTAATTTCACGATAACGTAATGTACAATGTTTATAAAATGTTGACACAAAACAGCTATCACATAACATCCGGTGGTTAGTGCAAATGGTTGTAATTAATAGTTTTGCATCTTCACTTCCATTGCAGACCAGGACAAGTAATGTACCCATTTCAAATATTGTAATGTTGCATCATTTTACAAACCACTGAGACTAGCCCAATATTGACAAAAGGAGCCTAACTTTACTCCTTATGGTCCAAGGACCTTCCTTACATGTTCTGTTCAGAGCCGAATTGGCTCTGGCAGCAAAACAGCCAAATACTCCATCTAAACGTGAGTTGATTGTCAATTGCGGTACAGTTCTATAAACATAAAGCTCTCTTTAATATCACATCCAAATAATTTCACAAATCCAAAATAAACACTTACTGTACACTGTTAACAGTTACAGCCAAGAGTATTTTTTGTGACAACACCTTTGTTGCGTCCATCTCCTGTTTACATACAGGTGTTCTGAGACACAGATAGCTAAGTAACATAAGTATGCCCCTCTGTCTTCCGCCTTTTTAGAATGGCGCTGGAGGGAAGAGCAGACGCTTTACAGTGCTCCTGACCAATTGGGCTTTTTTGAGCTGATCTTATTTTTTTTTACACATAATGTTTCCGCCATCGTTTCCTATGACCGAAAAAAGCATTCGGACATCAGAACAGCAATCACTAACCTCGATTTGGATGAAGATTTCTACTTCAAAGAGTTGACAGCGAAGGACATAATGCTCATCCGGACCAGGCCCAAATCCCTGACACTCGAAAAAGGAAGAGGCGGCATTATAGAGGCCGGATTGCGGAATACGATGAGACTACTTCAGCGAGTGGATAAACCGCCTCTACACTTCATTCTACTGTCGAACATGCAATCACTGGAGAATAAACTGGACGAGCTCCATTTGAGACTACCCTATCAACGTGAACTGAAGGACTGTAATGTCCTGTTTCTCTGAGTCATGACTGAACAAGGACAATGTAACTGGAGCTGGTTTTTCTAGTGCGTGATCTCTAAAATTAAGGAAGTCTCAATGTTCTGCTCGCCAAGAATACCTCATGATAAGCTGTAGACCATACTATTTACAAAGAGATTTTTCTATATTTTTTGTAGCTGTCTATTTACCACCACAAACTCAGGCTGGCGCTAAGACTGCAATCAATGAGCTGTATGGGCCATAAGCCAACAAGAAAATGCTCACCCAGAGGCGGTGCTCCTAGTGGCCGGTGATTTTAATGCAGGAAAACTAAAATCCATTTGACCTAATTTCTACCAGCATGTCACCTGTGCAACTAAAGGCGAAAACAACTCTAGATCACCTTTACTCCATACAAAGCTCTCCCTCGCCATCCATTTGGCAAATCTGACCATAACTCTATCCTCCTAATTCCTGCTTACAAGCAAAACAACAACAACAAAAAACAGTAAGTACCAGTGATGCACTCAATACGGAAGTGGTCCTAAACTACAGGGCTGTTTTTCTAGCACAGACTGGAATATGTTCCGGGATTCATCCGATGGCATTGAGAACTTTACCACATCAGTCCCTAGCTTCATTAAGTGCACCAACAACGTCGTCCCCACAATGACCGTACGTACATATCCCAACCAGAAGCCATGGAATCCAGGCAACATCTGCACTGAGCTAAAGCTGCTGCTTTCAAGGAGCAGGACACTATTCCGGACACTTTTAAGAATCCTGCTACACCCTCCAATGAACCACCAAACAGGCAACCCGTCAATACAGGACTAAGATCGCATCCTACCACACCAGCTCTGATGCTCGTCAGATGTGGCAGGGCTTGCAAACTATCACGGATTACAAAGTGAAACCCAGTCACGAGATGAGCATTGACACGAGCCTATCAGATGAACTAAATGCCTTTTATGCTCGCTTCGAGGCAAGCAACACTGAACCAAGCCCAATATTGGACTAAATGAGCCTAACGTTACTGCTTAGTCCAAGGACCTGTTCTGTTTAAAGGGCGCATTGTCTCTGGAATCCAAAACAGCCAAATACTCCATCTAAACGTGTATTGATTCTCAATTGTGGTACAGTTGTAGAAACATAAATCCCTCTGCTACTTCTCTGTACACTGTTTTAACACTGTTGCAGCCGACAGTATTTTTCAGTGACAACACGTTTGTGGCGACTGTCTTCCATTTACACACAGGTGTTCGGAGATGCAGATACTGTAGCTAATTAGCACTTTCGTCTGTTTTCCGTAAACAAGCACTGTAACATGGAAATATGGCAGTGTGGGAACACTAACACTATGAAAGTGTTTCAATTGAACTTTTTTTCATTTTTTTATAATTTCTCTGATATGAAAGATGAGGTCCTTATGCTTCCAAAACCGTACCGCAAGAGATCGTGTTTATGTTCAGACCGAGCACCGCAGCTCTTAACAAAACTCCCCTCTACAGAAGACGCCTTCGTCCAATGACTATGTAATGGAACTGAGAGTCATGATCAAGGGCTAGACTGAACCATGCATGAGAGCACCAGCTGTTCTGGATGACTGTGTGATCACACTCGCCGTAGCCAATGTGAGTAAGACCTTTAAACAGGTTAAAATTCACAAGGCCAGACGGATTACCAGGACTCGTACTGAGAGAATGCGCTGAACAGCTGGCAACCTCTCCCTGACCCAGTCTGTAATACCTTCAAGCAGACCACCATAGTCCCTGTGCCCAAGAATGCCAAGGTAACCAGTCTAAATGACTATTGCCTCATAGCACTCACATCTGTAGCCATGAAATGTTTTGAAAGGCTGGTCATGGCTCACATCAACACCATCATCCCAGACATCCACTGCACATTTGCATACCACCCCAACAGATCCACAGATGACGCAATCTCTATTGCACTCCACACTGCCCTTTCCCACCTGGACAAAAGGAATACCTACATGAGAATGCTGTTTATTGACTACAGCTCAGCGTTGAACACCATAGTACCCTCCAGGCTCATCACTAAGCTAAGGACCCTGGGACTGAGCACCAACCTCTGCAACTGGATCCTGGACATCCTGTTGGGCCGTCCCCAGGTGGTGAGGGTAGGCAACAGCACATCCGCCACACTGACCCTCGACACGGGGGCCTTTCAGGGGTGTGACCTATCATGGTCCAAACACAGTTGCAGTGGTGTAAAGAACTTGAGTAAAAAATTATTTGAAGTACTACTTAAGTCATTTTGGAGGTATCTGTACTTTACTATTTATTTTTTGGACAACTTTTACTTCACTACATTCCTAAATTTACTCCATATATTTTCCCTGACATCCACTTGTTACATTTGAATGCTTAGCAGGAACAGAAAATGGTCCAATGCATGCACTTATCAAGAGAACATCCCTGGTCATCCCTGCTGCCTCTGATCTGTCGGACTAAACATACATGCTTCATTTGTAAATGATGTCTGAGTGTTGGTGTGCTCCTGGCTATCTGTAAATGTAAAAAAATGGTGCAGTCTGTTTTGCTTAATAAGATATTTGAAATGATTTATACTTTTACTTTTGATACTTAGTATATTTTAGCAATTACATTTACTTTTGATTAAAAAAAACTTATACTTAAGTAGTATTTTTTTAAATGACAATTGGGTACTTTTTCGACCACTGCACAGTCGTGAAGAGGGCACAACACCTTTTCCCCCTCAGAAGGCTGAAAAGATTTGGCATGGGCTCTCAGATCCTAAAAAGGTTCTAAAGCTGCACCATTGAGAGCATCTTGACTGGCTGCATCACAGCTTGGTATGACAACTGCTTGGCATCCAACCACAAGGCGCTACAGAAGGTAGTGCGCTCGACCCAGTACATCCCTGGGGCTGAGCTCCCTGCCATCTAGGACCTCTACACCAAGCGGTGTCAGAGGAAGGCCCTAAAAATGGTCAAAGACTACAGCCACCCAAGTGTAGTAGACTGTTCCATCTGCTACCGCATGGCAAGCCAAACCGCAGCACCGGGTCTGGGAACAAAAGGTTCCTGAACAGCTTCTACTCCCAGCCATAAGACTGCTGAACAGTTACTCAAATGACTACTCGGACTATTTGCATCCCGCCCTTTTTTGTTGTTGCACTTACGCTCTTGCACTTCCTCTATGCAAACACAATGAACTCTACCCACACACTGACACATACTACACGGACACTCCAACACACAAAAACTACAAATCGCTCACACACACAACACATATGCATATTTTTGACACCACAGACACATACACTTCTGCTACTCTGTTATTATCTATCCTGATTGCCTAGTCACTTTTACCCCTACCTACATGTACAATACCAGTCAAAAGTTTGGACACACCTACTCATTCAAGGGTTTTCTTTATTTTTACTATTTTCTACATTGTAGAATAATAGTGAAGACATCAAAACTATGAAATAACACATGGAATCATGTAACCAAAAAAGTGTAAAACAAATCTAAATGTATTTAATATTTGAAGTTCTTCAAAGTAGCCACCCATTGCCTTGATGACAGCTTTGCACACTCTTGACATTCTCTCAACCAGCTTCATGAGGTAGTCACCTGGAATGCATTTCAATTAACAGGTGTGCCTAGTTGAAAGTTAATTTGTGGAATTTCTTTCTTTCCTTTTTTTTCTATTTCAAGAACTTTGAAAGTTACTTCAAGTGCAGTCGCAAAAACCATCAAGCGCTATGATAAACTGGCTCTCATGAGGACCGCCACAGGAAAGGAAGACCCAGTTACCTGCAGAGGATAATGTCATTAGAGTTACCAGCTTCAAAAATCAATGCCCAAATAAATGCTGCACAGACTTCAAGTAACAGACACATCTCAACATCAACTGTTCAGAGGAGACTATGTGAATCAGGCCTTCATGGTCAAATTGCTGCAAAGAAACCACTACCAAAGGACACCAATAATAAGAAGAGACTTGCTTGGACCAAGAAACACGAGCAATGGACATTAGCCCAGTGGAAATCTGTTCTTTGGTCTGATGACTCCAAATTTGAGATTTTTGGTTCTAGGCGGTGTCTCTTTATGAGACGCAGAGTAGGTGAACGGATGATCTGCGCATGTGTGGTTCCCACCGTGAAGTATGGAGGAGGTGTGATGGTGCTTTGTTGGTGACACTGTCTGTGATTTATTTAGAATTCAAGGCACACTTAACCAGCATGGCTACCACAGCATTCTGCAGCGATACGCCATCCCATCTGGTTAGCGCTAAGTGGGACTATCATTTGTTTTTCAACAGGACAATGACCCAACACACCTCCAGGGTGTGTAAGAGCAATTTGACCAAGGAGAGTGATCGAGTGCTG
Source organism: Salvelinus fontinalis (assembly GCF_029448725.1). NCBI lineage: Eukaryota > Metazoa > Chordata > Actinopteri > Salmoniformes > Salmonidae > Salvelinus > Salvelinus fontinalis. The sequence continues at coordinate 21,146,100 of NC_074699.1, forward strand.
CATCAGCTTTTTGAGATTTTTTTGTTGTTGAGAGAATGCCAAGAGTGTGCAAAGCTGTCATCAAGGCAAAGGGTGGCTACTTTGAAGAATCTAAAATATATTTTGATTTGTTTAACACTTTTTTTGTAACTACATTACATGTGTGTTATTTCATAGTTTTGATGTCTTCACTATTATTTCTACAATGTAGAAAGTAGTAAAAATAAAGAAAAACCCTTGAATGAGTAGGTGTGTCCAAACTTTTGACTTCTACTCTACATATTACCTCAACTACCTCATACCACGGCACCGGTATTCCTTGTATATAACCTCGTTATTGTCATTCTATTGTGTTACTATATTTTATTTAACACATTTTTCTTACTTTTTAACTTTCATTGTTGGGAAAGGACACGTAAGTAAGCGTTTCACTGTAGTCTTCACCTGTTGTATTCGGCGCATGTGACAAATCAAATTAAATGTTTTCGGAAACAAGCGCTGTAACATGCAAATACGGCCGTGTGGGAACCCTAACCCTATAAAGGTGTGTAGTAATTTACCCATTAAAAAAAGTATAATTTCTCGCTGATATGTTAACAAAACCGTACCGCACGCGTCTGGGCTTTTAACAAAACTCCCCCGGCCAGAAGATACTATAGTCAATAGGAGCTAAAGGTAGTTAGCATCTTTGAATGGGTTACCTTGAGACAAGCATTACTTCGTTATCATAATTTAAGAAATCGGCTGAATGACACAGGCTAATCCACATCCCATGAGATGGACGATAGGATGTTGTTCACATTCAAAGATACCTGATCCAACTGACCTTGCTTAGAAGTATTTTTGTTCATGCCGTCCCTCGCTGGAACCTGTACAAAAAGTCAAGAAATTAAAATCAGTAAAAAATATTGGACTTGGACTATACTTTTTTAATTCAGCAAGTGTTCTACAATGATCATCTTGATAAAATCAAGGCGACAGCATTGTAAAATGTAACATTAGCTCTCAACTTTAGCCAGTTTCTGTTTAGAAAGGAGTACGATAAGTGCACTGTATAATAAATGGGAGGATATGTCCTCTACCAAAAGATCTTGGGCTAGTTCACTTGCCCTGGGTTCAAGCCTCGATTCAGCTGTTCCCCCTCAATTACCACACATTTACAAAATCACTGAACTACCACATAATTGGGAATTTTAGATGATTCTCAGTTCAGTATCAGCTAGTTAACAACTCCAAAAACAGACAATGGAGTGGGACATTGTATTTACCAGACCAATTACACAGTTTGCTGTTGCACAGTAGTCTGTTCCTTACATAATGGAACATTCTCACCAGCAGAACATTTTAATTTGGATTATGTTTTTGCAGACATGCTCTTTAAGCCAAATGGTAATCTTTCCTCTCACCATTTTTACAATAGAACTAACTGAGTGTACAAAATATTAGGAACACCTTCCTAATATTGAGTTCCATCCCCTTTTGCCCTCAGGACAGCCTCAATTTGTCGGGGCATGGACTCTACAAGGTGTCGAAAGCGTTCTACAGGGATGCTGGCCCATGTTGACTCCAATGCTTTCCACAGTTGTATCAAGTTGGCTGGATGTCCTGTGGGTGAAGGAGCATTCTTGATACACATGGGAAACTGTTGAGCATGAAAAAAAAACAACAGCATTGCAGTTCTTGACACTCAAACTGGTGCGCCTGGCACCAACTACCATACCCTGTTCAAAGGCACTTAAATCCTTTGTCTTGCCCATTCACCCTCTGAATAGCACACAAACCATGTCTCAGTTGTCTCAAGGCTTAAAAATCCTTCTTTAACATGTCTCCTCCCCTTCATCTACACTGATTGAAGTGGATTTAACAAGTGACATCAATAAGGGATCATAGCTCTCACCTGGATTCACCTGGTCAGTCTGCCATGTTCTGTACCCTCAGTGTATATGAATTAGCATTGGGGCGATAAGCAATTTACAAAGACTAGAAGCAGACATTTTTTCCTGCTCTTCTACTAGCCAGCTCTTATCAGCAGGCTTGAAATCTCAGACAGATGGTGCGAATGATGCCAAATGTGCATTGTTTCCCTATCATGAGCTGCATCAGACTGTATACAGATTAGTCACTCTCTGGAACATCATTACCACATTCACATCCAAAATCCTAAAACTTACAAATAACATAATTTGAAATTGTGAATACACTTCCCACAAGTGCAGTTTCATTCATTTTGTGGTACTGTAACATTTTCTATAACCCCTATGGAACAGGATGAGAAGATCAGTTCAAACCATGGTCTTCCACACTCATGCGACTTAATCAACTAGAATAGATATAGGATCTATGGAATGTAGTGTTTGGCATGCCATATCTTTTTAGCTTCATATTGAATAACTTAAGCTACGGTGAGGAAAAGGACACTGAATACCAAAAGTGGGATTAACAGTAAAGTAAATACATATTTATTTGAATCATCACTTCAGTCAGCTCTGGGGATGAAACCTTTGTGGGACCAAACCAGAAGATTCTAGCTAAGTGAACGTAATATAAATGGATGTAGAGTGGAAAAACAACAATTGAAACCAAGATATTCAAATACTTTAAAAAAAAGTTTATTGGTTTTAAAAACCCTTTAAAAAAATCTCAACATCAGTGAGCACTTTCAATTAAAAAAAGAGAAGAAACTTTGCTAAAATGCTAAAGCAACTTTATCAAATTACTCTACGGTATGCTGTACACTAGACAACAACAACAAGGATTAAATGGACCTTATACCAGGTCTGTGAAAAGTACAGGACTCAGCTGCCCCTGTGCACTTAAACAGACAGGGTTTGTCTTCATTTAAGTACAAACATCAGTGCTTATTTTCAATGGTTTCTGGAGAAAGAAAAAAAAACTTCAGAGTTACATAAAAAAAAAGTAAAAACACCTAAATAAACAGAACGGATTCAAAATCTGAACATACAGAACAAATATTAATCTGAATTAGTAAATGTCAAACAATGTAAGTAACTTGTGAGTCGCTATACCTTTCTGTTCAGATTGACAGGACCAATCCTGAATTACAGCAAAGTGGTTACAAATACTCTGTACAATAGAATTCTACAAACATGCACACATATCATTTAACATGGTGAATGATTTATTTGAGAATATTTCTGTTAAAATTGTTTCTTTAAATTGAGTTTCATATTCTCATGAGAATGAAGTAAAAAAAAAATGTATCTCATTGAGATTAATGTACATTGCTACACAAGACAATTATCGTTCTCATATTTTTTGATTAACATTTCAATAATTTTTTCACTTAGTTAAGCTCTTTAAAAAAAATATTTGGGGTGCTTCAATTAATGCATTTGTCCTAAAAGAGGTGCCAATGCCTTGGTTCATTAAATGTTTAGTGCAATAACATGAACCTTCAAAGCTTGTTGAAATTTTAACCATGACATTCGGATGTCCATTGCAATGTTCTGGGCACAAAATCTGTCAGAGAAAGATATATATTACCAGGTTGCATAGCTAATACTTTTTTTTAAATACCCATGCGATTTTCTCACTCGAAGCAGACGTCTTCTGTAAAAAGCCAACCAATATAAATCTCAGGAAGCAAACAAAAAACACCAAGTTAAGAAAAAAACAAACACAGCATTATCTGTACAAGAAAGGGCGCCAGCGGCCAAACACACAAGCACAGTTTAGCTGGCTCCTGATCCAAAATCACCAATATAGCATTTCAGAGGGTGCAGGTGCACAGAACCAGCTTAAGTTATAACAATACAGTGTCAGAGCTTTCATATGTACAAACTGTGGGGTTCAAAATGAGAGGAACACTTACAACAGTCAACTGAATTAACCCCAATATTGTCCTGCTACATTGGTTTTTATAAACCAGAACAGTAGTGTGGTTTTCAGCATGTTTTCCAGTGCTACAGATCAGTTGCCAGTTTCACAATTTCCTCAAATTATTTTCAACCATCCCACCTGAAAGAAGGACAATTCCAAATGGCCATATATAAAGGTATTTGACTGATGTCAGGCAAATAGGCAAATGACTGGGTTATTTGTGGGTTCTTCTAAAAAAAATCCTATTTAATGCTTTTTTCCCTCACACTAATCAGTTACTCTTTGGTATGGATATAAGGCTCAGAAGATTAAACGCTCATAAAACCACAGGATCTGGCCAATTAGCTATTCCCTTTATGAGTTGCATGCCTTATTCACACACTGTTCTTCACTATAAGCTATTTAAACCTGTAATAGATGACCCGTACTTTAGCACTAAATGCCTTTTTTTGTCTCCAGGTGAAACACGTCCCTTCACTGTTAGAATAAAATGCAGTGCATTAATGAACTTTATTCAAGGGGAAGAAAATTACAATTTATACAAATGTTTATGTCATTCTGTATTACAGTATTCCATAATACTGTATTTTCTACTGGATCTAGACTAATGTAAGGGGAATAGCTTTCAATGTATGATGGTAAAATATGCACTTTTGTGCCTTTTTATAGGAAGGACTGAATATCTAATGGCATAATATTTTTTTCAAAATCCTTGAAACTTCTTACATTTACAGTAGAAGGGAAACTATGACATTTCATAATCTAAATTACTTCATATCCATCACATTTTTTGCTGAATGTATGTAACATGAAACAAATTTAAAAAAAGGGAAAAACGACATACATTTACATAAACCTGCAGTAGCCTACTTTGACAGTAGCAGCCGCTTTGATAAGTAAAAAATGCATAGTGTTAAAATAAATCAGAACCAGAATAGTAATTTCCCCCAAAATAGATACACGACTGAAACAGGGCAGGGTCATCTCCAGTCAATACACTTTGGTATAGGGGTGTTATAAGGTTATATTCCTATTCATATATTCCTCCACTTCCTTAAATCAATATATTTCTGTTAATTAAAATTATAACCGCCAAATAGTCACAAAGAACGTAAATAAAACAATCCCCACCAGTGCCCTACACAAGTCTTAAAAAAACTGAAAAAGCAGGTGAAAAGGGGCATCTTCTGCATTATACTGTTTAAATACAAGATTTAACTGTCCTTTGAGCTCCATCTTAAAGCCCATTTCCTTTAGTTCTGCAGTCACTAAAGTGCAAGCTATCCCCATTACAGGTCTCTATCATTGTTTTAAGTCTTATAAACATATACGATTCCAAACAAAGCAATCCTTTCGACACTAAGGACAGGGGAGCTCAACTACAGTAAGAATGTCAGCATTCAGGGCAAAATGTGTGTGAAGCAAGCCTAAAAAATGACAATATTAGCAGATAACATCTGTTGTTTTTCAACTGCCTGCTCTCAGTTTCACTGTACTCAAAGTTCATTAACTACTGGGACATGAGGGGAAATTTGAAAAGGTGAAAAGACATAGTACATCAACCAAATTCAAATCTCGATTTAATAGCCTACATTTTTTGTACCATGCACACTGGAATTTGAGTGGTCAATATCTTATTTGTAAAGTTTGCATAACATTTCAGCAAAACGGACAGTCAGACATCTTCTGATAAGTTTAGTATACAGACAGCATATCTTGACCTTTAAATCTATAGTTTGAATAATATTCTGTAGTCAAATAGATTCTTTTTCAAACAGCTGCCGTTTTCCTACTTGTAAAAATCCAAATTCTGACAGAATAGAACTAGTTTGCCTCAAGATCATTGCAAACAATGTATGTTAAAGGTCGAACGCAGCTGTTTTTATCTCAATATCAAATAATTTGTTTCTGGGTAAAAATTAAGTACCTTACTGTGATTTAATTGAAAACAATGGTCAAAAAGTAACAAAAACAGCTTCTTAGCAACAAACAAATTCTCAAGCAAGAATTTTGCTAGGATTGAGTAGGGAGGGGAAACCTAAAAACTAGCTGTTATTGGCAGAAGGTTTGGAACTCATTCTTATTGGTCTATTAAATACAAATACTGCCAGGTGATGTCACCATGCAGGCCAAAACTCCATCTCACCTAAACAGGCTGAAATTTCAGGCAGTCTTTTCAAACAGCTCCTACACTAAAAGGGCATTATCATTTTCACAGTATTATTCCAACCTCAGTGTGGAAATACATAAAACATGGTTCTTTAAGTAGACCAACGATACATATTTATTTACAGATTATGGGGGATTTTTTTTTTAGCCATTGATTGATTTTGGTATGTCTTGCACCTGCAATCCTTAAGAAGACTTGACACGGCAATGAGAAACATTGGTACCAGTGCATGCTACTGCAAATGCCCTCAAGGCATCTCAACTCTTCATTGAGAGGTACAGGGGCATATTAGGTGAGCATACACCCCATTTAATGTTCTTGCACAACAGTATGCTTCTAAAGCAATTCCAAATGATTTGTCTGATAGACTCTATCTTCAGATCTACCTCAATGGAAGTAAAACTATTTACAGAGGGAGGAACAGTTGCCAATTATTTGCCAAACCTCTTGTTTTAGTCAACAGCTCCTGAACAAAATCATTATCCAAAATGATAGTCTACAGATAGATGTTTGGTAATCTTTAACTTTTTATATCCTGTCCTTCTGAAAATGTAAAAATAATGTTATTGTTATTCTACGGTCTTGATTTAAATGCTCTTGAATGACTTTATGATGTCTGAAGAGGGAGAAATGGATGAGTCAGCACCAGCGATGAGCTGTGAGAGAAAACCAGCATATTTATAAGAGTGATCATTTCTGTTCAGCCTGGCACAGACTGGACAAAAGTCATTGTATCCAGAGTGTTGCAGTGTGCTATACAATGTCAATGTGAATAATTACAAAGAAGATTTTAACAAAACAATAGGTATAAACAAACCATTTCACCTTCATGAAATAAAAGCAGAGCCCATATTAACCCATTAACCCGACTGTGGGCTGGTCTTTACTTTCCAGCCAATCAAATCCATTGGAATTCGCAGTCTCGCTGCAAATTTGCTGGAACAGCGGATCATTCTTCAGTTCCTCCAGTGTAGAGTCTTCATATTGTCCCTGCTGCTGATTGGGGTCAAACAGAAGGTTTGTGTCCAAATTGTTCAGGTCATTGATGCTATTGGAAAGATCAGAGGTCAGTCGAAAATCAGACCCCACAGCGTTAAGTTCTGACACCTGTCCCACGAGCCTATTGCCAGGAGTAAGGCAGCCGTCTGCTAAGAGGTCTTTAACGGTGGTGCTGAAATCTAGCTGCAGCTGTTGTTGTTGCTGCTGAAGGTTCTGGGCCAGCAGCATAGGCTGGCTCTGCTGATGCTGCTGTTCTCCAGTAGCTGATTGTGCTTGGCTGTCACCTGCTGAGAGAATCATCTGTTCGTTCCTAGAGTTCTTCATGAGGTAACCGGCCTTCTGAAACTCGTACGCATTCTGAGTTTTGGAAGGCATCAGAGTCTGATGGTTGGCACTGCTGGGGAAGCTGGGAGTGGTCTCTAAGATGTGGGTGAGGTTCAAGCGGGCTGTGTAATTGGACGGCAGGTTGTTGATACCCAGGCCCCGCACCGCGTCGTCACTGTCCCCATCCATCTTGCTCAGGAGCACGTTGGTGATCTTTTTGCTGTTGGTCTGGCTCTGCATGGGCAGCACCTCCGTCTGCATCATCACGTTGACAGGCACAGACTGGCTCCTCTGTGCCATGTTGCTGGCGTCCCCATGGCTGTTGGCGAAGATGTTGATCATCTCGGGGGTCACGGGGGAGGTGAAGGGGGACACCACTGTTCGGGGGATGTTCTGCAGGCCCTGGTTGCCACTCAGGTTTCGCTGGCGCACGGCAGGGCTCACACTACGACAGCGGAAGGTCCCGCCTGCTGAGGATGTGCTGATGGTCTTGTTGTCCAGAGGGGCGGGCACAGCAAAGCCCTCCTGCTTGTTCAGGTTGGCCATACTGGCTGCCTGCTGCTGCACCGGAGAGATGGGTGTCAGGCGGCCGTAGTGTCCGTCGTGGTGCCTCGTCTGAGACTGATAGGACTGGCCAGGGATGGCGAAGGCATGGGGCTTTCGGAAGTGGTCGTCGACCAGGTCCTGATAGCTGGGGAGGATACTGATGCCGTTGATGGAGTTCCCCCCGCTGTTGTTATAACCATTGTTCATCCACTCCAGTTTGGCCTTGTCTGGGTGAGTAGCCATGGGCCTCTGCATGGGCTTGACGGGGCTGCTGGAGACAATGCTGCCGTCGTGGTAGCCTGTAATGCTGGAGTTAATGGGAGTGAAGGCAAAGGGATTCCTGCACTCCACAGGGCTGGGGGGCACGCTGCCGCTGCAGTTGGAGTGTGGAGTGCCGATGGGGGTGTGTCGGCTGCTCCCCAGGGCACTGTCCACCGGGGTGGTGGGGGCCATGCGGGAGCAGGGGCTCTCCCTAGTCAGGCCCTGGCCTCCTCCCATCATCTCAGAGGTGGATGTGGGGGTGGGAGTTGGGGTGGGGGTGTGGACAGGGGTGGTGCTGTTGTGTACTGATTGGTAGTAAGGGGTCACTGTCTGGTTGGAGGACATCATGTTTCCCTGTATTACAGACTGATGGCCTTGCAGCGTCACGTCAGCTCCGAAGGCCTGCAGACTGCTGTTGAGCTTCATCTGCTCCTCCATCTGCACCAGCTCCTCCACAATGCTGTCCTGGGTCATATCGTCATCATTGAAATGGAAGTAGTCCATGTCTGTCTGCATGGAGAGCTGGCTTGAGGCTGGGGCCTGGCCCAACATGGCCAGGGGCTCCATGACCGGTGTGGATGCCTGCTTGTGGTCTGTGATCTGCTGGGCGTAGGCCTGCTGCTGCTGTTGCTTACCTCCCTCCAGCTGGCCCCCAACCCACATAGTGTTCCTTAGGTCACTCACAGCAGACTGCTCCAGTAGAGCAGAGCTGTTGGGCATGCCTTGCATGTTACCCGTCATGTGCTGCTGGTGCTGAATTCGTGCATGACCAGCCGGGGCACTAACGTTGCCGATGCTGCTAGTGTCCATGGTGGTCGGAGTGTCTCTTCTCTGCACAGAGTTCTGTGGCTTGACAACAGTCTGGAAGCCTCTGGTTCCGATGGGGGAATCAGAGAGTGACAGAATTCGAGTTGGGACAGTAGAGTTCAGTTTCAAAGTAACTTTTCCGATGGCTGGTGCACTTTCAGGTCTGACTGGGGTTCCTACCCTGGGGAGTTTCTTCACTCCTGCACCAATCCCATGTCTGTAACCATCGGAGCCCCCAAGAGGCTGCTGGGAGATGAAGACCCTTTTGACAGGCGTGGGATAAGACTCTGGGCCGACGCCTGGGCGCTTCCTGGGGCTCTTGGAGGTGATGAGTGATGTGGCAACAGTGCCGCCATTGGGTGACAGAGTGGTGCTGGTATTCTGATTGGAGACTGTCAAATACGAAGTACTTTCGTTATTGGTGTTATTATTGCTACCAGCTGTAGCTGCCACAGTGTTGTTGCGCAAAGAGGACTTGCCATTGCAATTGGTTGCAGTCATTGCCTCCGGTCCCAGGGAGCCTTTAGTGTGAGGCATGGGCACACTGGCAGCTCTTGGTATAGCTCCTCCAGCCCTCTGTCCCCCTGCAGCTTCCTGAGTCATAGTAAGCCTGCTAGCACCAAGGGCCGGACTGCCCTCACTTATGGCTTCACCCTCCATCATCTTGATGTCGATGGTAGGGGTGGTGGTGGCCCGGCCTGACCTGGCTAAGGGGGACAGGATGGGGGCTGCAGAGCCACTCCTGGCCCGTGGGCTGGGTCTGCTCTCCTCCAGGGCTACAGTGCTGCCCATGCCAGCAGAGGCAGGCCTTAAGGTGGTGTTGGTTAGGGTGGTTGTAGTGCTGCAGTTGGGAGCCAGGGATATGGTGGTCATCTTGACCACGTTGACAGAGCTGATGTGGGGTGTGGGCTGCATCACGGTCTTGATGGGGCTGTTGGTGATGAGCAGGGTGGGGGGCGAGCGCAGGGTGATGGCGCTGGTGGCTGAGGGTTTAGGCAGGATCTGGGCATAGCGGTGGCGAGAAGAGCGGTCCCCCACAGGGCTGGCTGGGATATTCTGAGGGGTCTTGGGACACTTGACAGGCTGCATTGACTGGGTCACCACTTGGAAGTTGACAGGCAGAATCTTGCCCTCCGATGTTCCCACAGGACTGGGGGACATCAGCTGCCTGCTCCTTTGTACCTATATATACAGCATAGCAAAACATGACACAAAAAAGTATTAATAAGATGTACAGTTGAAGTCGGAAGTTTACATACACCTTAACCAAATACATTTATACTCAGTTTTTCAAAATTCCTGACATTTAATCTGAGTAAAAATTCCCTGTTTTTTGTCCGTTCGAATCATCACTTTATTTTAAGAATGTGAAATGTCAGAATAATAGTAGAGAGATTTGTTTATTTCAGCTTTTATTTCTTTCATCACATTCCCAGTGGGTGAGAAGTTTACATACACTCAATTAGTATTTGGTAGCATTGCCTATAAATTGTTTAACTTGGGTCAAACATTTTGGGTAGCATTCCACAAGCTTCCCACAATAAATTGGGTGAATTTTGGCCCATTCTTCCTGACAGAGCTGGGGTAGCTGAGTCAGGTTTGTAGGCCTCCTTGCTCACACATGCTTTTTCAGTTCTACCCACAAATGTTCTATAAGATTGAGGTTAGGGCTTTGTGATGGCCACTCCAATACCTTGACTTCATTGTCCTTAAGCCATTTTGCCACAACTTCGGAAGTATGCTTGGGGTCATTGTCCATTTGGAAGACCCATTTACGACCAAGCTTTAACTTGATGACTGATGTCTTGAGATGTTGCTTCAATATATCCACATATTTTTCCTTTCTCATGAAGCCATCTATTTTGTGAAGTGCACCAGTCCCTCCTGCATCAAAGCACCCCCACAACATGATGCTGCCACCCCCGTGCTTCACGGTTGGGATGGTGTTCTTCGGGTTGCAAGCATCCTCCTTTTTCCTCCAAACATAACGATGGTCATTATGGCCAAACAGTTCTATTTTTTTGTTTCATCAGACCAGAGGACATTTCTCCAAAAAGTACGATCTTTGTCCCCATGTGCAGTTGCAAACTGTAGTCTGGCTTTTTTATGGCGGTTTTGGAGCAGTGGCTTCTTCCTTGCTGAGCGGCCTTTCAGGTTATGTCGATATAGGACTCGTTTTACTGTGGATATAGATACTTTTGTACCAGTTTCCTCCAGCATCTTCACAAGGTCCTTTGTTGTTGTTCTGGGACTGATTTGGACTTTTCGCACCAAAGTACGTTCATCTCTAGGTGACAGAACACGTCTCCTTCCTGACCGGTATGACGGCTGCGTGGTCCCATGGTGTTTATACTAGAGGTCGACCGATTATGATTTTTCAACAGCGATACCGATACCGATTATTGGAGGACCAAAAAAAGCCGATACCGATTAATCTGCCGATTTTATAAAATGTATTTGTAATAATGACAATTACAACAATAATGAACGAACACTTATTTTAACTTAATATAATACAGAGCAAGGGGAACAACTACTCAAAGTCTCAGAGCGAGTGACTTTTGAAACGCTATTAGCGCGCACTCCGCTAACTAGCTAGCCATTTCAAATCGGTTACACCAGCCTAATCTCGGGAGTTGATAGGCTTGAAGTCAAAAACAGCGCGATTCTTGAAGCACAGCGACGAGCTGCTGGAAAACGCACGAAGGTGCTGTTTGAATGAATGCTTACGAGCCTGCTGCTGCCTACCATCGCTCAGTCAGACTCCTCTATCAAATATCAAATCATAGACTTAATTATAACATAGTAACACACAGGAATACAAGCCTTTGGTCATATATGGTCGAATCCGGAAACTATCATTTCGAAAACAAGACGTTTATTATTATCGCATATACCCTGACTCTGCGTGCAATGAACGCAAGAGAAGTGACACAATTTCACCTGGTTAATATTGCCTGCTAACCTGGATTTATTTTAGCTAAATATGCAGGTTTAAAAATATATACTTGTGTATTGATTTTAAGAAAGGAATTGATGTTTATGCTTAGGTACATGTTGGAGCAACGACAATTTTCCAAGCCGTTTAAAACTTCTTATGGATAGGGGGCAGCATTTTCATGATTGGATGAAAAGCATGCCCAGAGTAAACTGCCTCCTACTCAGTCCCAGATGCTAATATATGCATATTATTAGTAGTATTGGATAGAAAACACTCTGAAGTTTCTAAAACATTTTGAATCATGTCTGTGACTATAACAGAACTTATTTGGCAGGCAAAACCCAGAGGACAAACCAGATTTAGTTTTTTTTTTGGTCACTCTCTTTTCAATGGGATTCATTGGGAATCCAGATTTAAGGGACCTTCCTGCAGTTCCTATCGCTTCCACTGGATGTAAACAGTCTTTAGAAATTGGTTGAGGTTTTTCCTTTGAGAAATGAAGAAGTAGCCATGTTCAGAATGAGGCTCCAGTGAAGTGTACTGTTTGTTAGAGGCGCGTGACCAGAAAGCATGCTACACATTGTCTTCAATTGTATCGATTATTTACGTTAAAAAAAATACCTAAAGAAATATTACAAAAGTAGTTTGAAATGTTTGGACAAAGCTTACAGGTAAATTTTGTAGTCATGTTGAGCGAGTTGGAACCGGTGTTTTTCTGGATCAAACGCACCAAATAAATGGACATTTTGGATATATATAGACAGAATTAATCGTACAAAAGGACCATTTGTGATGTTTATGGGACATATTGGCGCGCCAACAGAAGAAGCTCGTCAAAGGTAAGGCATGAATTATATCTTTATTTCTCTAGTTTTGTGTCGCGCCGGGAGGGTTGAAATATGATGGTCTGTGATTGTTAGCTGTGGTGCTATCCTCAGATAATAGCAATGTTTGCTTTCGCCGTAAAACATTTTTGAAATCTGACACGTTGGCTGGATTCACAACAAGTGTAGCTTTAATTTGGTATATTAAATGTGTGATTTCATGAAAGTTAAAATTTTATAGTAATTTATTTGAATTTGGCGCTCTGCATTTTCACTGGATGTTGGCCAGGTGGGACGCTACCGTCCCACATATCCCAGAGAGGTTAACAATACATTTGTGGAGTGGTTGAAAAACAAGTTTTAATGACTCCAACCTAAGTGTATGTTAACTTCCGACTTCAACTGTAAAATTATGCAACACTTTCATAACTCCAGTTATGAATAGCTTCTGTTGCACATGTGATATAAGCAACACAAAGTTATCGCTTGTATAGATTCGTAACAGGAACACTGCAAAGACAGTGGGATATATAGAGTAAGCTTAGACAAACACAGAAGTAGAATACAAGCTTGGCTTACCGTGATGGGGCTGGGGACTGCAGCTACCATAATGCCAATGGTGGGATGTGGGGAGAGCAGGGCTGGGCTTCTACAGGTAATGGAGCCGACCCCAGGCGTGCCCCCGTCAGCCCGCCTGGCCTGAGCCTCTCCGGGGAGGGGGGAGTGCAGCATCTGCTCCTGCTGCTTCTTCTGGATCTTCCGCTGGAGCTGCTGCTTGGCATCGATGGAGGGAGAGGGCAGGGTCTTCACTTGGGACTGGAAGGAGTGGGCTTCAGCTGTTGGTGCGAATGCTGAGGATGGCAGTGGCATTTTAACTCCTAAAGGGAGGAGACAGAGGAAGACAGAAACAGGTGAACACATATTTTGGGTTAACAAATTGTCATGGTCCTCCTAGGCAGAGCAGCTTCTATTTTGAAGAAAGCGTAACTATCCCACTGGGCATAAACTGGTTGAATCAATGTTGTTTCCACATAATTTCAATGAAATGACGTTGAACCAATGTGGAAAAGACGTTGAATTGACGTCTGTGCCTAGTGGGATGGCTTTTAGGGACTCACAGGAGGTGGTATGTAAATGCACTGTAGCAGGTCAATGAGAAGTATCTGCCACTAGATGGAAACATTTCACTGTTCATCATACATGAGGCAGTGAAAGGACAAGTGAAGTTTGACTATTAACACATACAGTGCACATTCAGAGCCCTTAACTTAAGCAAAAACAGGTTTATACACATTTTTGTATTAAAAATAAAAAACAGAAATACCTTATTTACATAAGTATTTAGCATTGAGGGAAAGATGAACGGCACAAAGTACAGAGAGCTCCTTGATGAAAACCTGCTCCAGAGCGCTCAGGACCTCAGACTGGGCCGAAGGTTCACCTTCCAACAGGACAACGGCCCTAAGCACACAGCCAAGACAATGCAGGAGTGGCTTTGGGACAAGTCTCTGAAAGTCATTGTGTGGCCCAGCCAGAGCCCGGACTTGAACCCGATCAAAGGTATCTCTGGAGATACCTGAAAATAGCTGTGCAGCGACGCTCCCCATTCAACCTGACAGAGCTTGAGAGGATCTGCAGAGAAGAATGGGAGGAACTCCCCAAATAAAGGTGTGTCAAGCTTGTAGCGTCATACCCAAGAAGACTCAAGGCTGTAATTGCTGCCAAAAGGTGATTCAACAAAGTACTAAGTAAAGGGTTTGAATACTTATGTAAATGTAATCAGTTTTTTAAATTTTTAATACATTTGCAAAAATTCCTAAACACCTGTTTTTCCTTTGTCATTTTAAAATAAGGCTGTAACGTAACAAAATATGGAAAAATTCAAGCGGTCTGAATACTTTGCGGATGCACTGTATTGTCACCTGTTGGTGTACCAGTCATGACAGTAAGGGCTGTCACAGATTTGGTGCCGATGTAGTGGCTGTTGAGGAGGAAGCGAGCCAGGTCCTCCACAGCATCAAACTGGCGGCTCAGCACCTTCTGGGCCCACTCACACACCAGGCCACAGGCCGCAGAGCGCACCTCCTCCTCCGCACTGCACAGCTGACCTGAGGCCTCCAGCACCTCACACTGAAGCACAACATAGGCACATATACAGGCGTTAGGAATTATAGTCGTACATATCCCTGTATTACTTTTAGTTCAATATGAAGCCTCAAAATGTAGTCCTTTTCTTAACACATTCAATTAATGAAAGTTATGTTATGGTTGGACTACAGTTAGGCAAACATTTCTTATTTAAATAGATTTTCAAGAAAATAAGTAAGGTAAAGACCTTGAGAGAGGAAGGCAGACAGACAACTTACCCCGTCCCCTGTTTTATGTAACTCCAGGTTGGGTAAAGATGGCATGTGGACAAAGGCTTTCTTCCTCAGTCCACTATAGCAGTACGTGAGCAGGGGTTAAGGTAAAAAACACTGAACGGTCAAACATTTAAGAATTAATTTATGGAGGTGCTAAAATGTGTTGGTTGTTTGTCTGTAAAGAGCCGGGCATTAGTGCTTCAGGGACCATTCTAGCCATAAGAGACTGGGATTGCTCCACAGGATAGGGTAAGAAAAGTGCCTCAGGGCAGGTCAGTTGTCACTCACAGACAGATCTGAGGAAGAGCATTCTCACCTGAAGCTGAGACGGGTATTTTTATTTTTTATTTCACCTTTATTTAACCAGGTTGGCCCAGTTGAGAACAAGTTCTCATTTACAACTGCGACCTATGTCCCAACCAGCATCAGTTGCTAGTCACTCCACTACTAATCCCTCAGCCCCTCAGGCCTGTCACACTCCCACTGAACCTTCTCTTCCCCCTCCAACCTTTCAAGATGTGACCAATTCCACTGCCAAAATAAGGCGATGTGATTTGTGGTGAGAGCTAGCCTTTTATCAGATGCTGGTGTGTGAGAGTGTGACAGCAGGTGCTCCCTGCTGAACACTTCCATACACTTAGGTGTCCCACACAACCAGGCAAAGAGCTACTCAGAGTTTAAGCACAGTTATGAATGACTCATTTTCTCTCACACAAAACAAATAATAAAATACAGACAAATAGGTCCAAGAGTGTGATCTTGAATTAACTTGTACCTTTGTAGAGTGTGTATTAACTTTGTAAACAGAAAATAGTTCATTTAAAAAAAGGGAGATATAGAATACTACGCAAGACACAGCTCAAGATGTTCTGACTTGGTCTGATTTGACTTGGGCGCTCATATTGAGTTTCAGTTGCTATTGCAACCGTCATATAAAAACAAGCTCTATTTCAGAAAGGCTCAGCTTGAAAATAAAAATTGCATTCAAACGCAAGTATTTTATGTTATTCTTTTTTCGAACTCCACCTCAACAAAATAAGAACGAAGTCACTTGTCACTTTACTAATTTAACGGACGCTAATCTCATTGGAGACTGTAGCTTTGCTAAGTCAAGAGTCGTGATCTCATGGAAAAGACATTGAAAAGACATTTCACAAATTGTTTCCTGAAGGTCAAGAACACAGTGATTCCCCTAAGTGTCTCTGTCCTACTATACTGCTCTCCAGGCAGAGGCCGCTTTATTTGATTTAATTTCAGTTCTATATTTAGAGGCTCCATGATCTAAGACAACAGATGTTCCTCGACCAGAGTCCAGAGAGGCCAGATTGTTCACTACAAACCATTCCAGTGAAGGATATTTTGATTTGCCTCTCATACCAAGTCGACGTGCCTTCATGTTTGGAAATACATTTTTCATGATCTTTCCAAAGTCCGCTGCACTCAGTGGGTGGTAGCAGAGATTGTCACAATAGCTCCTGAAACAAACAAGAGGCAGACAGACACAGACAAACAGACAGTAAACATTTGTTGGACAGGGGAAGTAAAGTTCAGATAAACAAGGTATTGGAAATCTCAGTAAAACCAAATAAACTATGTTAAATATCAAATAATAATATCAAACAGTCACATCAAAACAGTGACATCTGGGTGAAGCCTTTTCCAAAGAAATCTGAAACATTATTAGTACTTTCATTTGCAGTGAATGAGTACGTCAAACTGAGTGTTACGTAACAGTCACATAGCATTTCAGACTTTCCGTTCTAGTGTTACCAACACATGGTGCACATCTTTTCCCATGCTTTCTGCATCTATTTATATTGGTGCGTTGGCTGGCAGTATGTAGATCCTTCATAGCTGGCAGTGTATGTTAAAGGCTTATTTATTTAGTAACAGCCAAATGCCAAATGTAATGTACTTTCATAACATGTATCTCATGTCATAAAATAAAACGGCCATACAAATGTGTACCTTGTTCTTGTGAAACCTCTTAGAAGTCAAGTGCTCATGGAAATCAAATTCAAAAGTAAATCCATCCATTTCCACCTGGTATGGAATTTAAGCTATCAGGTATTCCAAACTCCCTACAATACCTGTACACAGTGCTATCAATATGTTTCTAAATTGGTGCGGTGTCCCTTTCCAGAACATCAAAACAGGATGACAGTTTTTTTTATTTGTATTTAACAGTGCTATTGCTTTGAAAATGACCTGAGCTGGGCAAAGCCCCATTGGCTTCACACTTCCCTATGTCCCCTTTCTCACAGTCAGATACCCACTTGTACTCGTCATAGACCTCCTGTTTGGGCAGAGAGGTTTCTGGGTGTTCCTCTAGGTGACTGCGAATCCAGTTGAACGCGTGCATCTGCTGAGTGCGGCTTGATGACATGGAGCTCTGATCACTGCTAGAGAAAGCAGGAGAAAATAGGTTATTTACAATACAATCACAAAAAACATTTACTGTCAAATCTACCTTTCCCACCCCATTTTTCAAACTCAACCAACACACATCACCGCCATGTCTCTGTGTTGTAAGTGAGAGAGGTTTATGTACCATGACAGTTCTCCAGGACTGGCAGACCCTCTCTCAGTCCTGATGGGCATCGTGTGGAGTGTTGGGGAGTTGAGGATTAGATGTGGAGAACAAGTAGGAATTGATCATTGCTTTTCAATCAAGGCATGATATTGACAACATCAATGAGCAGTGTGTTTGTCACCTGATGCTAAACTAACTTCAAGCCACTGCCCCTGGACACTTCTGTAGATGAGAGGATTGGATAAGTTCAAACAATGTAGGGAAATTCATCTTAGCCTATCAGAAGTAAAGCTATTACAGTATTCCTTAGGCCTAATACATATCCAATCGGCTCAGATCTACACACATTCCTCGGGAGTAGGGGCTTGGGTCATTTGGAATTAAGCTTTCGTGTGTATGTGTGCGTGTGTGTGTTACAGATCAAATATACATTAGAGAGAAGACAAGGCTTAAATCTACACATATTTTGCAAAAAGGTAAAACATGAAGGGTTGAGGAAAGATGTTATTAATAAGTTATTAAGTAAGGACTTTCAATCAGAACACACACACACACACAGGTGATAGTCATATGTGGGAAATCATTATCAAATCAACTAACGCAACAATTAAAACAAAAATACCCAAGCTTATTTGCTATTGAAGAGAGAATGTTTGAACACACACACACCCTCCCACCCCCCTTACTGGTAGTCCTAAGTGGGAATTCAATATCAAATCAATCAATGCAATGGTTTAAAAAAATATATTTTTTATTTTTTTACAGCCAAAGCCTATTTGCTCTCTAAGGGAGAGAGTATGGCATAACGAGCAGAGTTTGACGTAACCACAGTCCAAGCTAATGTTGACAACCATTGTAGCATGTGGGGATAGGATAGGGTGCAGAACATCTATATTATGCTACTAGGCTAATGGATAACGGGGTAGATGAACAACATTAGGCTAAGTCATGTGCAAATGGCGTGGAACTGCATGCAGACATGACACAAAACAAACAATGTTCGATCAAATGAAAGAATGATCAATTACCTTTTTTCACTGTTGCTGGGACCAGAAGGCAACTTAAGGTAGAGGTAGAGTTTCTCGATGTCTGTAAACGTCTCCACATCTTGCTGTAAAAGCGGAGCACAGGGAAGAGGGATTTAATAACAAACAGTAGGGATGCACGATATATCGGTGAACATATCGGAATCGGCCAATAATAGCTAAAAATGCCAACATCGGTATCGGCCAGGTGTCTAGTTTAACGCTAATGTTAAAAAACGATGTCAAAGCTACCGTGCATACCTATATAACGTAGGTACATGACGTAATGACGCTCCACGTTAAATTTGGCGCTACACGTGCCACACAGCATTCCTAACCTAGCCCACAATGTCTGCTGTGTGGATCGAGCAGTCAGCAAGTCCAGCAGTCTTTTGAAAGAGTACGAACATTTCAGCGAGACAACTCAAAGACAAAACCCATTCAAGCCAAGATCATGGAAATTATTGTCCTTGACAATCAACCGTTCTCTGTCGTGGGTGATGTTGGCTTTTGCCAACTGGTCGAGCACCAGTACACTACCAAGTGCGCTATTTTTCAGATGTTGCCCTACCGGAGTTACACAGTAATAGTGTCGATGCTATTAGCTTCACGGCATACATACATACTATGGAATGCCCTTTGGATCTTTGCGTGTCAAAAAAGATAAGGTAGCAGTGTCAAAGCTGTACAAAAAAAGTCTGCAAACAAGCAAACGCCGGCCATGAACGATGTGTATGCAATACCGCATTGGTAATAAAGCATCATTTGTTCGACCGCAACTTCTGGGGTATCGAGCTTTAGCTTGGTACCTAGCTAGCACCAATACAACCAGCGTGAAAACAATGACCAGTAGAAACTGCAGTCATGTTCATTATTCTTAGCAATGATTTAGGAATCCTTGTAAGTATTAGCTAGGTTGCCACTTTTTTTTCGCCTATTGAAATTTAACGTTATGAAGCTAGCTGGCTGCTTATCTGGCTTTTGAGGCACTAATGGACCGGGTTACGTGTTGTGAAGCTAGCCACAATAAGGATTAGGCACAATAGTGGAATTTGCAGTTTGCCTTCAAAATAAGTGTCATTGACAGTGATGGAAATGTATACAAATAGTAGAATTTTGCCATACTTTTACTTTGAAGGCTAACCGCAAAGTCCACTATTGTGGCTAATCCTTATTGTGGCTAGCTTCACATGATGGGTCCAACCACTATTAATCAAATAAGAACTGTAGTACAAATTAGGTTCATTTTAAATGACACCTAGTTACTGAAACAGACGTCGTTTTGCTATGTTTTTGGGGAAGAACATTGTTTGCATCCATGAGCTAGCTAGCTTTTTTTAAATGACCAGCACTGTAGGTGTGCGAGACACCTTTACCTGCATCATAGCATACATTTGGATGAATCGTTGCGACATATGAAATACGAGTGATAGTGTAATCAATGTGTAATAACTACGTCCCCAAAAAATTGTGAGCGTGTTAAATTATTATGCGACGTGCAGTCATATTCTGGTCAAATAGTGTTACTTGACATGCAAAGACCCAAACGGTGTTCAATAGAAATCCTGGTTGAGAATGAAACAACTTAACAAATGAACAATGAAAGAGCACAGCAAGTAAGTGAAAGAAATAGGTTTTGATTATGTTTTACTGGTAATGGGAATACACGTAAATGCCAACAAAATAACTTTTTGGTCAGTGTGGTGTGTGTAACCTTTATTTAGCTAGGCAAGCCAGTTAAGAACAAATTATTATTTACAATGACGGCCCGGACAACGCTGGGCCAATTGTGCACCACCCTATGAGACTCACAATCACAGCCGGATGTGCTACAGCCTGGATTCGAACCAGGGACTGTAGTCATGCCTTTTGCACTGAGATACAGTGCCTTAAACCGCTGCGTGTGTGTGTGTGTTAACTGTACTAGAATGCTTGAAAGGCAGCAAAAATTTCAAATATCGGTATCGTTTTTTGGGCAAGGAAAATATCGGATATCGGCCAAAAATGTCATATCAGTGCATGGCTAACAAACAGGCAAAAAAAATTATTCAAGTGCAAAAAAGGACTTACGTTCGGTCATCCCTGTGAGTAGTAGTAGTGTTCATGGTAGTGTCTTTATCACTCCACTGATTTAACACGCTCTACTGATGTCTCTCTCAGACTGGCAGTCCAGTTCATGAGAAAGGAAATGCTTCTTTTCATTCTCACTACTACAATAATCCACCAAGATACATTCCACAAAGGCTGACAGGTTGCCTTCTACTCCAGTTTGAAGAGCATGAATAATACAGAAACGTTTCCTGTTTAAATGATCCATTCTTAGTCTATTCTCCACTGAGTGAAGTCTGGTGCTCTCATTGTTTCTGCTGTAGTAACACAGAAAGCTAAGTGTTTAGTTGTACTATGTCGGCCTTGAGGCACCATCAGCGTAACATTTTTAATAAAAAAGTTATGAAATCTAAGACAAAGACTATTCAGTTCCAGTGAAACCTAAAACAACCATTTCAAACAACCCTCTTTAGTTTGGTTGGACTAGTTTGAACACTATCCACACCTGGGAACGCATAGAACACCACATTTTTTGTCCAATAAACACATTTTGTGCATGGACACGTATTTTTGTTTATGAGTTTTAGTTCATTTGACAATGTGAAACCAACCGGACCAAATGAAAAAAATACATTGTAACAAATAATCAAACTGATTCGAACTATTGCTCAAAAAGTGTAAAAACACCCTAAAAGACAACAATGTTCAGGAACAAACCCCCCCCCCCCCACAGGAAAACAAAAACACGGATGATCCTGCAAATGAGATTAGGGATGTAAAGGAGATTACAAAATCCGTGAAGAGAAGGAAAGGGGTGGAAGTTGCGGCAGAGAGAACCACCGATCTTGGTGAGGTCTCGTTCAGAAGGATCCTGGATGCATCCTGATAAACAGTGCTCGAGCTAAGATCAATGTGGACAAGTGTCAGGATAAACCAAATTACACAAAAACCTTCAACCTCTTGGATTCTGAATGTTTCTAAAACATGTGTGTGCAGTAAATACCACAGGGTGTTAAAGATCAACACAGGGGGTCCCTCATCCCTGCCACAATGACAAAAGCCATGAGGAAATCTCTTAATGAGATCAAACAAATTTTTCCATCGAGGGGAGAGGGTTAGTGTGTGTGTGTGTGTGTGTGTGTGTGTGTGTGTGTGTGTGTGTGTGCATTGAGAGCTCCTAAGGATGTTCTCACACTTAGTCCCTTTTAGCAACAACAACAACTGGCGCAGTTCACTTAACATTTTTGGTGCAGTGTGAACACTCCAAAGGAACGCAGGCCCCTCAAAAGAGTCCCTGAAGCGACATGAGACCATCTCGAAAGGTTGTCTGAGTTCTGTTCTCTAGAAATCCGACAGTCCGGTTCCATTTTTTAGGGCAACGCCAACACTAAAATCCCCGCACCACACACTAGACTACTGCAACACAACACCCTGCCATAAACCCTTACATTAGCGCCACAAAAGAGCGTAGATGATGTGCAGGTTCGCAGAAAAAACATGCCGTTTTTGGATATTGGTTTTCCTTTTTGGGATATTGATTTTAGCGCTTGTCGAGGATGCACAGAAATACCAAAATGTGTGTGGAGTTATGTTCAGATTATATGTTTGAAATGTGATCTACAGGCTAAGAGATTGTGGGGTTTGAAGTGTGAGAAGACAACATGAGACATGATATCTGTTCTTTTAAAAGAGGACTATGTGGGAAAACCCCCTAACAGAAGACCTTGAAGGAACATGAGGATAAATATGAGCTGATGGAGCCCTGCAATATCCAGAGGGGGTTGTTGCAGCTACCATGGGACAGTGTTATAACTTTAACAAACACTGATACCTGCTAACCTAACAAACAGACAGTCTTTGGGGGTGGAACAAAATGCATTTTAAAGTTCATTACTTTCTATATCTTTTTAGACCGTTATTTGTAGTCAGTCAAATAATGCTGAGGCAGACTTTTCCATGTGAATGCAGATGATTAGGGTGTCACACAGACAGATGCCTTAGGGCTGTAGCCCAGCTACCCAAGTCTATGATATGTTTTACAAAACATTAACAAACATTAACTGAGATGATGGTTTAAGTATTTGGAAGCAATTTCACTGAGAGACTTTGGAAGGCATGCCAAAAATTCCCCACCAAAACAGAGGAGAGAGGTAGCCTAAATTTAGTATTTGTGTATGCAGGGTTTTGGGGTGGGGCACGTGCAGCACTGGGTCTCACAGATGTCGTGACAGAGGGGCTTAAGGGCTGTGTTACGCCATGATCTGAACTCCACTGCTCAGTGACCACCTCCACTCCCCGCCTGGGCAGTGCACCAACAGAAATACAACAGCAAGTGGCCACATATGCCACAGATAAGTACAACTTACAACAGTAAACAAACAAGCAAGCAAGCACTGGATCACGCTTGAACTCTTATTCACTGTCGGTTTCTCGCTTTCACCTCCCTCTTAATCACACATAAACACAAGCTTTGAAACGTGCTGGCACACACACAGTTAAATCAACGTGGATTGATGGGGAATTGAAAAATTGTATGGTTGAGAGGGAGGAGGCAAAAGGAATGGCAAATAAGTCTGGCTGCACAACCGTTTGGCAAACGTATTGCAAATTGAGATATCATGTGACTAAACTGAATAAAAAGAAGAAACTACACTATGAAACAAAGATAAATGACAAAGAACAATAGTAAAAAGCTTTGGATCCATAATAAATACACATTGCTAAGCTCAGCTGTGAAACACATTGGCTAATAGACAGACGCGAAAAATAAACAAAGCACAATCTCTATCTCACCCTTTATCTACCACAATACTACAATGGATGGTGGGTGCCAGTTGAACCCAACCCAGTTCAGTGTTTGGAGGATGGCTGGGCCCAGAGCTACAAACGGAAACAGTCCTCCACGCTGTTT
Organism: Salvelinus fontinalis; assembly: GCF_029448725.1. Lineage (NCBI taxonomy): Eukaryota > Metazoa > Chordata > Actinopteri > Salmoniformes > Salmonidae > Salvelinus > Salvelinus fontinalis. The sequence goes on from NC_074699.1 coordinate 21,169,672, forward strand.
CAAAGGGAATAAGGAAGACGATAGGGCGGGGCAGGGGGGATTTAAATTCTGCTGGAGTAGAAGGCGGCAGATGAGAGACTTTGGCCCCAGGCACAACTCTCCAACACGGAGAGGGAGGGCCCTGCAGGGGGAGGAGCAGGCTCACACATCACATTCTGGATTCTTGATGAGCTGAAGGGGCCATGGTGCCTCTGTCTACTACACAATATTCACTGTTTGAAAACAGTAACCAACATGTAGTACGATTGTTTTTTCTAGCACCTAATTGTTATCTTTTTTACAAAAACAATTTAGAGGCAAAGACTTAAATTAATGTTTATTTAATATGAAGCTGTGAGTGCAATGCACTATTTCAATACCGATTGATGGATCACGACAACAACATCTAAAAGCAGAAGGGATACAGACAGTCCCATGGCATTTCAATGACCCAACCAACCCCCCCCATAGAGGAAGTCATCGGAGGTAGCAATAATCCGAGGAATACCTAATCCGGGGGCTAGCAGAGCGGAGCGGGCAGTTAAGCTCACGTAAACAAGCTTTTGTTTTCATGGTGTCTGCTGTAGGACACCAACGCTAGGGAACATCAGACCACCGGACCAGTGCTTTACATTGTGGTGCAGACTGCAGTGGACAGTCAAAACGGCCCAAATGTCCAGAGCAGCATCTCTGACACCAACATTATGGAAAAGAGCTAAACACCCCAACACATGACCATAAAGAGAAGCTCTGGGTGCCATAGCAGGGAGGGGACAAACACAGAAATGCTGACAAGTGTGTCTTAACGGCATGAGTGCACAGAGCCAGACAGCCATAGTCAGTTCTGGGGGGGGGGGGGGGGGGGGGGTGTGTTTGTGCGCAGTGCCGGCAGACTGAGATAAACTGAAATCCCCTGTCGTTAACCCTTTCTCCTGGACTGGCCTCTGCTAGCGGTGTGGTCAGCAGCCCCCGTCAAACATAGCCACAGCGTACACACACTGCGTACGTACACACACACAGCTCCCCACCCCCGTTCTATTGGTTTCTAAGAATAGAAGTATACGCCCCTCTGTCTTTTCTATTCGCCTCTTTGTTGCTAGGGGAACGGGAGCTCACCAATGGCTAAAGTTATCAGCCACTGAGCAGCGTTAGCAATAGGGGGGGGGTAAATAAAAATGGCTCACAGACAGACGTCGTGGAGCCAACTGGCTCCATTTTAGAAGGAGTCTCATGGAGTGGAAGAGAGTAGACAGACACACTGGGCTACGTTACACACCCTCTGTCAGACAAAGGAGCCATGACTACTATTGGTCCTTCACTGGCGAAGCACAGGACATCACACCCTGCTGCTGCCAGACAAGCCCCACTACTTCACACAGCACACTTCCAAAGTGGAAGTAAGGACAAGTCAATGTTTTTCAAATACTCTACAAACCATAGACTACAATCAAAGTACAATACAAATTCTCAACTATATTTATATGGACAGGGTTGGGGAGTCACGGATGACAAAAAAACAGTAACTGTAATCCGTTACCAGCAAAAAATATTGTAATCAGATTAGATACTTTTGAAAAACTAGATGATTACTTTTAAAAATTCAGAAAGAACATGTGGGAAAGAACTTGACACCTGTTTTCTATATGACATTCAAATCAGCATTGAAAAAAGGTTCAAGTTTCTTCCACCTGAGCGAGTCTGACTACAAGCCAGAGACCACTATGATGACACACCAAATGTGTTTGATGGATCACGGGAAAAGAGCAGGAATAGACTTTTTGGGGTTACAGTCCAAGCTGTCTTCTGATGGTGCGACTGCTGTCGGCATCCAAAGATTATCCAACTTGAATAAACACTTGGAGGTAAGGATGACAGCAGTGGTTTAGTCTACGGCGATACGGATATCCCTTATTATTGATATCTACATAGCGTATTGATGCGAATCACACTGCAGCTCTCTCATTTAGCTATTTGTTTCTTACGGATTGTGGTTGTTGTGGATGGCTGTTCACAAATCTAAAAGGTGTATTTGAACACAATAACGGTTGAATACAAGAAGTTTAAGCTGACTATCAATCTTTTTTTTTTTTTTTTACCAGTGGACAGAGTGAAAAATGTGCTCTTGCAACAGCTACACAGTGCGGATCCAAGCCTATAGAATACAAGTGGGGCTTTTTTATCTTACATTTACATTTACATTTAAGTCATTTAGCAGACGCTCTTATCCAGAGCGACTTACAAATTGGAAAGTTCATACATATTCATCCTGGTCCCCCCGTGGGGAATGAACCCACAACCCTGGCGTTGCAAGCGCCATGCTCTACCAACTGAGCCACACGGGACCACGGGACCACCATCTTCAGTAGTGCTCAAAGCACGCCATTCCATGAGCGCAGCATTTATTTTTCACTCCAATCAATGAGCCCAATCAGTTCCCCGTGACGACAAAATCAGAAACAGAGTAGGGCTGGCTAATACAGTGGGGCAAAAAAGTATTTAGTCAGCCACCAATTGTGCAAGTTCTCCCACTTAAAAAGATGAGGCCTGTAATTTTCATCATAGGTACACTTCAACTATGACAGACAAAATGAGAAAATGAGAAATGAGAAAATGAGAAAATCACATTGTAGGATTTTTTATGAATTTATTTGCAAATTATGGTGGAAAATAAGTATTTGGTCAATAACAAAAGTTTCTCAATACTTTGTTATATACCCTTTGTTGGCAATGACAGAGGTCAAACGTTTTCTGTAAGTCTTCACAAGGTTTTCACACACTGTTGCTGGTATTTTGGCCCATTCCTCCATGCAGATCTCCTCTAGAGCAGTGATGTTTTGGGGCTGTTGCTGGGCAACACGGACTTTCAACTCCCTCCAAAGATTTTTTATGGGGTTGAGATTAGAGGTCGACCGATTAATCGGAATGGCCGATTAAATCGGGGCCGATTTCAAGTTTTCATAACAATCAGAAATTGGTATTTTTGGGCGCCCAAAAACTAGTAACTAATGGATTACACTTAGAAAGTAACCTACCCACCTTTGTATATGGATACCAGTAGTCATCACTGCTTGGGTGTACAAGATTCCTCACTGTTGGCCATGGTTTACCTTCATTACATGCTGGTGAAGTATGAAAGTTTTATCCCATCACACAAGTGATAGTGAGTGAAATTTTTAAAACCCAGACTAGACAGCTAGCACATAACAGTACTAAAATGCTGCTAGCAGTAGGTGGTACCGCAATGCCACGCACAACAAAAACTGAGCATTCATTTTCCACAATTCTGTTCATTGATACTCTCATTTTAGCAGGGTCTGCTCTGTTCTAAATTTTGGGAGTTGAGACAGAAAAGGTTATCGTTAGAAGGAGAATCGACCAATTGTTGGACCAAACCTCAAATGCAAATAGAAAGTTGAAACTACTTGTTGTCAGAGAGGTTGAAATGATCATTCGGCTTTGTTGTTGTGAGAGGCAGGGGGAGGGGCTTGGTGTCTGTGTGTGAGTGGGAAGGTGCACAGTGCACACAGCGTAGAAGGATCGAAGGAGACGAGACCAAAAAAGACAAATGCTCATAAAAACTGAAAACATTGCGTTAAAACATGCATTCAAATGAATTCCATATAGTCGCCCAGCCTTGCTTCTGTAGTCATTCAACTTCAGCCACTTATAGACCTTACATCTCTGAAATTAATTTGGACTTTGACTGGCCTGAAGACCCTACAAACTACAGCACCCTTCAGAGGGGCAAGGGTCCACACTTGGATGACAATCCTAAATGAGTCAGTGTCAGCAGACAGTATACACTCCCCTGCACCTTCACACGGCCAAGGTTAAATACCCATCCACCACCATCCATAATAATATATCAGTCCCCTCGGTACCAACAACATCAACAGAACAGTTATAGCCTGGTTGTATTCTCACACCAACAACAACACTATAGCTTTTTGTTGGATGAAAGACAAGTTCATAAATGGCAGTTACACAACTAGCTACGCTATGTGTCGGCAAAGCTGAGCTATGGCGTCAGCCCGACAACTTTATTAGCATGATACCGAGCCTGATACCATCTAGGAGAATGAAGTAGACGTGAGAGGAACCCAGATTGGTTGTGTTGAGGCTCAGAGAAACTGAAAGCTATTAGAGGAAACGATAACACACATGGAGATATAATTGGTAATTAACAGGTTAAGCCTCTGGTTACATTGGCCTGCTACTGTACATGATCTACTTTGTGTTCTCTCTCTCTAAGAACCACTAACCTCGGAGTCTTCCAACTAAACCCAAAGCTCTACAGCAAATGAATATTCACACAAAGGGCAGCTATAACTGAGGACATCTGAACAGAACCAGTTTGATATGAGGCCAGACACCAGAAAGATATGCATCATGCAGACCCTGATGGTGGAAGACTAGTAATATTACTAAAGACATTACTAGTGGAGCGTGGGCTGGGCATTAGTGATTCAACACACAGAGATGGATTACTCCACTGAAAGACTAAAAACGGCCACCTCTCCCCAGAGACCATTCTCACAACTCCATAAAACACAGTCTGAGGCAGGAAACAACCACAGTGTATCAACACAAGTTTCATTATTGATTGAGAGCGGTTAATATTAGAGACTAGTGCTTTCCCATGTCCTCTAGAAATCCTTAAGAGGCAAAGAAAACAAAGTCTGTCGGAATTGAAAAACACAAGACCCTTGTGGAATACAACTGAAGGCATTAACCTTTAATGAGCGCAGCTGATGCAAGGTATTGTTTGAGATTGCAACATTTAGCACCGTAATGCGTGTATTGCTAACTCTGGCACCCGCCACAAACATGGAGATTTGTGTGAAACTTTAGGGCTCCAGGGATTCTGGATTTGGCACTACACGAAACAGGACGTTAACCACTGGGGTCCTCTTTCACTGAGGAGGAGAGGCAAGGCAGGTCAATGAGGACAAACACCCGTTGACCTCCTTATATGTGTAGCCTGAGTGCAAAACGCAGGCTACAATGTGGCAGCGGTGGTGGGTGATTTGATTGCTTTGACAGGTATTGCCGTCTATCCTCAACCTACCTCTTGGTAAGATACCTCTGACAAGCTGAAGCCCAGCCTGCAGTATTGAGTAAACACAGGTTTCCCAGAGTAACTAGAGTGTAGCCTTGACCTCTGCTCAGTCTCCTGCCTCTCCTGGTGGCAATGCACTGGATCATACCTCAGTGTTATATAGCACCCATCACTATTGACAGGCCAAATATTTCTATACTTGCTCAATTACAGTACATAGGGCCAAATCCTCACGTGAACACACGTAAACATCTTGAACTTTCAGGTAAGCCATGTGCTGCAGATGAGTTATGTTCAATTATGTCAAGTTGGGCTTTAGATGATAGTGTATGTTCAATCACACCGGGGTTGACTGAATTTCAGTTGAAGGCCAGAACCTATAAGAAAAAAAACACAAAGGTCTAAAAATATGAGGTGATGACAAAGGGACATGACCACTGTTTTGGTTACAACACCAAGCACAGAGGTAAATCGTTTCATCCCATCTTCTGGAGACCATTACGAGCCAAATACTGTGTAGTAGAGGTCGACCGATTATGATTTTTCAACGCCGATACAGATTATTGGAGGACCAACAAAAGCCGATACCGATTAATCGGCCGGTTTAACATTTTTATTTGTAATAATGACAATTACAACAATACTGAATGAACACTTATTTTAACTTAATATAATACATCAATAAAATCAATTTAGCCTCAATAAATAATGAAACATGTTCAATTTGGTTTAAATAATGCAAAAACAAAAGTGTTGAAGAAAGTAAAAGTGCAATATGTGCCATGTAAAAAAAGCTAACGTTTAAGTTCCTTGCTCAGAACATGAGAACATATGAAAGCTGGTGGTTCCTTTTAACATGAGTCTTCAATATTCCCAGGTAAGAAGTTTTAGGTTGTAGTTATTATAGGAATTATAGGACTAATTCTCTCTATACCATTTGTATTTCATATACCTTTGATTATTGGATGTTCTTATAGGCACTTTATTATTGCTAGTGTAACAGTATAGCTTCCGTCCCTCTCCTCGCTCCTACCTGGGCTCGAACCAGGAACACATCGACAACAGCCGCTCTCGAAGCAGCGTTACCCATGCAGAGCAAGGGGAACAACTACTCCAAGTCTCAGAGCGAGTGACGTTTGAAACGCTATTAGCGCGCACCCCGCTAACTAGCTAGCCATTTCACATCGGTTACACCAGTCTAATCTCGGGAGTTGATAGGCTTGAAGTCATAAACAGCGCAATGCTTGAGGCATTGCGACGAGCTGCTGGCAAAACGCACGAAAGTGCTGTTTGAATGAATGCTTACGAGCCTGCTGCTGCCTACCACCGCTCAGTCAGACTGCTCTATCAAATCATAGACTTAATTATAACATAATAACACGCAGAAATACAAGCCTTAGGTCATTAATATGGTCCAATCCGGAAACTACCATCTCGAAAACTAAACGTTTATTCTTTCAGTGAAATACGGAACCGTTCCGTAATTTATCTAACGGGTGGCATCCATAAGTCTAAATATTCCTGTTACATTGCACAACCTTCAATGTTATGTAATAATTACATAAAATTCTGGCAAATTAGTTCGCAACGAGCCAGGCGGCCCAAACTGTTGCATATACCCTGACTCTGCGTGCAATGAACGCAAGAGAAGTGACACAATTTCACCTGATTAATATTGCCTGCTAACCTGGATTTCTTTTAGCTAAATATGCAGGTTTAAAAATATATACTTCTGTGTATTGATTTTAAGAAAGGCATTGATGTTTATAGTTAGGTACAGTCGTGCAACGATTGTGCTTTTTTCGCAAATGCGCTTTTGTTAAATCATCCCCCGTTTGGCGCAGTTGGCTGTCTTTGTTAGGAAGAAATAGTCTTCACACAGTTCGCAACGAGCCAGGCGGCCCAAACTGCTGCATATACCCTGACTCTGTTGCAAGAGAAGTGACACATTTTCCCTAGTTAAAATAAATGAATGTTAGCAGGCAATATTAACTAAATATGCAGGTTTAAAAATATATACTTGTGTATTGATTTTAAGAAAGGCATTGATGTTTATGCTTAGGTACACGGAGCAACGACAGTCCTTTTCGCGAATGCGCACCGCATAGATTATATGCAACGCAGGACACGCTAGATAAACTAGTAATATCATCAACCATGTGTAGTTAACTAGTGATTATGATTGATTGTTTTTTATAAGATAAGTTTAATGCTAGCTAGCAACTTACATTGGATTCTTACTGCATTTGTGTAACAGGCAGGCTCCACGTGGAGTGCAATGTAAAGCAGGTGGTTAGAGCGTTGGACACGTTAACCGTAAGGTTGCAAGATTGAATCCCCAAGCTGACAAGGTAAATATCTGTCGTTCTGCCCCTGAACAAGGCAGTTTACCCACCGTTCCTAGGCCGTCATTGAAAATAAGAATGTGTTCTTAACTGACTTGCCTAGTTAAAGGTGTAAAATATATATATATATATATATATATATATATATATATATATATATATATATATATATATATATATATATATAAAAAAATTAAATCGGCCAAATCGATGTCCAAAAATACAGATTTCCGATTGCTATGAAAACTTGAAATCAGCCCTAATTAATCGGCCATTCCGATTAATCAGTCGACCTTTACTGTATAGTATAACTATAAGACTCATTAGGTAAGCTTAAATGGGTTAGTGGAGTTTCAGTGAGATCATTCAACAGGACTGAGCAGTATTTTATGGTCAGCAATGGCTGTTTCATAAAAGGGCTACTTTCAGCTCTGACATCAAGTGTGGTATAAATAAGTCAAACATGGGACCACCTGTTAAAATACTACAGACAGTAGATGGCAATGCTGCTTCTCTTCATCCTCTAACATAGTCTCACGACACTGGCAAAGAGGTGAGATAAGCACAGAGATTACATTTCAGAAACCTAAAATTGACCTTACCTTACTCAAGTCAAAAACCTACCTTAAACATTGGGGGGAAAGTGTAACAATTATGAACAGAGCATACATTGTGGTTAAAGGCTTTATGACAAGGAAGACTCACCAAAATACTGTCCACCTTTGACTGTACAGATTTACTGAAAAAAAGAGAAACATAAGACAAATTAGTATGACACAAGTGTAACGTGAGCACCATGCATACACCGGATTTATTAATAAATCATTGTAACGTAAGGCATGAGACAACCCTCCCACCAGCTTCTCCCTGGTCGTAACCAATATATCCTAGGAACACGTTGTCATATGTAAAAATGGAGACAGACACTACATAAATGTCCTATAGCACTCAATGCCTATTAATAACACCTCCCTCGGAAAGTCTGTGACAGTCATTGAGGGGACTTCAATCCAGTACAAACCGGTATCTAGGCCTAATCCATATAAAAAGTACTGTAAAACCTGACTTGACCTCAAGGCAATATCATACTGCTAGAAACACAGAAAGGAAAGTCAACCAATCATTCAATTATCCCACAGCATATTAGTCAAAGGACCTATAAGAGACAGACAAGCTCTCTCAGACAGACAGTTAAAATCAAAGAGAGAAAACGGACTCACTGACTGTTGGTTACAATCGTTCACAGACAACCTGTTACAGTTCCCCACAGTGAAGTGAGCGGAGGCTGCTAATGCTTTTACAGTCAGAGATTCTTGTGGCCCCTTGCTGAGTCCGCCCACTCAAAAACAACACACATCTACTCCCATAGCCTGAATTGACCCAATTTCCTCTCCATAGCCTTCAAAAATGTTACGTGAGGCAAGGCCTAGACATTGGTGTGAACCACAACACAACTCAAAATGTTAATTGAGAGATGCAGAATTGAAAACACTTTCTCTCACTCTCAGTGTGCCTACACATTCTGCAGCTCAAGAGGTGTGTGGTCCATGACACTTCTCCAATTGAACCACATGGTAAATCCCTCTGTGTGGCACAGCCCACTTTCAGGTCAGTTTACCTGGATAACATAGTAGGAGATGGTAACTTGGCTCTCATGCAATGTCCTCTCATACAACTAAGAATCAATGCATGAACTGGTCATCCTGAGGCAGGCTACTTCTATTTGATCATCTATTACAATGAAGGGGCAGAACCTAGGACTTACTTATTTGTTAAGTAAAAGTAAAAGTCAGGGTCAGATGTCAGGTTGTTGCTGTGTGATATGGGGCCAGGTCAGAATGAGGGGCTGTTACTAGGTTACTCCGGGTAGATCAGAATCAGGAGACTGTTATTAGCTGTGACAGAGAAAGTAAAGCTTTAACGGACTGTTACTAGGTGAGGCCAGGATTTCTCAGTGTTGATAATAAGCAGGTCTGCCAGGTTCCTCTCATTAAGCTGTTTCTAGTCTAGGTAAGGCCAGGCAGGTACCGAGAGAGCGCCTCGTTAAGTCATTGTTGCTGTGGGGAGCTGGGAGGGGAAAGGCAGGATTTAGATTCTCCCTGCCGGCTCCTTACTGCACATCACTCCAGTTTTAAAATGTTCTGCAGCAATTATGCCCCAGTTCTGGTCACACAGAGCCCCTGACTGAGCATGACCTAACAAGCTCTGTCTAGAATCACTTAGTCTGGACAAGAACCTCACTTAGCAGGGTACACAATAATGTTGATGACTGGCATTACAAAGTGGGTTTAGGGGTAAATCAACCTGCAGTATTAAAAATGGCACAGATTCCTCTGACCTAAGAAAAATAAAAATCATAAAAATAACATTCCTGTGGGTCAGAGTGGAGTCTGTGTTTGTATTCCTCTAGAAAAGCCATCCCTCCCTGTCCCTAAATTCTGAGTTTGGTGATTTTCATGTGAAACATGGACCCATTGCCATGCAATGTACCTACGTTGAGACTGTACGTACGTTGAGACTGAGGAAGTTTGGTTTCTAAACACATCCTGTTGAACCCTGGGCTGGCAGTAGAGGAGTTCAGCTCTTAGTGATGAACCCCCTCACACTGCCTGTTGGCCACATTCATCTATATCCAAGCTGCACCAGGTCACTGAGGTAAACTTCAACATGTCTGATTTAATTCTATTAGTTTATTTAGTGGCATGCACCAACCGCCACAGCTTGAGATTTACATGATTGATTGTATATATTTGCAGGATTTTGTCTCACAAAAACCTTTTTGCACTAAGCAGCTAACTGCTGCATGTATTGAATTACCCTTAGCTACCCAGTTCAGAAACCCTTGAATGATCATCAACTAATGTGCCTACATCTACCACACAACAGGTCTTATTTCAGCCTTTTAATAAATCATTCTGAAACATTGAGAGAGATAAGAGCCTAAGTCAAAACAGAAATCAACATTCGAAAAAGATGACTGGTAATATGACCTGACATGTTCAAATAATTCACATCTTATGAAATAATAAACACTAAAATGTTACATTAATAGGGACTGTGTGTATGTTTTTTTCCTGAAAAGCAGCCTGATTTCCAAAGGCAGCAGAGCAGACTCCCCCACCCCCCCCCATCTGGCACCTCCTGCACTCCTCCCTATTGAACGTAAACAGTCAGAGCCCTGGCTGCTCACTGTCTGCCACGCTCCCTCAATATGGCCGCTTCAGGAAGAAATTAGATTGCCTGACATTCACCTCTAAACCTCAGCGACCGCAGACAGTATAGCCTGACACTGGGGAAGGCTGAAGCACCAAAGTTGTTCTATTCTGAATTATCAATGTGGGGAGACCCTCCAACGGCGAGCCTCTCTGATCTCATACTCTTCCACTAGAGTAGTGATGGTGAATCTTTTAAACTGAAGCCTGACATACCATCAGAACAGCCACCAAATTGAGTGTGGAGCAGATACAGCCCACTACTACAACTGGCCTTTAAGGATGGGAAAACTCCAGGACTGGATGGCATACCAGTGGAAGTATACAAACATTTTTTTGATATACTCAAAGGACCATTATTAGCTTGTTTTAACCACTCCTATATAAATGATAGATTATCAGACACGCAACAAGAAGGTGTGATATCATTATTACTGAAACATGACCCAAGTGGTATATATAAAGATCCAGTCCATTTAAAAAAATTGGAGACCTCTTACACTTCAGTGTTGTGATGCAAAAATCCTAGCAAAATGCTTGGCGCATAGAATAAAAAAAGTTGTCAGATATTATTCATCCTAATCAGACATGTTTTTTACATGGACGATACATTGGAGATAATATAAGGCAAGTACTGGAAACAATAGAACACTATGAAATATCGGGGACACCAGGCCTGGTTTTCATAGCTGATTTTGAAAAGGCCTTTGATAAAGTACGACTGGAGTTTATATATAAATGCCTAGAATATTTCAATTTTGGGGAAATTTTCTATAGTAACCCTAGGTGTAAAATAGTAAATAATGGCTACATCTCAGAAAGTTTTAAACTATCTAGAGGAGTAAAACAAGGTTGTCCACTATCGGCATATTTATTTATTATTGCCATCGAAATGTTAGCTGTTAAAATTAGATCAAACATTAATATTAAGGGATTAGAAATCCAGGGCCTAAAAACTAAGGTGTCATTGTACGCTGATGATTCATGTTCTTTTAAAACCACAACTAGAATCTCTCCACGGCCTCTTAGAGGATCTAGATACATTTGCTATCCTCTCTGGATTAAAACCAAATTATGATAAATGTACCATATTACGTATTGGATCACTAAAAAATACACATTTTACATTGCCATGTAGTTTACCAATTAAATGGTCTGACGGTGATGTGGACATACTCGGTATACAAATCCCAAAAGAAAGAAATGATCTCACTCCAATAAATTTTTATAGAAAGTTAGCAAAAATAGATAAGATCTTGCTACCATGGAAAGGAAAATACCTGTCTATTTGTGGGAAAATCACCCTGATTAACTCTTTAATCATATCACAGTTTACCTATTTGCTTATGGTTTTGCCTACACCTAGTGACCTGCTTTTTAAATTATATGAACAAAAAATATTCAATTTTATTTGGAACGGCAAGCCAGATAAAATTAAAAGGGCCTATTTATATAACGAATATGAATTCGGAGGGCAGAAATTATTAAAAATTAAAGCATTAGACCTCTCACTAAAGGCATCAGTCATACAAAAGTTATACTTAAATCCAAACTGGTTCTCTAGTAGATTGGTACGAATGTCTCATCCTATGTTCAAGAAGGGCCTTTTTCCCTTTATTCAGATTACACCTGCTCACTTTCGGTTGCTTGAAAAGGAAATAATCTCCAAAATATCTTTATTTTTTAAACAAGCCTTAGAAAGTTGGTTGCAATTTCAGTTTAATCCACCTGAAAGGACGGAACAAATAGTACAACAAATCTTGTGGTTAAATTCAAATATAGTAATTGATAAAAAAAATGTATTTATCGAAGAAATGTTTAAAAAATGTATAATTTTTGTGAATGATATCATAAATAGGACTGGTGGAGTAATGTCACACATGCAGCTAACACAGACATATGGAAATGTCTGCTCTACCCAAAATTACAACCAATTAATTGCAGCATTACCACAAAAATGGAAGAGGCAGGTGGAAGGGGATAAAAGTAAGGAACTTGTATGTCGGCCTTATATTAAAGAACATAAATGGTTAAAGAAAAGTGTGATAAATAAAAACATATACCAATTTCATTTAAGGACCAAAAAACTTACAGCTGTGCCATATAAATTGCAAAATAGTTGGGAAGAGATTTTCGATGTACCCATTCCATGGCACATGGTTTATGAATTGATACGCAAAACAACGCCGGATTCAAAACTTCGAATTTTTCAATTTAAATTATTGTACAAAATTCTTGCAACTAATAGAATGTTATATATATGGGGGATACAATCTTCCCAGCTCTGTAGATTCTGCTGTGAGGAGCCAGAGTCATTAGACCATTTATTTTGGTATTGTCCGCATGTAGCTCGTTTTTGGTCACAGGTCCAGGAATGGTTGAAGAATTGCAACATTTGCGTAGAACTAACGCTACAGATAGCAATACTGGGGGATTTGAAAAGCCATAGTCAATCAATCAATAGTATAATAATTATTTTAGCAAAAATGTTTATTTTTAATTTACAATCCGTGGAAGCTATGAGAATAGGAAGATTCAAATCTTTTGTGAAGCATCACAGCACAGTTGAAAAATATATGGCAAATAAAAATCCGAAATGGATGATGTTGGAAGATAGATGGGAAAGGTTGAGTGGAGCTGAAGGGTGGGACTAATAACAAGATAAACAATGTAGGGCATACGGGATCTGTGAAATGTGTATAGGTGCGGAGCTATTGTGAAATAGCAGTTACAAGTGGAAATCAAACTGGATGGACAACAGAAATAGAGGAAGGACTAAGAACAAACAAGAGAGAACTATTATAAAGTAGACTGTGTCTGTAAAATGTGTATAAGATGTATAAATTGAAGGTAAAAACAGAAATGTTTATCAGTTTACTCCAATTGGGGGATCGGTGGTAGGGTTTGCGGGTAATAATAATAAAGGTATACTCTTTAAAAAAAGTATGTATGTCTATGTAGGTATGTGTATGTATATATGTGTATATGTATGCATACGTGAATGGATATATATATTTACCCCCAAAAATATGGGGGATTGGAAATGATGCAGACAATTACATTAGGAGCAACATTCTTTCCGCAATATTAAGCTGATCCACCCCCCCACAAAAAAAAAAAACTCGCAAACAAAAAGGACATAAATGATGGACTATCGAATAAATAAAACATTTATTGTGGAACTGGGATTCCTGGGAGTGCATTCTGATGAAGATCATCAAAGGTAAGTGAATATTTATAATGCTATTTCTGGCTTCTGTTGACTCCACAACATGGCGGATATCTGTATGGCTTGGTTTTGTGTCTGAGCTCTGTACTCAGATTATTGCATGGTGTGCTTTTTCTGTAAAGTTTTTTTGAAATCTGACACAGCGGTTGCATTAAGGAGAAGTGGATCTTAAATTCCATGCATAACAGTTGTATCTTTTAGCAATGTTTATTATGAGTATTTCTGTAAATTGACGTGGCTCTCTGCAAAATCACCGGATCTTTTGGAACTACTGAACATAACGCGCCAATGTAAACTGAGATTTTTTGATATAAATATGAACTTTACCGTACAAAACATACATGTATTGTGTAACATGAAGTCCTATGAGTGTCATCTGATGAAGATCAAAGGTTAGTGATTAATTTTATCTATTTCTGCTTTTTGTGACTCCTCTTTTTGGCTGGAAAAATGTCTGTGTTTCTCTGTGACTTGGCTCTGACCTAACATAATCGTTTGGTGTGCTTTCGTCGTGAAGCCTTTTTGAAATCGGACACTGTGGCTGGATTTACAACAAGTGTATCTTTAGAATGGTGTAAAATACTTGCATGTTTGATGAATTTTAATTATGGGATTTCTATTGTTTTGAATTTGGCGCCCTGCAGTTTCACTGGCTGTTGACGAGGTGGCGTCCCACGCTAGCGTCCCACATACCCTAGTGAGGTTAACCCGGTAGCCAGCCGCACCAATGTGTCGGAGGAAACGCCGTACACCTGGCAACCGTGTCAGCATGTGCAGCGCCCGGCCCGCCACAGGAGTCGCTAGTGCACGATGGGACAAAGACATCCCTGGCGGCGAAACCCTCCCCTATCCCGGACGACGCTCGGCTAATTGTGCGCTGCCCCATGGGTCTCCCGGTCGCGGCCGGCTGCGACAGAGTTTGGATTCGAACCCAGAATCTCTAGTAGCACATCAATGCCTTAGACCACCGTGCCACTCGGGAGACATGACCACCACTTTACATGTTGCGTTTATATTTTTGTTCAGTATAAAAACTGCCAAATCAATCCTCAGTCTCCCACTGACTCGAGAGACATGCAAAGCTCTCATCATAACTTTCCAAAGGGCAGGCCAGCACCACCAGAACCAAGCCAAGGACAGATCTTTTCAATGGGAGGCAGTGTTTACTTTTGTGCCAGCTCTCCAAATGTAGATCATAGGTATCATCTATCACTCAGGCTGTACTCACCCAGTCATGTGTAATGTGCACCATTCAGGACTCTAACCTGTAGATTGACATTATGGCAATTCCATGGTAACAGAATGATGCTGAGACAGATTTTTCACCTTAATATGCATGCCAAAAAAAAACCATTGATTGCAAAGTTAAACAAACCATACAACTCTATGCACAAGGATGTTCAACAATTTCCACTAACAATGTTACAAAAACACATTTACTCGAAGAACAGCGCAGATGTGAAGTTAACATAATGATAGTTGAAAACTGTGACCAAGTTCTCCAAAAACTCTTAAAAATCTGCTCTGAATTACGATTCAAAAAAGTCTGTAGAAAGAATGGGGTGTCAACTATGATGCCACTGAGCAAAAAAAAAAAAAACCTCTTTGGTTATTGAACTACAGTAAGTGAAGTGGATTAACACCTGATAACAGAATGACATCATGGGTCCCTGATCTGTACAAAACAGAAATGCATAATTATAAGGGATGTAACGATTCACAAATATGTATATTCAAATGTTTAAGATGAGTGCATCAGTCCTCGAACCCCAAATTGATCCAAATGTAGCATGCATCAGTCAAAAAACTGATTTAAAATGTTACAAATTAATGGTTCGC
The DNA here is from genome assembly GCF_029448725.1 of Salvelinus fontinalis. Classification (NCBI taxonomy): domain Eukaryota; kingdom Metazoa; phylum Chordata; class Actinopteri; order Salmoniformes; family Salmonidae; genus Salvelinus; species Salvelinus fontinalis. The sequence continues at coordinate 21,185,335 of NC_074699.1, forward strand.
ACATTTCTTTTGCTCTGACCAACGCGAGATAGGTGACCAGTTTAAGAGTCTTATGGCTTGGGGGTAAAAACTGTTGAGAAGCCTTTTGTCCTAGACTTGACACTCCGGTACCACTTGCCATGCAGTAGTAGAGAGAACAGTCTATGATTGGGGTGGCTGGGGGTCTTTGACAATTTCTAGGGCCTTCCTCTGACACCGCCTTGTGTAGAGGTCCTGGATGGCAGGCAGCTTAGCCCCAGTGATGTATTAAACGATCGCTTTTTTACATGGCACATACTGCACTTTAAATAAACAAATTAAAAAATATTAAATAAATTAAAAAGACAAAATATAAAAACTGAAAAATAAATTATATATATATATATATATATATATATATATATTACACACACACACAGTGGGGAGAACAAGTATTTGATACACTGCCGATTTTGCAGGTTTTCCTACTTACAAAGCATGTAGAGGTCTGTAATTTTTATCATAGGTACACTTCAACTGTTCTACGAACTTTACGGATACTATTTGGAATTTTTGTCAACCCTTGATGACATGCCTAAGGCTGTGGAATACTGAACATAACGCGCCAAACAAAGGGAGTATTTTTTTATATAAAAATAATCTTTATTGAACAAAAGGAACATTTATTGTGTAACTGGGAGTCTCGTGAGTGCAAACATCTGAAGATTAAAGGTAAGCGATTAATTTTATTGCTTTTCTGGCTTTCGTGACCAATCTACATTGCTGCTAGCTGTTCGTAATGTTCTGTCTAGTGATCGATAAACTCAAACGCTTGGATTGCTTTCGCTGTAAAGCATATTTTCAAAATCTGACATGATAGGTTGATTAACAACAAGCTAAGCTGTGTTTTGGTATATTTCACTTGTGATTTCATGAAAATAAATATTTTTTGGTAATTATTTTTTAATTTGGCGCTCTGCAATTCAGCGGTTGTTTACAAAAATGATCCCGTTGAAGGTAAAGGGATCCGTGCGCCAAGAGGTTAACAAAGGTGTCAGTGATAACGAGTACAAGGCTGGAGATCACTCTGTCATGCTGATTGAGTTCGAATAACAGACTGGAAGCTTCAAGAGGGTGGGGCTTGGAATCATTGTTCTTCCTCTGTCAACCATGGTTACCTGCAAGGAAACACGTGCCGTCATCATTGCTTTGCACAAAAAGGGCTTCACAGGCAAGGATATTGCTGCCAGTAAGATTGCACCGAAATCAACCATTTATCGGATCATCAAGAAACTTCAAGGAGAGCGGTTCAATTGTTGTGAAGAAGGCTTCCGAGCTCCCAAGAAAGTCCAGCAAGAGCCAAGACCGTCTCCTAAAGTTGATTCAACTGCAGGATTGGGGCACCACCAGTACAGAGCTTGCTCAGGAATGGCAGCAGGCAGGTGTGAGTGCATCTGTACGCACAGTGAGGCGAAGACTTTTGGAGGATGGCCTGGTGTCAAGAAGGGCAGCAAAGAAGCCACTTCTCTCCAGGAAAAACATCAGGGACAGACTGATATTCTGCAAAAGGTACAGGGATTGGACTGCTGAGGACTGGGGTAAAGTCATTTTCTCTGATGAATCCCCTTTCCGATTGTTTGGGGCATCTGGAAAAAAGCTTGTCCGGAGAAGACAAGGTGAGCTCTACCATCAGTCCTGTGTCATGCAAACAGTAAAGCATCCTGAGACCATTCATGTGTGGGGTTGCTTCTCAGCCAAGGGAGTGGGCTCACTCACAATTTTGCCTAAGAACACAGCCATGAATAAAGAATGGTACCAACACATCCTCCGAGAGCACCTTCTCCCAACCCCCCAGGAACAGTTTGGTGATGAACAATGCCTTTTCAAGCATGATGGAGCACCTTGGCATAAGGCAAAAGTGATAACTAAGTGGCTCGGAGAACAAAACATCAATATTTTGGGTCCATGGCCAGGAAACTCCCCAGAACTTAATCCCATTGAGAACTTGTGGTCAATCCTCAAGAGGTGGGGGTAGACAAACAAAACCCCACAAATTCTGACAAACTCCAAGCATTGATTATGCAAGAATGGGCTGCCATCAGTCAGGATGTGGCCCAGAAGTTAATTGACAGCATGCTAGGGCGGATTGCAGAGGTCTTGAAAAAGAAGGGTCAACACTGCAAATATTGACTCTTTGCATAAACTTCATGTAATTGTCAATAAAAGTATTTGACACTTATGAAATGCTTGTAATTATACTTCAGTATTCCATAGTAACATCTGACTAAAATATCTAAAGACACTGAAGCAGCAAACTGTGTGAAAATTAATATTTGTGTAATTCAAAACTTTTGGCCACGACTGTAGACTTTGCCTTGTGCACAGGGGAATTGCCATGCTGAAAGAGGAAAGGGCCTTCCCCAACTGCTGCCACAAAGTTGGAAGCACGGAATTGTCTAGAAAGTCATTGTATGCAGTAGCGTTAAGATTTCCCTTCACTGGAACTAAGGGGCCTATTCTGAACCTGTTCTGTGAGCTTGTGTGGCCTACCACTTGGTGGCTGAGCCGTTGCTGCTTCAAAACATTTCCACTACACAATAACAGTAATTCACAGTTGACCGGGGCAGCTTTAGCAGGGCAGAAATTTGACAAACTGACTTGTTGGAAAGGTGGCATCCTATGACGGTGCCACGTTGAAGGCCACTGAGCTCTTCAGTGAGGTCATTCTACTGCCAATGTTTATCTATGGAGATTGCATGGCTGTGTGCTCGATTTTATACACCTGTCAGCAACGGGTGTGGCTGAAATAGCCGAATCCACTAATTTGAAGGGGTGTCCACATACACTATATATACAAAAGGATCTAGATACATAGACTAGTCTTGAGAGGGAAAGATGCACATCCCTAATAATTATGGATATGTGATGTATTCATTGCGATGTATCTTGAACAGGTACACAAAAAGGTATAAAAATGCAATATCCTCATTTGCATGTTTGGGTATTATTTTACACATTAGAATAATAGCCAATACGCTCCCCCCAAACAAGACCACATTTGGTTGGTACGGACCAGACCAAATCTGAACCAATCATATAAGTCTCTCAAGTTTGGACATCATAGTAGAGCACAGTAAAGTAGCGTTCAGTACATTATACTGTACTCTAGTGTGCTTTAATCTCTGTACAGTGCTGTTTTGTATTGATATAGACTCGACTTTTCTTTACTGTACTGCAATGTGCTGTCTAAACTTGTGAAACATGTCTAAAATTCAACTACTTTTCAACGTTCATGCACATCCGGTGCTCAGTGGTTGAGGACGCTGGTTACAGTAAATGGAAACAGAGGGGGCTTATTAGGTAGGTGTCAGTAAGAGCCAGGAGAGATGACATTAACTGGAAAGAGAGAGTGAAAGAGAGAGGGGTTGTCTAGACTTTTCACAATTATGAGCTGAACATAACAGTATGTCAGTGGAAGGAAGGACAGTAGCAGGTGAACCAACTGTGGTTTGTGACTACTATCGTTTCCCATTTTATCCAATTCAATTGCAGTCGTTCTGTTATTGATTTCAGCCATTCTGTTACAGATTTTGTAACATAATGACATTTTAAATACGTGTGGTTTTTTGTAAAAGAATGACAAGTCACTAGGCAATATTTCTTAAACTTACAGAAGGCAAATAAATTGAGCAAAATTAAATACAAAAAGTTGATATTAGTTGGCAAGGGTCTTAACTTCAACAATATTGTGTTTTAATGTTATTCTAATAGCTTTTAAGACTTCTGGAAGACGTCCGGGTTAGGGGAGGGTTTGGCCTGGGTAGGCCATCATTGTCAATAAGAATTTGTTCTTAACTGACTTGCCTAGTTAAATAAAGGTAATTTTTAAAATAAAAAACATGTTTTCTAAGACACCATTGTTTGACCTGAAATCAAAGGCTTTGCTTATTCCTAAATTTAGGATGGAAAATTGTTTTTAAAAAGCTATAGGCCTTAATTAAAAATATATAGACTCAACCTTCATTTGATGTGCTCCTATGAACTTCACGTGCTCATGGGTCCTATAACATGGAAATGGCCATTACAAAATCTTCCATGGTATTTCAAAATACTACTACATTAGTTTGTCATCTCATAAAGGGAGTTCCAACACTTCCCCTGTAATAAAACAGGAAAAAGCTAAACAATTATTTCCATGTTTTAAATGTATTTGGCCTATTCCATAGCAATTTCTGATGTTGACCATAAAACATCAAGTCAATGTATTGACATCCCACGTATGGATCCATGTCATCCGGAGTCACATTCCTTCCCACTGGTTCAGGGGTAGCACTGGGGGACACTGGCTTTACAGCAGATTACTGTGCAGAAAATCAAGAAATATACTGTAGCGTATTTTCCGATGATTAACATAAGCCTATGTTAATGGTTGCATTTTGCAATTTATGACTAGGCTATGGTTACATTTTACCTCAACAAAACAAAGGAGATGATTGCTGACTTCAGGAAACAGCAGAGGGAGCACCCCCCCTATCCACATCGACGGGACAGTAGTGGAGAGGGTAGTAAGTTAAGTTCCTCGGTGTACACATCACGGACAAACTGAAATGTTCCACCCACATAGACAGCGTGGTGAAGAAGGGGCAGCAGCGCCTCTTCAACCTCAGGAGGCTGAAGAAATTCGGCTTGTCACCAAAAGCACTCACAAACTTCTACAGATGCACAATCGAGAGCATCCTGTCGGGCTGTACCACCACCTGGTACGACAACTGCTCCGCCCACAACCGTAAGGCTCTCCAGAGGGTAGTGAGGTCTGCACAACGCATCACCGGAGGCAAACTACCTGCCCTCCAGGACACCTACACCACCCGATGTCACAGGAAGGCCATAAAGATCATCAAGGACAACAACCACCCGAGCCACTGCCTGTTCACCCCGCTATCATCCAGAAGGCGAGGTCAGTACAGGTGCATCAAAGCAGGGACCGTGAGACTGAAAAACAGCTTCTATCTCAAGGCCATCAGACTGTTAAACAGCCACCACTAACATTTAGTGGCTGCTGCCAACCTACTGACTCAACTCCAGCCACTTTAATAATGGGAATTGATGGAAATTTATGTAAAAATGTATCACTAGCCACTTTAAACAATGCCACTTAATATAATGTTTACATACCCTACATTACTCATCTCATATGTATATACTGTACTCGATACCATCTACTGCATCTTGCCTATGCCGTTCCGTACCATCACTCATTCATATATCTTTATGTACATATTCTTTATCCCTTTACACTTGTATGTATAAGGTAGTAGTTGTGGAATTGTTAGGTTAGATTACTCGTTGGTTATTACTGCATTGTCGGAACTAGAAGCACAAGCATTTCGCTACCCTCGCATTAATATTTTACATTTACATTTAAGTCATTTAGCAGACGCTCTTATCCAGAGCGACTTACAAATTGGTGCATTCACCTTATGATATCCAGTGGAACAACCACTTTACAATAGTGCATCTAACTCTTTTAAGGGGGGGGGGGTTAGAAGGATTACTTTATCCTATCCTAGGTATTCCTTAAAGAGGTGGGGTTTCAGGTGTCTCCGGAAGGTGGTGATTGACTCCGCTGACCTGGCGTCGTGAGGGAGTTTGTTCCACCATTGGGGTGCCAGAGCAGCGAACAGTTTTGACTGGCCTGAGCGGCAACTGTACTTCCTCAGAGGTAGGGAGGCGAGCAGGCCAGAGGTGGATGAACGCAGTGCCCTTGTTTGGGTGTAGGGCCTGATCAGAGCCTGAAGGTACGGAGGTGCCGTTCCCCTCACAGCTCCGTAGGCAAGCACCATGGTCTTGTAGCGGATGCGAGCTTCAACTGGAAGCCAGTGGAGAGAGCGGAGGAGCGGGGTGACGTGAGAGAACTTGGGAAAGTTGAACACCAGACGGGCTGCGGCGTTCTGGATGAGTTGTAGGGGTTTAATGGCACAGGCTGTGTATATCTGCATGTGACAAATAAAATTTGATTTGAAGTGGTTCTATATTTTTCATATTATGCCCATTATATTAGAAAAGTTTTAAAATAAAGTGCCAGTCATGACTTTCCCAATGTTGTAATTTGACAGACAGACAGTCTGTGTGCTTCAGTTCCTGACATGCCACTATATATAATCTAAAACTATTTACACAATATTGCAACCAAGACAAATCACAAGTCGTTTCTGAATGATTATGTACCACATAATACGGTGATATAAAGTTAGACAATTAACATTTAAGTATGTTTATCTGAAACATCAGTCAACAACAGTTCAAATGCAAAAAGCAAACCACATCTATTAACATATTATGGTTCCTGATGATACTTCATAATCCATGTAGGGAGTTTCTATATGAAACCAAAGTATAAGACAACAGGTGAAACGTGCATAAAAGTAAAATCAGCATATTATTCAGTGTGCAAATTGAGCATATAATTCTGGAAACTGACTGAGGAATGAGTGCAACAATTTTTACCTACAGATATGTGAAGAGATTAATGTTGAATGTAGGCGTATAATATTTTGCAGGTTTGTAATGATACAACATGCAGGTCATTATTATTGCTGAAGATATGCTAAGGTGCAGGGCAGGCTGTGCTATTATTACCATTGTAATTTATACCGCCATGGATTTAAAATACATGTCCAGACATGCAAAAAAAATAATGATTGTGGTTTTCAACCCAGTTAGCCAGTTGTGCACGCCTGCACTTTCTCCCATAAACGAACTTCGTTATAACGCGGGCAAGCGTACTAGTTACATATATTGTTTTCCCGAAATTACGCAAATTGGCTAGAGTGCGTGCACTAATGAGGATACGGAAACCTTGCACAAGTCCAGCCCATATATACCTTAGTGGCCCAGCTCGCTAATGTTAGTTACCAACCGCGAGGTTTCTTGCAGCACCCGGGTTGTTAATAATCACCCATTTTGACCGTTTTAGTCGAAACCTGTCCACCACAACGAAAAAGGCAGCGATAACTTATTGCTAATGTCAGGAAGATGTGTCCGACAATTTATAGTAAACAATATTAGCTCTTGGTACCAGGAAAATCACGAAAAAGTAAAAATTGTCAACGCCAATCACAAAGGTTGATATGTTTACGTTTATGAAAATGGGCGAAGGAGGCAACACACTCAGTAGCTGCAAGTTAGTAATGAGCTGGCTAATTAAATATCTGGACTAGCCAGCTAGATGTAGCCACACTATAATGGCAAAACATATGGAGCTGGCTCAACTAATGTTTGTTAACTAAGCTAGCTATCTGGCTAGCACTCAAAGTAGCACAATGCTAGCTAATGGTCCTCTTACCAGATGGAATTCTTTATTTTGAGCTGCAACGCACTGGCCTCAGTCCCTTGCAGTCCAGGAACTAGGGATGGTAAGGTGCTTATTCCAGAGCCCAGCTTCGGGTGCTGATCATGTTGTTGTTGATCCTCAGTCATCACGATGAGATTCAGGATGGGAGGAAGGGGATCTTTAACATGCAGGCCTCAACCTGGACCTCGAGAAAGCAGTTATTTTCCTACTGTACATTACGGACCCATCCGTTCTCATTTGCGATATACGTGGCCTCAGTTCGAAGGTAGAAACTGTGCCGGGAAAACATGGTTGGACAGTTAATTTCGAACACCATGCACAGACATGTATTAAAAAAAAAAAAAAAAAAAAGTACAGAGGAATACAAAATGCACGCTTTCACCAGGATTCTGTCGCAGCCTTTTGGGACGACCCGTGCGTTTGCAAACACTAGTGGTGGAAGTGTTTGTGATGCTAACTAGTATTCTGCTAGCAGCACGAACAGTGACATCAATTTGTATGTTAATGAGGAAACCTTCTAAATAAAAGCCCGCATTTCAAAACTTTGCAATGTGGATAACTCGTTCAAAATATGTTTACTCTGAAAACATTTTTGTTGTCTCTACTAACCAAATATGTGTCGTTTTGGAGGGGGACTGTGTCGCACGGCCTACTCTGCTGGCTTTTCACGCCGTCTCCTCCATAGCAATATACTGTAATAGATTGTACATAGGAAACATATTGGCTTGTAGAGAAAAAACTTTTCTATCTGTCTCAGCTAAAGTGGGATGGGAAATACTCAGTAGGGTCTCTATTAACCAAATATGGTTAGTTTTGGAGTGGGACTGTGTTGTACATACACAGGAAGTAGGGGTGCTGCAGCACCCACTGAAAAATTGGAATACTATTTAATTACAATTTTAAAATCACAAAAAGTAGTGCACTGGGCCTTTACTATTAGTATTAGGGAACAATGAAGCCTTGATTATATATATTTTTTTCCACAAACGTTTTTTTCCTGTCCTTGTTCTCTCTCTCTACAAGCCAATATGTATCCCATGAACAGTCTATTACAGTATATTGCATTGGGGGCTATGTAGGAGTGGAGTGAAAAGCCTGCAGCAGGCCGTGCGACACAGTCCCCCTCCAAAATTACACCCTACTGAGTATTTCCAACCCCACTTCAGCTGAGACAGGTATAAAAGATCTCTCTACAAGCCAATAAGTATCCCACCGTGTTTTGAGTTGCAGTGAAAGGAGTGGGTGAAGTAAGGTGTCACCATTTCTTTAAATATAGCCAAAAGAATAGCTTTCAACATACCAGTACTTGTACAAACGTTCAAAATAAATGCTGGTATAAATACAAAATACGTTAAAAAAAAAATCTATATTCACAGTTTAGCATGTCTTTGCAGGGGAACTCTTATTTTGAAGAAAAGAATGCGCGATCGTTCTGCCAGCATAATATCCAACTGCTAGGAGAACGGTAATGTGATGCTGCTGCTCCTGCTGCTGTCAAGCGCCGCCGCGTACACTAGTGAAGAATTACGTGCTTTTTTAAAACTTTTTTTTTTTTTTTTTTACACAGCGGTGGTGAGCAGCCAAGTACTGTGTCCCTAATGGCAACATTTGGCTTAAATGCCCACAGTAAAAATGCTTTATAAAAATGTATGAATGAGCAGTACTATGGACGTGGTCTTCAATAATCCAATGAGTTTGTAAGATAACAGTTAGACATTTCTATTTCATTTAAATGCAATTATTTACAATCAATGGTAAACACATGAATATGTCAATGGCATTATGCTCCATGTGTAGACATGTAGCGAATATGTTAGCCTTAGTAAAGACTGTCCCCCTACACATTTGCACATTTCAGCTTTTCACATTTTATGTTTAGCAAACAACTCAAATGAATGTGTTCATTAGTCCACAATGGGCCCTAACATCATATTTTTGCTAAATGTCTCAAAGTCAAAATTGTGGAAAACAGCGACACAGCAAAAGTGCGTGTTCCTCCGCCTTTGGTTGCACAGCAGAAAAAAACATTTAGCAACGACTTGTTGCTATGCAACCGCAACGCCACCCGCCAGATTCAGCACAACAAAATGTCTGAAAGAAGAATCCATGACGTGAGTCAATGTATTGTTTCAAACAACTAGCTACAGTATTATACTGCTAAAAAAACGTTAACATACCCATTCACAAGTTAAATACAAGAATAACTAACTAGCTATAGCCACCTTTATGTGTCCTAGCTATATCGCTGTTTAAGATCTAAATTAGCTAACTGCTAGCTAGATAGTTAGTATGCTAGCTAAAACTATAGTATACGCAGCCTGACTTTCAACGAAAGCGTTGTTCCTTTGAAATGTTATATGCCTGTTGACTAAAATAACCAACAACTACTATATTTGTAATTAGCTACCTAACTTACTACATTTGTTTATTTAGACCAAAAGATCCATGTCATCCAAGGCAGAAAGGTCTCAAGGAGGAAAATCTGTGAGACGTCCAGCCTCTGTCCCCTCAAAGAAACCATCCACGATAGACCTACTTGCTAAAGAGGAGGAATACAAGTAAGGTTCCTTGCCCAAACATCTGTACCCATTGCCAAACACCTTTTGAGTCAATGTAGACTGTATCATATGAGATGCTGTAACCAGATGGCTATAGCAATAAAATAAATAATATTTCTCCCATTCCAGACGTATAAATGCAGAGCTGGAGGCAAAAACAGCCGAACTAGTAAGGCAAGCAGAACAGGTTATGGTAAGTGGTTTAAGCTAGCTACCTGACCAATTGACACTCTTCAAAACAACATAAACCATTCATTTTTAGACATATTTGTTTTATTTAAACATTCTTTTTTTTCAGAGTGACCAAAATGAAGTCTTGTCAAAGCCAATCTCTTTCCACCTTGATGTTGACATTGAGGAGGAGGATTTCAAGTAATAAAATATTGCATTGCTTTAAACGTATAGCATTTCAGTGTAGTAGACTGGATAAGAATATATGAGAACAGCCTATAATACAAATGTATTTGTCTTTAGGAATGTGAACATGCTGGAATCTTCAGTTATGAAGCCCACTACTAAGGTGCAGTATTCAATTCAGTTTGATAGGTAAAATGTAACATCTCAGAGACGCAAAGGTAATGCAATCAGTTAGTAAAACTGGGGAGGAATCTCAATTTCATTTCCTTGATTCCTCCGTCCTCTCCCCTCACCTCCTTTTCAAAACCCATTGAATGAGAAGGTCAGAAATATAAATCATATTTCCATTGCTCAGGTAATGCCAAAGAAAAGGGTCACATCAAAATCCAATTCACAAAACAGACCTGGAAACCAGAGAAAAGCACAGTAAGAATGTTATCCTTATCACAAACGTTCACACAAATATCTATTGGAAACATTGGAAGATTGTGAAAGGTTATGGCTTAATGAGTGTCCAGCATTGTGGATATCAGTTCCTTATGTTTGACTTTTTCAATTTTTTGTTTGAGTTGTATTTTGTTTATTTGTTATTTTATTTCAGAACAACAAAGGCAGCTGCAATTGAGAATGTTGCGGTTCTTGAAGATTTTGTGGATTTTTCCTTGGCTAAAACAATACGTAACATTGAGGGGAAGCTGGATGATGGAGATACTCATGACAATCTTATGGAAGATATCATGCCCAGTGTTGGGGATGAGATGGGATCAGGTGAATTCTGATTTCATTTATTACACTTTCTGTGTCTTTCTCACACATTCACATCTAGAGCACAAGAATGGATCTTTGCAAAAACATAACAAAGTTATTTATCAGAGTTCCAGAATATCAATTGTTTCAGCCTTCTTAGTTTGAGCTTCTCGCATATCCTTAAAATGATATAATCTCGGATATCCTAAAAATTATATAATTCTTTATGTAACTATAGTATAATATTTTTTGTGTGTGCTGTGTTTTAGATGCTCAAATCCGTTTTCTCAAAGCAAAACTTTGTGTAATGCAAGAAGAATTTAACCGGCTATCATATGAGTGCAACAAAAAGGTAATGATAGAAATATGAGAGATGGAAATTAGCTATATTTTTGAGTAAAATGTAACATTGAAACAAGTATAAAACATTTATTTGTTCTAGGATGATGCAAACAGTAGTTTAAGCACCAACATAAAGGAGGTGGAGGAGGATCGAGCTAGACTACAGAAGACCACAAACATTCAGCAAACCCAGATAGAGAAACACAGAGCTTTAGCGGAGGAGTCAAACAGAAAAGGTGATGGGCTCCAGCAACAAGTAACTGCTCTACAGAAGGTGGGTGTCAAGGATAAAACAGTTATTACATTGATTCTCTTTCTAGTTAGTAATTTTGGTAATATTAAACAGCACATATTGTAACCATGAAAGTCCATGAACAGTGACTGAGAGAAACCTAGACGTGTGTAGACAGCAGTTGAGATAGCTGTTAATGTCTTATTGCTGAATGGGGAGGGGGACGTTATACAGCTTAGACAAGGTTGTTAATGAAGGATGAAATCAACCCCTCAGCAGGGGAATGCCTGGCATGGTCTCATTAACATGATCAGCCTGTAAGGTGAACCTCTCCTGCAGCTGGCGATAGTGCGGCGCTCATTTGACAGATAACTTTGGAATTCAGAGAAATCCCACAGCGACATTTCCCTCGCCTTGACTAGGGGTGGAGTAAAACATGGTTGTATAATATTTCCCACTGGGAGGGATCACAACAGAGACATACACTGAATGTACAAAACATTAGGAACACCTTCCTAATATTGAGTTGCACCCCCTTTTGCCATCAGAATCGCCTCAACTCGTCAGGGCATGGACTCTACAAGGTGTCGAAAGCGTTCCACAGGGATGCTGGCCCATGTTGATTCCAATGCTTCCCACAGCTGTGTCAAGGTGGCTGGATATACATTGGCTAGTGGACCATTTCACCTGGATTCACCTGGTATTTTTGTGTTGTATTTATTATGAATCCACATTAGCTGTTGCCAAGGCAGAAGCTACTATTCCTGGGGTCCAAACACACCAAAGCACCTACATTACATATAAAACAAAAGATAAAACAGTGAACTATGTTTGTACTGAATGTGCTAAAGATAAAACAGTACATCATATAACATCCCTAGACCACCACATATCCACAACACAAAATGTTCAATACCACCATACAACAATATCACAATGTGTGCGTTGCATGTGTCTGTACCTTTGTGTGTCTCTTCACAGTCCCCGTTGCTCCATAAGGTGTATTTTGACAAGCTTTTTAAATCTGATTCTACTGTTTGCATCAGTTATCTGATGTGGAATTGAGTTCCATGTAGTCATGGCTCTATGTAGTACAGTGCACCTCCCATAGTCTGTTCTGGACTTGGGGACATTGAAGAGACCTCTGGTGGCATGAGTGTCTGAGCTGTGTGCTAGTATTTTAAACGGACAGCTTGGTACATTGAGGTTGTCAAAACCTCTTACAAAAACAACTAATGATGAAGTCAATCTCTCTTCCACTTTGAGCCATGAGAGATTGACATGCATGTCATTAATGATTGCTTTCCGTGTACTTTTAAGGACCAGCCGTGCTGTCCTGTTCTGAGCCAACTACAATATCCCCAAGTCCCTCTTTGTGCATTTCATTTCTGAAATATAAAGTTAATAAGTAACTGTGATGACAGTCCGTTTTTGTAGATATCTAACCAAATATTACCATTATCACTACAGTGCTTTTGAAAATGTGTGTTGGTGCGCTATAAAAACATTACATAAAATGCTTTTACTGAATTAGCTTGTCCCCCTCTGTGTGTTTAACAAAGGAAATCGAGGGTTTGAAGAGAGCACAAAAACAGGCAGCAACCAATCACAGTGCCATAGAGGTAAGACTGAACAGAGCCTTGGAGGAAGTTGAGAGGTCCAAGACACAACTGACCAAGATCAAGCAGATGAGCAAGGTATATTAAACCACACCACCAGTGCATTTAGTGATCACATCAATCATAATTTACACTGTAAATTGTATTGATAGATAGTACCATGCTATTAGTATAGTTCAGAGTTTGGTATTCAAATTTGGCTTCTGTCACTTGTTGCATAACCCAGGTTAAATAGACTTGTTTTATGTCTATCCTTTCCAAAAGGACACAGCAGACCAGGAGCATAAAAAAATAGAAACATTTAAAGCTGAAAACAAGAAGCTGGAAAAGCAAAAAGCTGAACTGATAGTGGGTTTTAAAAAACAGCTCAAATTGATTGATATACTGAAAAGGCAAAAAGTAAGTCTTCATATTAAATGCAAGTAATTAATACAAGGCAGTATCATTATTGATATTTCTCCTTATCAAACTGACATATTTTTCCTCTTGCTTGAGCAGATGCATTTTGAAGCTGCCAAGATGTTGTCATTTACAGAAGAGGAATTCATGAAAGCTCTTGACTGGGGGAAATCATAAAGCAATACTGAAAAATGTATGTAATACAATCGTGCTTGCCTTGAATGTATTCTTATGGTTAGCTACAACATTAATTATGTGGCCTTTGACATTGTGTGGAAGTTATGTGTATGTATGCATTGTTCATTTATACAGAATATATTTGTAATGCAGTTGGATTTTAAAAGTTTAACATTTTATTACAATAATGTGTTAAATCAATTTAAACTGTACCGGTAGTTGCATCATTACCTAATAAAGGAAGTTGTGTTTTTTTTAAATTACCAAATGACTTCAACTGAAAATTGCTGCACCTCCATGATAGGATTTATGGTGTTGTGATATGCAGCTAGTGGGATACAAATTAGTCATTGCAACTTAATACATTTGAGTACACCATCGCCATAAGAAATCCACCATTTGATACACCAGACAGCATCTACCCAATAATGCCATCTAGTGGTGTAGTATAGAAAGTGGTTATTCATCATCTCCCCAGCCCTATTCATCAAAGATGTCAGCCTGGCGCTTTTGGAAATTGCTTCTGAAGTCCTCATCAAAGTGTTCAAGGTCATCTTCCCAGAATATGCCCTTAACATTTGAGAATAACAGTCAGTTTCAAAAGTGGAATCTTGCTGGAGCAACATTGCATTAAAAAAAATTTTTTTTTAAGATTTTGGACAGCCAATGACCAGAGTTTAAAGAAAACACTTGCAGTAGAACTAAAAACTAAGACAACCTCCTCTCCTTTACCTTAGGTAGATAGCCCATTAGTTTTGTGGCATGGAGTTTGAGAAGTCTACCTTTCCTCCTCAATGATCTGTCGACGCAATGTCTCCCTCTTCTGTTCCATTGCTCTTTCTTCAGCCTCACGTTCCTTGGGAAGAGAGATCAAACTTTACATTCAACAAATGTTCCTTAAGGTACCTACCTCTGAGGCAGACAAAACAGTGTTAAACAGAAAAGCTTCAGTTACAATAACACCACTTTGATGTTGATAAAGAGTGCACAAGTCTGTTCATGATTAGAGCAATATACTGTACCTTGTCAGCCAGGTACTGCTGGCTCCTGTCCTCCAGCAGTTTCTCCAACAGCCCTCTTGTGCTCAAGCTGCTTCATGCGAAGCTTCTGCACATTCATCTGCTCTATGCGGTCATCCTCAGCAAACTTGGCCATCATCATCTGCCTGAAGGCCTCCTCCACCTTCTCAGCCTGCCTCCGCATTTCCTTGAAGGCTATTTGCTCTTGGCAGGTCTGCTGCAACTCCAGCCTCTGTCTGATTCTCTTCTCCATATCTTCCTGTTAACCTGTTTAAAAAGGTTTGAATCCTCTAAAGCACATATGTCAGAGTCAAGGCCCGCGGGCCACATCCGGCCCGCGAGAAGGTTTTTTACGGCCCCTGGGATGATCTTGATTTATTATTAGAACCGGCCCGCAGACCGCAGCAAGCCGGCAGCCCGCAGATCTTTTACACGCACCAATACTACATTTCCCACAATGCAACGATGACGCACCGAGCAGTAGGCTGCTTCATTTCAATATTTATTGGCACAGCAGTCGTCAGCATCACAGTAAAATTAACTTTCAGATACCCATCAAAAATGGCAAAACGGAAGGTGGACACTGAGAACCGGGGGTTTCAAACAAGGTGGGAGTCGGAGTATATGTTCACGGAGGTAGCTGGAAAACCTGTGTGTCTTCTGTGTGGAGAAAGTGTGGCGGTACTGAAAGAGTATAATCTGAGACGACATTATGAAACGAAACACGCGGACAAAAACAAGAATATGGACATGGAACAAAGGCTACAAAAGGCAGAGGAATTAAAACGAGGCCTCAAATCTCGACAGGCTCTGTTCAAAAAAGCCAAATCACAAGGCCAGGCTGCTGTCAAGGCCAGTTTTATTTTGGCAGAAGAGATCGCTAAATCAGCCCGGCCATTTACGGAGGGGGATTTCATCAAAAACTGCATGATTAAAGTTTGTGACGAAGTTTGCCCAGAAAAAAGGCAACTCTTTTTAAATGTGAGTCTGAGCAGAAACACCATTGCCGAGAGAGTAGACCAGTTGTCCATCAATCTAAAAGAGCAGCTTGTGAAAAAGGGAAAAGATTTCATTGCATATTCCTTGGCTGTGGATGAGAGCACCGACATTTCTGACATTGCCCAGTTGTCAATTTTCATCCGCGGAGTGGACTCCAGCCTAAGCGTGACAGAGGAGTTTTTGGCTTTACGTCCTATGCATGGCACAACTACGGGGCATGATTTGTATGAAGAGGTGTCAAGATGTGTAAATGAGATGGAGCTGCCTTGGGAAAAACTCGTGGGTTTGACAACCGACGGAGCACCTGCGATGTGTGGACACAGGAGCGGACTGGTGGCGAAGATACGGGAAAAGATGCAAGAGGAAAACGCGACAGGTGAGCTGACAGCTTATCATTGTATCATACACCAGGAAGCGTTGTGCGGTAAAGCCTTGAAAATGGAGCATGTAATGAGCATCATCACGCGCACAGTTAACTTTATCAGAGCCAAAGGTTTGAATCACCGCCAGTTCAAGGCATTTCTGACGGAGTTAGAAACGGAGCATGGTGATTTGCCTTATCACACAGAGGTGCGATGGCTAAGCCAGGGAAAGGTGCTTCAAAGATGTTTCAAGCTTCGTGAGGAGATTTGTCTGTTCTTGGACAGCAAAGGGAAAGACACAACACAACTCCGAGACGAAATGTTTCTGTGTGAAATGGCTTTTCTGTGTGACATTACGAGTCATCTGAATGCAATGAACTTGCAGCTGCAGGGTCGGGATCATGTCATCTCTGATATGTACAGTACAGTGAAGGCATTTAAAACCAAACTGACTCTGTGGGAGACGCAGATGCGGAAAGAAAATTTGAGCCACTTTCCCAGCTGCCAGACCATGAAAGAGAAGCTCTCTACCAGTGCGTTCCCGAGCGCACAGTTGGCTGATAAAATAGGTATGCTTGCCGCTGACTTTCGACGCCGATTTGCTGACTTTGAAGCACAAAAAAGCAGGTTGGAACTGCTCGGTAACCCATTTGCTGTTGACGTGGAAAGCTCACCACCAAACCTCCAAATGGAGTTGATTGACCTCCAATGCAATGATGCACTGAGGGCAAAATATGCGGCAGTGGGTGCTGCGGAGTTCGCCCGTTTCCTCCCCGACACAATGCCCCAGCTGCGCATCCAGGCTGCTCAAACGTTGTCTATGTTTGGCAGCACATACCTGTGTGAACAACTGTTTTCTTTAATGAACCTGAACAAAACATCACACAGAAGTCGACTTACTGCTGAACACCTCCACTCAATTCTGAGGATTTCCTCAGCTCAGAGCCTTACCCCGAACATTGATGAACTTGTGGAAAAGATGGGACACCACCAAGTATCACCCTCAACCTCAAACAAGTGAACATTACTGTGCAATCACATATTTAGAGTTTTTACTCAGTTCAAGTTTAAAAGTTAAAGTTTAATATTTGTTTTCACTGCATGTTACTTCTCCTTAAACAAAGTGTTGTTTTTGATTAATAGATTTTTGCACTTTATTTTATTGTATTTCAATCCAATTATATTTTAAAAATATTTCAGTTGAGTGGATGATAGAAAATTGCTATTATTGTTTTTTTCTTTGAAGTAAATTTAGCCCACTTTTGCTAAAATAGAAAATATAGGCTACTGATGGTGCCTTGAATACCGGTTTCTTTCATTTAATGTTCATGTTATGGGGATTTTTATATAAAGGAAATTTGTCTTTTGTGTCTGTTGAAAATTAAAGATTACTGACAGAGCCATAAGAAAATATTGCTTTATTTATCTGATCATATTGGAATATATTTGTTAGGTTTTCAGTAGGTTCAATTAGGTTCACTAGACTATATGCGTCATTTAAAAAATTTTCAATGAACATTCGAACAGTCCGGCCCTCGGCTTGTAGCTAAATTTTTTATTTGGCCCTCCGTCCATTTGACTTTGACACCCCTGCTCTAAAGGCTTTGGAAATTTAGGAAATGATAAAATGTGAATATGCTTGCTTACGATTTGTTTCTGCCTTGCAGCCTCGGCTTGCTCCTTCTGACAAAGCTCTTCACGAACACGCTCAATCTCGTCACGCTGCTGCCTCTCCATTTCAATCTTCTCAGTGAGCTAGAAGACATTCCTCAACAGCCATCATTATTGTTGTAATAATTTCTCACTTTGTACACAAAAAAAGACTAGAACATATTCTTAAATATGAACATAGCCAAGTGTTTTGCAAATTAAGTGACTTTTCTCCCTCTTACCATCTGGTGAAGGTGTTCTTTTGCCTGCCCTCGTTCTGACTTTCTCCATTCTGCTCTTCTCCTTAGCTGCTGGTAACCGGCAAATTCCAGGATGCGTCTGCTCTTAGCCTCCATCTTCTCCCGCTCCATCAGTCTCCACTCAGTCTGCTGGCTCTTGAACTCCTATGTACCTTTGAGTGGCTGTTATCTTCTCCTGTCTTAACTGCCTCTCCCTGCAAATAAGGTAATTTGATTTAATTATATACTGATCACTTGATCAAGCAGGAAACTCAAGACAAATTGTGAAAACAGACTGCCACTCCACTCAAATTTGATCCTCATAGATCTGCCTGATGATTTCGTCAACCATGAGTTTCTCCTTGAGGAACTCCTCATAAGCCTCCTGTCTCTTGTGCTCTTTCTCCTCCAGCTGCTGTTCCAGCTCCTGCTGGTACTGCACCACCTCCTCGTAGCGCTTATGGTCTTGCTTCTCCTGCTCCACAGAGGCTCATGCTCGCTCTTCATCTTACGAGCAATATCAGCCTCCAGACGCTAATGTCAGAGAAAAATATGTATTCACAAAAAGCACAACCAACAAGTGTTTTGGTTCAAGTCTCAGATGTCCCTTCTACCCCGGGAAAGCCTGGCTTACTTAGCACTAACAGCTAGGTCAGGGGTTTTCAAAGTGGGGTCATTTTAATAAATATTACTAGCACCCACAGAATCAACCAATTTTAGACAAGGGATCTGTGTAAGTTGAGGGTGCAATATAATATAATATTTATGAATATTATACATCTATTGATGTTCTTAATAAATCCTCTACGGGATCGTTGTCCCTATACTGGGACGGTTGAGCTAACGTGCGCTAATGTGATTAGCATGACGTTGTAAGTTACAGAAAACTTTCCAGGACATAAACATGTCTTATATGGGCAGAAAGCTTAAATTCTTGTTAATCTAACTGCATTGTCCAATTTACAGTAGCCATTACAGTGAACAAATACCATGCTATTTGAGGAGTGCACAACAACTTATCACGGCAAATGGTTTGATACATTCACATCTGAAAGGTAAATAATGTACTTACATTCAGTCTTGGTCTGATTTGTCATCCTGAAGGTCTCAGAGATCAAATGTATCATGGTTTTGATAATAAAATACATTTTTATATTCAAATGTAGGAACTGGGTTCTACTGTTTGAAGTTTGAACCCCTGCTGTCTCTGGCTCTACACCCACCCCGCCGGCCATCTAGATGTGTGAAAGTTATTGTATAAGCTAATAATCCATCATGTATGACATTTCTGGGAGTGTGTAAACTTAAATGTTGTATGTTCTCTATAGTTATGTACTTGAAATGTATCAATTGACCAATTCGGCACATTTGGGCAGACTTGATACAAAATACTGTGCAGTATTGCAATGCTACACTGGATCAATGTGAAACTTTGCACACACACTGCTGCCATCTAGTGGCCAAATTCTAAATTCCACCAGCACATGTTTTTTGTTTGTATTATCTTTTACCAGATCGAATGTGTTGTATTCTCCTACATTCATTTCACATTTCCACAAACTTCAAAGTGTTAACTTTTCAAATGGTATCAATAATATGCATATCCTTGCTTCAGGTCCTGAGCTACAGGCAGTTAGATTTGGGTATGTCATTTTTGGCGAAAATTGAAAAAGGTCAGATCCTTAAGAGGTTCCAGATGCACGTGTGCCTGGGAGGCACAGGTATATAGTATCCAGTGCTCCATCAATGATCAATTTGTTCAACTGGATTCTTCTTGCATTCCTCAAATGTTGTTTTGAACATAATGCACTGTAATTTAAGCTTTACAACTGAAATATTATCTCTGCCTCAAGGCAAAATGTGTAGAATTGCAGGAAATTTACTCTAAAATGGCAACATTTTATCTGATGCCAAAAGAGTCTTAAATGTTATTTCCCAGTGACCGAGACTTGTGCACTGCAGTTATAGTAAAACTGATTGTATCCTGTTTGTTTTTTTAATCGCACTGTAAAGTAAGAGTTGTGTTCTGATATTCTGAGGAGGCTATCACAAAATTGGTCCCCGACGCAAACAAGTTTGAAGTTTGGGAACCTCAGAGCTAGCTAGGTAAATTAACTAAAGTTAGCTAACGTCGTTAACCATCGAATAGCTAGATCATTTTCATGGAAAACATAATCGACAACCAAGTTATTTACCATCATTGCGTGGAGCTGTTGCAAGCTTCTCGTTGATTTGTATGTTTCACCAGGCAAAAATGTATTAATCACTTTGCTCCATTTGTTTTGCTTCCAGTCGTCTTGGTAACATCGTGCCTTTTGTGCCTAACAATAAACTTGAATGTAATTGGTTAAAAAGTCTGCTTGGTCCTCCTGTCTTCCCTAACGTTACAGGTACTGTGCAGAATCAGTTAAATTATTGACACAATAGTTAATCACAAACATCAGACAACATATCACCCACCTACCCATCCACACACAAGTCACAATTCTCTCCCATGCTATGACACCCCCTCCAAACTATCTAAATACATTATAGTTTGTACAATGGATATCTATGTATTTTGTAGTTTAATTAAAAAAGGACAATAATAGGATTACCCCGGTCTAATTAACTTTGAATACTTTTCTAGAATAATTTGTCCAATTGGCAGGTCCTTAAGGGTGGGCATGATATTACTTGATTTCAGATGACTGGTATATAAAAAAAAGTTATAATTTGATCGATGCTGGGGACAGAGGTATTGTCAGGAAAGCTGTCAAAGTATTATATTACAATCCCTTAAAGTATTCACACTCCTTGAATTACTCCAAATTTTGTTGTACAGCCTAAATTTAATATAGATTACATTTCGTTTTTTTTGTCACTGGCCTACACACATAAAAGTTGAATTGTTTTTCGAAATGTTTACAAATTAATGAAAAATTAAAAACTGAAATGTCTTGAGTCAATAAGTATTAAAATCCTTTGTTATGGCAAGACGAAACAAGTTCAGGAGTAAAAATATGCTTAACAAGTCACAAATTGCATGGACTCACTCGGTTTGCCATAATAATGTTTAAACATGATTTTTTTTAAATCACTACCATATCTCTGTAGCCCACACATCCAATTATCAGCAAGCCCCGAGAAAACTGAGGATGGTTCAGCAACATTGTAATACTCCACAATACTAACCTAATTGACAAGGCACTAAAGTAATAGAACAAAAAATGTGGCAAAGCAATTAACTTTCCTTCTCAATGCAAAGTGTTATGTTTCGGGCAAATCCAATACAACACTTTACTGAGTACCACTCTACATATTTTCAAGAACAGTGGTGGCTGTATCATGATATGGGTATGCTTGTAATTGTTAAGGACTGGGGAGTTTTTCAAGATAGAAAAGGAATGGAGCTAAGCACGGACAAAATTCTAGAGGAAAACCTGCTTCAGTCTGCTTTCCACCAGACACTGGAAGATTAATTCACCTTTCAGCAGGACAATAATATTAAACACAAAGCCAGATTTACACTGGAGTGAATGTTCCTGAGTGGCTGAGTTAACAGTTTTGACATAAATCTCCTTGAAAATCTATGGCAAGACCTGAAATTGGTTGTCTAGCAATGATCAACAACCAATTTGACAGAGCTTGAAGAATTTAGAAAATAAAATGGGCAAATGTTGCACAATCCAGGTGAGGAAAGCTCTTAAGAGACTTACCCGGAAAGACAGCTGTAATCACTGCCAAATGTGCTTCTACAAAGTATTGACTCAGGGGTGTGAATTAGATATCTGTATTTCATTTAATACATTTACAAAAAATTCAAAAAATGTTTTCACTGTCATTATGGGGTATTGTGTGTAGATGAGTGAGAATATTGTTTTAATCCATTTTGAAATCAGGCTGTAAAATAAAACAAATGAGGAATACATCAAGGGGTATACTTTCTGAAGGTATATGTCCTTGAAGCCTGAAAAATTATGGGGTCATGATATCACTTGATTTCAGGTGATCCAAAGGCCTTTTTTATTTTTTTTATCCTTTTCACAACGATGCAGGAACCATAAAACAAACTCAGAAGCCTGTAATTTTCTTTTTATCTTGCCTTTACAGAAAGGTTATTCAACTCTTACTCTGAGGTCCGGAGCCTGCTGGTTTTCTGTTCTGATAATTAATTGCTCCCAGGTCTAAATCAGTCCCTGATTAGAGGGGAACAATGAAAAAATGCAATGGTACTGGCATCAACATCCAGAATTGACTTAAGGTTTTTACATGATTTGCATATGCATAGCAGTCAAAAGGGAGACAATCTTTGAGTTTCACTTTTCAAAGTCTCTTGCTCCTTGGTTGAAACTGTCATATACTGTCAGCCATTCTATAAATCTTGTTCCCATTGAACATCATTAGCTGACATTTGGAACACTTGCAAACAAATACAGATAGAAATGACTGGGGGTGGGGGCTGTGCATACGTGAGGTGGTCTCACTTCACAAGGTGGCATTGCTCCTCGAGGTGCCCTGAAATTTGACAGAAGTGTGCCTCCCTCTGAGACCTCATCCATAAATCTTCAAAACGACTTAGCCTGAGGTGACAACGGAGTATTGTTTTTGGGCCTACTGTGCCCCGCCAGTAAAGGAGATGCTGAAATAATATCTAAAAGAATTTAGTCTCTGCTCTCATTGTTTTGTTTTTGTTAAATTTCCCTCAAGAAAGTAAATAAAGATTGAACAGTGACATACAGTCTGGAGGATCCCACAAAGGAAACAGATAAATCTAGATTTTAGTTTACTACTACTGTAGTGGTATACCCTTTCTGCACTGTCATGTCCTCCAATACTGGTACAGTACAATCCATTGATCACAAGACAAACTATCAGGCAATTCTGGTGAATTGATGTTACACACAGGATATAATAAACAGAATAATTAGACATTATTACTTCCCCATTCTTGTCTATTTTAAGGATGCAAGAAAACAGTCTAGCTTCACTGCTTGGGATAATTCTGTATGTATTATCTGCACATGCTGGCCAAGAGCGACACCTTTGCTGTCACCTGTCAAAAAAATTAAATCCATCTATAGCTTGTTTACACAACTCATGTCACCCTTCTCCCTCAAGCTTTTTGCATCCTCAACCTCCCCATCAGCTGAAAATGTACCAAACAAGCTGGCACAATAATCACATTCATAGCAAAGGTGAAGACATTTCAGTGCCAAGTCAACACTCCTGTCAGTGTTAAACCTATCAAGATGCTAATTTCTAACAACAATTTGTGAGGTAACTGGGTAATGCATTTCATTACTTTTCATGTAAGCTGGGCAGTGATGAGCCTACAGTTGATCACCTCTCTCAACCATAATGAGCATGGACAGTCCGTTCTTAATCAAGTCTCAATAGCAGATTTCATACTGTATTACCAAAGTTTATTTACATGTTAGCACGACTGCAATGGAAACACTGAGGGGATTAGATTACCTGGTTGCCCACAGTGGGAGGAGTATGCACTGGGTGAAAAGTCATTGCATTCTTTTTCGAGCCAGTGTCCCGCTCTGGCTGATGGCAAAGTCATCTCTGACGTAGGTTAAGCACATGGAGTATTGAGTAGGATACTGGTTTCAAATGAAAAAGTGATTGCTTTTGATCAAAACACCATCTTCCTTCCCAATGAAAAAAATGCTTGAATTTTCAAACAAGTTATGGCAAAGTGTTTCTTTACGATACACCATGCTGCCCTGTTGACAACATGACCGAGCGGCGCAGACTACTGTTCGATTTGAGAAGGGCACCCCCCCACTGCCTTTGCCTGTTCACGTGACGGGCCATAGACCAGTGCACCACAGTTCCTTTGAATCAAACTCCCTCAATGATTCAAGTCCATTGGACTGCTCTCAAACTACAGACATACAGATGATCAAAGCGAAAGTGATGGATTATAGTATATTAAAAATACACAAAAGCACCTATGAAATGTCAATGGAAGTGGAGGAGGTATTCAAAATAAACAAAGGGCCTATATCTACCAGTGGAAGGATAGTTAAGATATTTCAAGGATTTTTCACACTTGAGTACAGGTTCAGATCAAGGAAAGCATAAACATTCAGATGTTGTATTTTTCGACACTACAGAAAGTCAAATTATTCAGTGTACCATTTTCACTTTCATTGAAAGCTTACAACCAAATTGTAAGTTTGACAGACGGAAGTCAAATCTTGCACTAATGTTAGAAAAAAATGATACATGTTTTTCCAAATGCCAAATCGAATAAACACATAGCACGTCTCAGCTCATCTCCATCTGGTCAAGGACAGTCAAGTTTAAGAAAATGGGGAAGAGAAATACATTTCAATGGTATGCAGTATTCTTAAAAATACATCCGGTCCACTTCTCACTACTCCGAGGATGCCGATCCCTTCAGTGTTTCAGGACTGGAGGGAATGTCTTTGTCGTCTGCCCTCTGATGCGGGATGTCAGCTGGACTTTGAGAGGATGAGATGTCCTTTGCTTCCACGATATCTTTCACCTCTTGGTCTACAACCTTTAAGGGGATGGTCTCCAGGGATGCGCTGACCTTACTGTCGTCAAAGCTCACAGATTCCGGTTTGCTTAATGACTCATGCAAACGCACCGTCTCCCCATCTAACTCACAGGCCACAGAACTAGTGGGGGACCTGGTCGCTGACTGCAAAGCCCGCTCCTCCCTCATCTCCCCCTCAACTGAGCTTTCCATTGGTGTTTCACTTTCCATGGGCCCTGACTGCAAAGACTGTTCTTCCTCAACTGAACTTTCCATGGGTGTTTCTAGCTCTGTAGCTTGTGTGACTCCCTGGCTCTGATCCACTGTAGAGATATGTGGAAGCCCTTGCACTTCTGCCTCTCCTAGCTGGTTAACTGCTGCATCGTCTTTGTCTAGTAGAATTACAGCACCTCTTCCTGACTCTTGGGTCTGAACATGCATTACCTCTGGCCCATCCCTTCTTTCAGCAGCTGGGGTGATACACAAGCCATCGGAGGTCTCCACCAATCTGGGAACGCTGTTAAAAAAAGGGGGGGGGGGGGGGCGTACCAAATCAATATA
The DNA here is from genome assembly GCF_029448725.1 of Salvelinus fontinalis. Classification (NCBI taxonomy): domain Eukaryota; kingdom Metazoa; phylum Chordata; class Actinopteri; order Salmoniformes; family Salmonidae; genus Salvelinus; species Salvelinus fontinalis. Next base: position 21,210,404 of record NC_074699.1, read on the forward strand.
ATCGACTCCATCCAAGATGGGAAAAATATTTCTAGGTTCTATTTTGTGTGGACCATCCTTAAATTACCTGTGGAATTGGTCAAAAGCACCACTCACTGTGGCAGTTTCAGCATTCTATGTAAAAATAAAAAGAGGTGCTAGGTTGAGGAAACAGTTCAAAATCAAACATGTGTGTTTCTCAGGTACAATCCAGCTAGAGTAGTACCTGGATATCAGGGGACATCAGAGCAGAGATCCCTTGCTTATTTCTGAAACAGAACAAAAGAGAATCACAACAAATCCATTAAACGTAGAGCCCTTTTAATAAAACTACTTTGGAGATAGCGTTAGAATATGGTAATGAAAACTTCAAATTAATTTTCAGAGGATAATTAAGACGAGCTTATCAGCACAGAATTAGTATCCAAATAGTTATTTAAAAAAAAGAAAGTTATATCAATCATGAAGCAAAAGGACCAATGCCCTTGTCCAGACAAATCATTCTTCAAACGAACAGGCATTTAGCATAAATATCAATTAACATTGAATTGGCCTCCCGGGTGGGGCAGTGGTCTAGGGCACTGCATCGCAGTGGCTAGCTGCGCCACCAGAGTCTCTGGGTTCACGCCCAGGCTCTGTCGCAGCCGGCCGCAACCGGGAGGTCCGTGGGGCGACGCACAATTGGCATAGCGTCGTCCGGGTTAGGGAGGGTTTGGCCGGTAGGGATATCCTTGTCTCAGTATGTAAATGTAATAAAATGTATGCACTCTACTGTAAGTCGCTCTGGATAAGAGCGTCTGCTAAATGACTAAAATGTAAATGTAAATGAATTGTACATATTAAAATCTCAGGAGGAACAACATATTTATGAAATTATTACATTTGAACTTGATCTCATGTGGATGGTTAGTGCGTTTGGCTTCTCAAAGAAATAAAACAAGACAAGGATATTCTTGCAAAAGAGATTCAACAATGACCTTTCATTTCAGCAGCTTCCCAATGACAAAATGACCCAACTTTAGGCACACATTAATTAAGCAATGTTCTCTGGTATTAATTAAGGCCAAAGCTCCCACTTGCATTTGCGAAGGTCTTTAAAAAAAAATCCACTTAATATGCATCCCAATTAGCTTAATGTAAAAAGTATATGGTAAAGATTTCTCAAAATAATGGATGCTTCCAAACTCATAGGTCAGGGAGTTGGAAGTCTCACAAGTACTTGATCAAATTCTGAGATTGTCATTACAACACTGAGGGGTGTTACTTTTATTTTAGGATGTTCTCGTTACCTGCTGCATTGGAAGAGTAGCTACTCACCCTCTAATGCCGTCATCTACAGCACCACCTTCTCCTACAAGACAAGAAAAACGTGACATGCAGACAGGTTTTATTATATGAACAAAATGCGACGCCTAAGCATCTGGTTGTGAAGAATGTGATAAACCTTATACCTTTCTCTAGTATGACCTTACAGACGTGGTGTGGTCTGTCAATCAAATGCTTGCTCATGAGGTCAGTTCCATGCGCATCAGCCAGGAAGTCACAGTTCAGACAGACAAGGGTTAAATTCCTGCAAGACAGCAAGTAAAATGTGATTCATAATGAACCTAATGGAATAGAATAACCTAGCACGGTACTTAATTTTGGTAATATTTGGTGAAAATGCAACACTACATAAATAAGTCATTACCAAAAACTAAAGTGCAGAACAATGGCAACATAAAATAATTGATTTGAGACCAGATTTTTTTAGTTAGGGACACGTACCTTAGGACAACTGGGATTTTCCTCATTTTCCGGAATCTCTCTTTTGAGATGGCACTATGGAACCTGACAAAAATATATTTGTATATATTTAATATGGATTAAAAAAACATGAGCTGGCACACCCAGAAAAAATTGTTTGTGTGAAGGTGCTGACTAACGGCGAATAAACTATAAACTATCCAAATAAAGTCGCACACTCCATGTATAAACTCCCAGCAATTTAATGGGTATTTACCAACGTTTTGGCATCACTGTTCCTTCCTCAGGGTGATTCAGACTGACTTTATTTTTATAGTTTATAATATAAACAATAAAAAACATCCTCCCTGAGCCGACTAGGTGAAAAATCTGTCGATGTGCTCGAGCAAGGCACTTAACCCTACTTGCTTCTTTCTGTAAGTCGCTCTGGATAAGAGCGTCTGCTAAATGACTAAAATGGAAAAATGGACATAGACACTGTTCACAAAACATTAAGAACACCTACTCTTTCCATGACAGACTGACCAGGTAAATGCTATGATCCTTTATTGATGTCACTTGTTAAATCCACTTCAAATCAGTGTAGATTAAGGGGAGGAGACAGGTTTAAGAAGGATTTTTAAGCTTTGAGGCAATTGAGACAGATTGTGTGTGTGCCCCATTCAGAGGGTGACTGGGCAAAAAAATATTTAAGTGCCTTTGAACAGTGTATGGTAGTAGGGCGAACCAGTTTGTCAAGAACTGCACACTGCTGGGTTTTTCCACGCACAATTTCCCATGTGTATCAAGAATGGTCCACCACCCAAAGAACATTCAGCCAACTTGACAACTGTGGGAAGCATTGGAGTCAACATGGGTCAGCATCCCTGTGGAACGTTTGACACCTTGTAGGGGTGTTCCTACAGTTTTGTACACTCAGTATATATATGCGTTATGAATCTGATGCTCAAGGAGCTTTTACCTTATCATGTGGTTTCCAAATGAAGTTTTGCAACTCGTCCGATACTTGCATGCACCACAAATGGCAACCATGGGATAGTGACTATAGAAGTCATGAATCTCCGAGTAGCATTCAATGCAGGTGTGTCGTTTTTCTCCAGTACTAAAAAAGTAGAGAACTAATTAGGGCATCATTATTTCATTTATATCTGAAGTACTATTACCTTCAGTAAAACATTCTGAGGTGCATTATTAAACATACAAGTTACTTGATTGGTGTAATATATTGATAACCAGGGCTCTGAAGTGCGAACATTTTGGTCACATATGCCCCTAAATATTTTGCTGTGCGACCTGACATTTTATTTTGGGAGCACCCTGCGACTATAAATACAATCTCCCAGATAATAATTGTTGTAATGATTAGGCTTCGCCTTACCGTTGTTTGAGTGAACTAGACATAAAAGCAAGCACATATTCGTTACTGTCATGGTTACACTGATCACTACACCGAAAACACATTGTTTCTAGCACAAACTGGTAAATAGATACAACCCATATTACCTGCACTATGTTCTATTGTGAATTGGTTATACATTCATGAACCATTTCACAAGCTGTTCCAAAACCACTCGCAGGCATTTATTTCCTGATGTTCAGTCATGTAACCTCATTAGCTCCTAACTTGAAGTTGAGAACACCAGTGCTACCAATGAAACGTTTGAATGTAGAGCCCTGTTCATAACCAACCATGAAAAGAAATCGTCCCTGACCATAGTTTAGTTTCTATAACAGAAAATATGTCATTTGCATCATGAGGAAAAAAACAAGTTGACTGAGTGATCTACCGACCTGAGACTCTGCAACACATGGTTGTTCTTCTGCTGCTTGAGGAGCTTTTTGCTCACTGCGCCCTTGCCTTTCCCCCCACTGCTGCCCTGTGTGGTAGATGTACGGCTCTGAGCTTTTACATTGGCTGCCTTCATGCCTGGGACCTCTGGTATGACACTGACACTGGATTTGTCAGCAGCACGGGCGGAACTGGGCGATGGCCCTGTCAGAGAGGCCCGGATAGTCACCTGAAAAATGTAATATACATTTATTTTTTAAAGATCAAATTAAGATTATCTGAATTCATGCCATTATTTAAACGTTTGTAATAGAACTTGCTTTCAAATGAGGATTTATTGCGGTTGCCATTGACTTTATCTATATTGTAGATACTTGGTACAGAGCTTTTGACATGTTTTCCTAGACTAAATAAGAAGAGTTAAACCTTGGTTCCAGGAGGAAGGCCCTCCAGAGCTTTGGGTTTTTGGAAAGTCTTATGGTGCTGAGTCTTGTGATCCACTCGCTCCTTGTAGGTGAGGAAATTCAGCCTGCATTTCCCGCAACGATTAATTCCTTTTTTCTGGCGAATTGACAAAACAAGTACAATAGAAAAGCACGAGTCAAGATAACACAAGACTGCATATAGATAGATAATAGGTTCAGCTATTTCTTTGTTCTATGGCTACATACAGTGATTTGTGGGGTTGATTTGTTTGTTTTTTGCCAGAGAGCCCGTTAGGCAGGTGAAAGGAAGCAGACATTGCTGTAAGACAGTTATGTATTACAGCAAGGTGTTCAGCAGACAACCAAATCAATCCAACCTCAGAATGAAAGCCAATAGGGTAACTCACAAGTGTTCAATTTTTTTATTCAGCCAGCTTTAAAAGTCAAACTCTGAGAAAAACTATTTGCAGCATTCACTGCTTTATTAAGAGGCTGAACCATCAGGAAACTGACAGGAAATTACAATGTGTGCCAGGTCAGTCAGAACATGAGCCCCATCAATCAAAAATGACCCAATCAACATATTTATTGATCATGGATTGTTGCAAATATTTAATAGAAAAGTACCCAATATAACTAAACTTCTTACCTGATGCTTCATATAGTGCTGCATGTAGACATGACCACTTTTAAGAACTTTAAGGCAGAAAGGACAAAGGAGATCCTTTGTGTTTTCATGCACCGTACGGAAGTGTGTGTCCACATCGGTAAAGAATGAAGACCTGTAGTTGCACACCTGGAAGGAGACAATTAAAGTATTAGTTTGAATCATAAAAGGTTCAGGAAGACTGCAAGTCAAATCCCTCCAATAATTTGAATTACATGTTTCAATTCCTGATTGTAGTGCCAGGGCATCTCTACTATCAACTGTGAATAACTTTTCTTTGTGAACAGACCAATATAAAAACATGATTGATAAACAAAATTTACCTGGCAGACATATGGCATCTCTCCAGGCTTGTGATTGTCCTTCATGTGTTCCAGGAGCACTTGCTCAGACTCAAAGGCTAATTCACATATCTTGCAATTGGCTACAAAACAAGAACAAATTACTAAAAATGGGCCCAACTTGTTAAGGACAGGTTGATTATAGTTAAATAAATTAAGTTATGTACAATGTATGATTGCTTGAGATGGTGTTCAATATGTTAAGGTGAAATGTATGGTTTCACTGAAGTTTCATGTTGGTTGCTATTGACTGGTATGCCTACTTGAAGATTCAACCATGCTGTGGGCACTCTCGACGTGGCACTGCAGCTGGAATGGGGTTGAGTACTGCCGGTAGCAGTGTTGACAGGTAGTGTGGCTTTCCCAGCTCTCACTGTTCTGCTTCTCTAGCTCCAGATGGTGCTTCATGTGGTTCATGAACCTACAAGAGTCCCGCAAAGTGCAAGATAAGACAGCAATAGCAATGTAGCGTCAGAAACCACAAATGCCAAAGAAACAAAGATAGGTGTGAGCTTTGCCATTTATCTTTAAGTTTTTTGCATTGTAAACTGTAATGTTATTTTTAAACAAGCTATTAAAAAAGAAAAATCTGTAACTACTATCCAGTCGCTCAGAGCAAATTTCATTAAAATGTTTGTGAATATATTGTAAAAAAGTTCATTAGCTTTGTAGTAAGACGTTTCTTTAAATAATAAAAAATCTGCATACATACATGCATAAATAACTAACCTACTTCAACAATTTGGAAAAAGAAAAACGTAATGTACTGAGCCAAATTACAGTGAAGCCGCATTCAACAACACTTCAACAGATCGTGGCCTATGTGCAACACCAAACCTGCGCTTCGGATCCCCATTGTTTAAAAAAAGAAATTAGCAACCCCTCCTTCCTAAGCATGCATAATTTCCATTATAATACCGCCAATTACGCACAGCTTTTTGTTTGGCTTAATGATGTGGTGTTCCACGGCTGCACGACCTCTACATATAACCGCTGCACTGACAAGGCAGGCAAGGCCCATTTTTCAGCCAGCACAGTCTGTTACCTCAGCTCCCCTAATAGGGATTTTTATGCAGACCAACTATGACCTCTGCTGCCAGACTGGGTTCAGTACAAATGCGTCTGCCCATTAAAAGGAGCTTACAGAGGCTTTTCTTGCAACGTTCTGAAGCAAAGTTATTTAATCAAAGGAGCAGTTCTTACACTATCCAAACTAGCAGCCATTATTCATCTCTGGCCCCAAGTGGGAATATGAGTTGATAATGTCATCCATCTGAGGGTGAAAACTGTGATGATGGCTGAAACACATTGGATCTCCTCTCTTCACATCGAAGTTAATCACTCTCCATGGGCAGAGGGCTCATTTAACACTTGTTCATGAACACCATTTCCATGCACCAAAACAGTACAGTAGACATTTGGGGTGAAGTATTGACGAAAGGCTGGTTGATGTATCCATCCATTACCAATAACATTTAGCAGTTCATATAAATATAGAAGATATGTCCACCAATCTGCTTATTGGTGACAGTAATTGTGTAATGTAAACACGTGAAATGCCAAATGTATTATTTTCATTATACCACTGGACAAATAGGATATAAAAGTTCCTTCGATTAGAAAATGACCTTGTTTATACAAAACACATTTTGTGCAGTAGACACTTTTTTCGCCATAATCGTATTATTCAGGAATACAGTGGCTTATTGAAAACAAAAGCAGAGCTGCATAACAAGCAAAGTCTCCTGTAGTTACCTGACATTGTTCTTGAGTACTTTCAAACAGCTCTGGCACTTATAGGTAAATGGGGTCTTCTGCTGCTGCAATTTTAGTTTGTCTCCCTCAAATCTACCATAGTAGAAGTCTGTGACAAGCATGATGCGCTTGCTTGCAAAAAGGTAAGTAGACTTCGGGGTTGAGGGGAAGACACACTCCAACAGGTGAGGACAACATTTCTGGAATTAAAGTAATTTAAATTAAAATAGGCTGACAAATTACAATCTGCAGAGTTGATATGGTAGTTTTTGTTTTTTTTAATGCCTTAAAAAAGGCTCTGGTTCATGCACTAATAGCAAGGCTCGACATTAACGCTTGTCCTCTTGTTCGGGACAAGTAAAAAAATATATATTTGGGACAAGAACAATTTTTTTACTTGTCCATTTTGACAACAAATCTATCATAAATCAAATAATTACACCGATCAGAATTAGATGTGAGAAGCAAACACTGAAATAATTTTCAAAAATATATATATATATATATATATATACATATAAATAAATTAATATAAATAAAAGGTCTTCACGTCAAAGTGTAATTGATACAGTGGGGCAAAAAAGTATTGTCAGCCACCAATTGTGCAAGTTCCCCAACTTAAAAAGATGAGGCCTGTAATTTTCATCATAGGTACACTTCAAATATGACAGACAAAATTAGAAAAAAAAATCCAGAAAATCACATTGTAGGATTTTTATTGAATTTATTTGCAAATTATGGTGGAAAATAAGTATTTGGTCAATAACAAAAGTTTCTCAATACTTTGTTATATATCCTTTGTTGGCAATGACAGAGGTCAAACGTTTTCTGTAAGTCTTCACAAGGTTTTCACACACTGTTGTTGGTATTTTGGCCCATTCCTCCATGCAGATCTCCTCTAGAGCAGTGATGTTTTGGGGCTGTTGCTGGGCAACACGGACTTTCAACTCCCTCCAAAGATTTTTTATGGGGTTGAGATCTGGAGACTGGCTAGGCCACTCCAGGACCTTGAAATGCTTCTTACGAAGCCACTCCTTCGTTGCCCGGGCGGTGTGTTTGGGATCATTGTCATGCTGAAAGACCCAGCCACGTTTCATCTTCAATGCCCTTGCTGATGGAAGGAGTTTTTCACTCAAAATCTCACGATACATGGCCCCATTCATTCTTTCCTTTACACGGATCAGTCGTCCTGGTCCCTTTGCAAAAAAACAGCCCCAAAGCATGATGTTTCCACCCCCATGCTTCACAGTAGGTATGGTGTTCTTTGGATGCAACTCAGCATTCTTTGTCCTCCAAACACGACGAGTTGAGTTACCAAAAAGTCATATTTTGGTTTCATCTGACATTCTCCTAATCTTCTTCTGGATCAACCAAATGCTCTCTAGCAAACTTCAGACGGGCCTGGACATGTACTGGCTTAAGCAGGGGGACACGTCTGACACTGCAGGATTTGAGTCCCTGGCGCCGTAACGTGTTACTGATGGTAGGCTTTGTTACTTTGGTCCCAGCTCTCTGCAGGTCATTCACTAGGTCCCCCCGTGTGGTTCTGGGATTTTTGCTCACCGTTCTTGTGATAATTTTGACCCCACGGGGTGAGATCTTGCGTGGAGCCCCAGATCGAGGGAGATTATCAGTGGTCTTGTATGTCTTCCATTTCCTAATAATTGCTCCCACAGTTGATTTCTTCAAACCAAGCTGCTTACCTATTGCAGATTCAGTCTTCCCAGCCTGGTGCAGGTCTACAATTTTGTTTCTGGTGTCCTTTGACAGCTCTTTGGTCTTGGCCATAGTGGAGTTTGGATTGTGACTGTTTGAGGTTGTGGACAGGTGTCTTTTATACTGATAACAAGTTCAAACAGGTGCCATTAATACAGGTAACGAGTGGAGGACAGAGGAGCCTCTTAAAGAAGAAGTTACAGGTCTGTGAGAGGCAGAAATCTTGCTTGTTTGTAGGTGACAAAATACTTATTTTCCACCATAATTTGCAAATAAATTCATTAAAAATCCTACAATGTGATTTTCTGGATTTTTCCCCCTCATTGTCTGTCATAGTTGAAGTGTACCTATGAAGAAAATTACAGGCCTCTCATCTTTTTAAGTCGGAGAACATGCACAATTGGTGGCTGACTAAATACTTTTTTGCCCCACTGTATGCATATTGGATAGCCTCATGACCAGACCGATTACTGACATGAGGGAGGCGGCAGAAAATGTAGGCAAACGTTAATGAGAATTTTAATTACATTAAATACAGGCTAAACGGCAGTCATGTTTGACAAATATAATGAAGGATAATTAACATTAATGTCTCAAGGCTTGATTCTGTCGACATACTCAAGGCACTTCGTTCAGATCAAATGGTCACAAGACCGGAGAGTGAAAGACAGTGCATGTTGCGCACTGCACATCACTCACCTTGAATCTGAGCGGAGGGGGCCAACATTTTGAAACCATTTCATAATAAACTTAATTGTTTAAAACCTGGACGTTTAATGTCCAGGTTTTAAACAATTAAGCATGTCTTACCTTGTTCCAAAGTAGTCTAGCCTAGGCAAAATATGACCACAGAAATGTTGAAACCAGAATTTCTCATGTTCTATTAGTTTTCAAATCAATATTATTTTCCAACAGCCAAAGGCATAATACTAGTCATGAGTAAATCATGCCAGTTTATACATCTTTAGATCTCATTTCTTAATTTCTAACAGATATTTTCATCTGTCATATGAAACCGCTCGCACATGTGGAGCGCTTTTGAAAAAGGTGTTCTCACTAATCGCATGTTGGAACATTTGCACGTAGCCTACAGCCATGAACTTATAATATGAAGAAATAAAACTAACATTGTTTATTTATTTTTTTAACCCCCCCCCTTCCAATTTCGTTGTATGCAATTGTTAGTAGTTACTGTCCCCCCCCCCCCCCCCCTTCCAATTTCGTTGTATGGAATTGTTAGTAGTTACTGTCTTGTCGCATCGCTACAACTCCCGTACGGACTCGGGAGCGGTGAAGGTCGAGAGCCATGCGTCCCCCAAAACACAACCGCTTTTCAACACAGCGCACATCCAACCCGGAAGCCAGCCGCACCAATGTGTCGGAGGAAACACCGTACACCTAGCGACCTGGTCAGCGTGCACTGCGCCCGGCCCGCCACAGGAGTCGCTACCCTGCCGGCCAGACCCTCCCTAACCCGGAAGACACTAGGCCAATTGAAAATGGGCAGTGGTGTATTTTGAGACACAAATTAATATGCAAAGACACGAATAGGCAGACTGTAGCCCAGCAAAATGTATATTTTTTATGGTAAAAATAATAATATATATATATATTTATTTTGAATAGTAGTTCCTTGCATCATACAATGATGTAAAAATGGTGTTAAGCCTTTTTTTGGGACAGCAAAAAAAATCTGTCCTCCTTGTCCGAAGTACAAGCAGCTAAAAAGCTAATGTCAAGCCCTGAATAGTTGCGTTATAGAATATTTATGTAAAACCATGTGTCATAGCTAAAGGCATGTATTTTAGAATGACTGAACTCACCACCATGTGATCTTTCATGACAACTTGTTGGTAGAAATCAAATTTACACTTTGGACATTTTTTACAAAAACGTGCCCCATTCTCTAATATCTCCTGGGCGTGGGGAGACCCTGCAAAAACAAAATTTCAGTTGTAAAAATAAAAAAGTAAGTGCTAATGAATCTAGCTAATAACAGAACATGCAACTGATGTAAGGAAACCCCTACCTATGTCCTGCTTAGCTTTTTTAGCTGTGCTGTTTTGGTCTTGAGGTAAACCTCGTTTGCCATAGTCTGTTTAAGGGGAGAAAAAAAGATTCATACTTATTATCACAAGTCACATGCTATCTTCAGATCATGAGGTCACACAGAGGGTCAGGAGTTTTCCTGACCACGTGACCTGGCCAGGAATATCTCTGGGTCAAACAAGTAAGATATTTTGGCTTACCCCAGCTGTTGCCTTTGGCTTGAATAACTGGGGACACAATCTGGAGGTTGGTAGAATTTGAGCGGTTGGGCTGGGAAGACAATGCAGCGGGGCCCTGCACATTGGACAAGGTCACTACGTTGTTGTGGATCATGTGCACTTGAGGCCTGTGGATAACCCCAGGTAAAGGCTTCCCCGGAGTCACCTGCTGCAGAATGTGCTGCTGGCCTGCTGAAAAAACACATTACAAATATGAAACACAGCAAAAAGTTTACTTGAGGGCATAGATTCACTAAATTCATTTCCAATTATTAGTCCACTCTGAAATATAAAAGTGTGCTATGTTTTGTTGCTTGCCTGCTAACAAGTTAGGATTTTTACCTGGAACCACAGTGAAAGATGTCCCAGGGGGATACTGTTTCCCAAGGGAAGCGAGGAAAGCTGAGTTGGCCGGTAACTGTGGTGTGGTCATAATGTAACCCTAAGAAAAAAGGCAAACCGTTTTTATTAAAACATTGCACCAACACCATTACAACCAAGTTACATCTCTATAACTAAACAGGTGCCCAGTCAAAGCTCTTCTGTCCCAGCACCACAATCATGGAAAAAATCAGCATTTTCCTACTAGCACTGACTTTGCTGATAACTACTTTATTGAGGGAGCATGTACTTACTACAACTGATCTGTGGTTGTCTCACCTAGCTATTTTAAGATTAATGCAGTAATTGTAAGTTGCTCTGGATAAGAGTCTCTGCTCAATGGCTCAAATGTAATGTGTGTTTTTTTGCAATGTATATCAAAGTGAAATAAGGGATATACCTAAAGCAAAACACAATATACCTGGTTGTTGATAATGATGGGCTGTGGTGGTACTGCTGTTAAGGGTCGAGGTGCATTGTTCAACCCTTTCCCTGGAATTATGACGTTCTGTGGAACTGGACCCCGAGTGATATGAGCTTGGGGGGAGTTGTGTGTCATTGTCATCCTAGAGGCTCTTGGTCTCCCAACTCCGCCACTTTGAACTGGGGTGGTCTTCACATTTCTTTGGTTGTTCGCTTCAAAGACAGGTCAGATACATTAACAAGAGTGGTTCCTTTTCAAAGCAACACAATCTATATTGATAATCACATTTACCAACTTTGTAGAGCAACTAAGGGAAAATCATCCAATGGAAGGATATTGTGTATGCAAACTAGAGAAAACAGACAACAGTGTCGGAGACCTAACATTAACTGAACCATACCAAGAGAAGAAAACATACTTGGCCTGGTGTTAATGGTGCCCTTTGAAGTACTAAGCTCCCCAACAAATATAGGTTCATCGTCGTCATCATCATCATGTTTACCGTCGCCCAACAAATTATCTTCTGGTGTCTGTCTCTGCCACGGCTCCAGCTCCTCTTCCTCACATTCCATAAAAAGCTCGGACATTGTGAAGCTGAAAAATGTATGAGAGTTACATTAATGTTAGCTAGAAACAAACTGTTAACTAGCTAGTTAGTCAAACGAAGTTAGCTATGTTTTCTTCAGCTAGCTGCGAGCTAACGTTAGCTAACATGGTTTGCGTACCTGGCTAACTAGCTAGTAGGAAAAGCTAGGAAACTGGAAACGTTGATTCCTCATAGCCGTGCGCCCGCGCGACTATTTAGTTAATGGACCTCTTGCTTATATCCCGTCGAAAACCCATAGCTAGCTACATCAAAAAGCTGGAAATACAATGCAGAACACCACATAGTTAAGTAGCGATACTCACGTTATCTACCAAAACGTCCAGTTGCCATCTATTTTAGCTCACTACAGTAGCTAGCTAACTCTGCTAGTCAGCCATTAATAGCTAGTGTGGGCAACCAATCATGGCGTCTGGCGCGACAACACAACATCGATCTCTTTGTTCCAACTTCATTTTCTCTGATGCAGTAGTACTAAGAGATGTTGCAATGCTATTCAACAATACCAACATTCTAAGTATACTAGTGGTCAAGGTCAGAGCCCACTTACCTTTTAATCTAACGTTTAACTGAGTGGTTAGTCCTTAGTACAAAATGAGAAATACCTTCTATGGAGCGCCTGTGAATGTTGTGGTGGCTGATGGGAAATGTGGGGTTTGCTGAGAGGAAGGTTACCACTGCCTCAAAATTAGCTATATCTTTAAAATCCATGAAAACAACAATTAGTTAGAGTTGGCAGTGTGGTTTGGTTTAACATCACATTTTAAGAAGATAAATTATAGAAATAGGCATGGTTTATGACTTTGTGGAAGTGGTACCTAGTGACAAAAAAGAGGAAGAAGCGAAGCGAAAGGGTTTACTCCGCCCAAAATCTCCTTCTATGTTATAATGGCGGTTCGCAAACAAACACCGCCCAAAATCTGTCCACGTTTTAAGCAGATCAGCTTAATTCTTCTTCTTGAAATGTGCATTGGAGGATCACAACCAACTGAAGGGTGCATACACCGCCACCTATTGTACTGGAGTGTGAGGCCATCTATTTATCTTATCTAGCCATGTGTTTCCGCCTACCAACTAACCCTACACCCATTAAAACCTCACCACTATTCCACAATTTGTTTTTGGTCAGTTGTGAACTCGTCGGCAACTACCTAACAAACCCTGTGAAAGCACTGTAGCACTTAGTCACAACGTTCTTATGCTGTCCCTTTGACAATATAGTCACATACAACCTATACGTCCCCTGTCTTGTCACAAATATTGAATGAAATTCCATTTTAATTTACTCTACCTGTTGTCCACTGATTTTGTCCTTTTGTGGGTAGAAATGTATGACAAAATATCCTCAGGAAAGTACTATTAAACCGGCTTTAAAACTTGTGTCTCCGTGTTAGCTATCGCGGTTTTCTTTCTCATCACCTGAAGCATACGCACAAGACGGAAGAACATGCACACAATGCATGCGTACTAACTGAAGTCTTGCAGGTGTTTACATGTATATTTTTGCGCATGTGCCAGGTAATAGAAATGTCAATGGGAGTACCAGCGTTTGGAAAGGTTTGTTTAATAATACTTTTCTGTGGATGTTTTCTCTCAAATTACAACACACAAAATGACCAACCGCACAGACAACCGATAGAGGAAGTTTAAATTAAATTGTATTTGAAATTGTTTATTTCTTATCAATAGGGCTATCTTCTGTATACCACCCCTACCTTGTCACAACACAACTGATTGGCTCAAACGCATTAAGAAGGAAAGAAATTCCACAAATTAACTTTTGTTAATTTGTGCACATCTGTTAATTGAAATGCATTCCAAGTGACTACCTCATGAAGCTGGTTGAGAGAATGCCAAGCGTGAGCAAAGCTGCCATCAAGGCAAAAGGTGGCTACTTTGAAGAATCTCAAATATAAAATATATTTTGATTTGTTTAACACATTTTTGGTTACTACATGATTCCATATGTGTTATTTCATAGTTTCGATGTCTTCAGTATTATTCTACAATGTAGAAAATAGTAAAAATAAAGAAAAACCCTTGAATGAGTAGGTGTGTCCAAACTTTTGATTGGTACTGTATATATTGCATATACAGTATACGGTATACTACATGACCAAAAGTATGTGGACACCTGCTTGTCGAACATCTCATTCCAAAATCATGGGCATTGTTATGGAGTTGGTCCCCCTTTTGCTGCTATAAAACCTCCACTCTTCTTCTTTCCACTAGATGTTGTAACATTGCTGCGGGGACTTGCTTCCATTCAGCCACAAGAGCATTAGTGAGGTCGGTCATTGATGTTGGGTGATCAAGCTTGGCTCGCAGTTGTCATTCCAATTCATTCCAAAGGTGTTCGATGGGGTTGAGGTTAGGGGTCTGTGCAGGCCAATCAAGTTCTTCCACACACAATCTCGACAAACCATTTCTGTATTGACCTCGCTTTGTGCACAGGGGCATTGTCATATTGAAACAGGAAAGGGCCTTCCACAAACTGTTGCCACAAAGTTGGAAACACAGAATCGTTTAGAATGTCATTGTTTGCTGTAGCATTAAGATTTCCCTTCACTGCAACTAAGGGGCCTAACCTGAACCATGACAAACAGCCCCAGATCATTATTCCTCCTCCACCAAACTTTACAGTTGTCACTATGCATTGGGGCAGATAGCGTTCTTCTGTCATCACAGGCATTTCTGTCTGTAATAAAGCCATTTTGTGGGGCTGGGCTCGTTTTTATTGGCTGGGCTTGGCTCCCCAGTGGGGCCCACCCATGGCTGCTCCCCTGCCCAGTCTTGTGAAATCCATAAATTAGGGCCTAATGAATTTATTTAAATTGACTGATTTCCCTCTATGAACTGTAACTCAGTAAAATCTTTGAAATTGTTGCATGTTGTGTTTATATTTTTATATACACAGTGCCTTCAGAAAGTACTCATACCCCTAGACTTATAACACATTTTGTTGTGTTACAACCTATATTCAAAATATATTTTCTCACCCATCTGTACACAATACCCCATAATGACAAAGTGATTTTTTTTGTTGTTGAAATGCTAGCAAATGTATTGAAAATTAAATACATAAATCTAATTTACATAAGTATTCGTACACCTGAGTCAATACTTTGTAGAAGCACCTTTTGCTGCATTTCAACTTTGCTTTATCTTGGGTGTCTGTATCAACTTTACACATCTGGATTTGGGGATTTTCTCCCATTCTTCCCTGCAGATTTTGCCAGCTTTGTTAAGTTAGATGGGGAGCGGTGGTGAACAGCAATCTTCAAGTCTTCCACAGATTTTCAATGGGATTCAAGTTTGGCTGGGCCACTCAAGGACTTTCACATTCTTCTGCTAAAGCCATTCCAGCATTGCTTTGGCTGTATGCTTGGGGTCAATGTTCTGCTGGAACGTAAATCTTCGCCCCCAGTCTAAGGTCGTTTGCACTCTGAAGTAGGTTCCATCAAGGATTTGCCTGTATTTGTCTCCATTCATTGTTCTCTCTATCCTTACCAGTCTCCCAGTCCCTGCCAATGACAAGCATCCCCATAGCATGATCCTACCACCACCATGCTTCATGGTAGGGATGGTGTTAAGACGGGTGATGAGCTGCGCCTGTTTTCTCCAAACAGCGCTTTGCATTCAGGCCAAATAGTTTAATACAGTCTTTCATGTGCCTTTTTGCAAACTCCAGGCGTGCTGTCATGTGCCTTTTTCTCAGGAGTGTCTGTCAACTTTCCCATGAAGCCCAGCACTCTATAAATTGTTTTATACCCTTCCCCAGATATATGTCTCATCACAATCCTATCTCGGAGATCTACGGACAGTTTCTTGGACTTCATGTATAGTTTCTGCTCTGACATGCACTTCTTCTTCTTCTATGATATAATGGCGGTCCACAAACAAACATTAAAGGTGAATGCCGCCCCACCTATTGGGCTGGAGTTTGTGGTCAATCACGGTTTACAACATTTCTAAATCCTCCTACCGAACTCAGTACTTCTGAGAAAATAAAAAAGAGCCCTACTAACTTCTAATAGACCCTCCCCCAACCGCCAAATCCCTTCCAAAGCCATCCAACCTCTTTGCCCCTAAGCTTCAATCTTTCCCATTCTTCAATATACTTACAACAAAATAGCGACAAATGCTCCACCATTTCATCGACCATACATTCCAGACACAAAACATTCACTTGCTTTCTGACATGCACTTCTTCTTCGGTATAATGGCGTTTGCAACACTTATATGTGTATTCTGCTACCTACTGCAATGGTGAGTATTCAGTATTCAGACCCCTTGACGTTTTCCACATTTTGTTACGTTACAGCCCTATTCAAAGATTGATTAAATAAAACAAATTCCTCAGCAATCTACACACAATACCCCATAATAATGAAGGCGAAAACAGGTTCAGGTTCAAATTTGAGCAAATTTACTAAATATGAAAAACAGAAATACCTTATTTCCACAGTATTCAGACCCTTTGCCATGAGACTCATAATTGAGCTCAAGTGCATCCTGTTTCCATTGATAATCCTTGAGATGTTTCTACAACTTGATTGGAGTCTACATGTGGTAAACTCAATTGATTGGACCTGATTTGGAAAGGAACACACCTGTCTATATAAGGTCACACAGTTGACAGTGCATGTCAGAGCAAAAACCAAGCCATGAGGTCGAAAGAATTGTCCGTAGAGCCCCGAGACAGGATTGTGTTCGAGGCACAGATCTGGGGAAGTGTACCAAAACATTTATGCAGCATTGAAGGTCCCAAAGAACACAGTCGCCTCCATCATTCTTAAATGGAAGTCGTTTGGAACCACCAAGACTCTTCCTAGAGCTGGTTGCCCAGCCAAACTGAGCAATCAGGTGAGAAGGGTATTGGTCAGGGAGGTGACCAAGAACCCAATGATCACTCTGACAGAGCTCTATTCCTCTGTGGAGATTTCACTTTGTCATTATGGGTGAGAGAAAAAAATATATTTAATCCATTTTGAATTCAGGCTGTAACACAACAAAATGTGGAATAAGTCAAGCGGTATGAATGCTTTACAGTGCCTTCAGAAAGTATTCATACCGCTTGACTTATTTCACATTTTGTGACTGACTGTTTCCATATAAATGGGCCAACTGTGGTTTGAATGGGCTAGGCTACATTAAATCTGCATGTTCAAATATCAAAGCAGTTCCAAAGTGCCAAAGTGGTATATTGTATGAACAGTTGCAAAATATGTCCAAACTAATGTCCAATCGAATGTCAGAGCACTCATTTAATGGGTTAATGGGTGTTCTCTGCATAATACCAAAGAATATCTGGTAATGTGATGCATGGTTATTTTCATTAGGCCTGCCGCCCACTAGTGTAGCACATCCGGGGGTAACCCAGCTGGGGCTCCAATCCAGGTTTCTCTGGTTCTGAGGCAAGCATGATTGGGTCCCATATTTATAATTGAATTAACATAGAACAATTGATGCACTCCATGCAAGTTTGCATTGATGCACTGGTAAGTGAAAAATCTTAAGGTCTGAATATGATCTATGACAAGGTATGGATTAGCAACATCAACACTCTGACGTTATCCATTTTAGCCTGTTATAAACTTTGGGTTTCCTGTTATTTTTATAAAATCTTCCCACATATTGCCAGTTGCCATGTAGGCCCTTTAAATAGGTCTACAAACGTCATTAATGAGAGCTACATTCAATTATAAATTTTACACATTGGTGATGAGTAGCATAGTAGACTATGGTTAGTTTGTCCAACAGGTGTCAGTCTGGATTTCAGAAAAGTAATGAGTGGATATACAGTAGAGGCACATTGAGTGGACAATGGACAGCATAATACCAAGGCTAAAGCTTGACCTACAGTATTCTACTCAAGGTGGGCCACATCCAAACAAGTAGTGTTAGCCTTGTTTGGGGGTATTTTTAAACCTAGATGCAGTGTCTTACCGAACTGCACATTTTTTTATGCATTTTCCCAACTTGATTTCACTGTGATTATATAGATAATATATACACTGCTCAAAAAAATAAAGGGAACACTTAAACAACACAATGTAACTCCAAGTCAATCACACTTCTGTGAAATCAAACTGTTCACTTAGGAAGCAACACTGATTGACAATAAATTTCACATGCTGTTGTGCAAATGGAATAGACAAAAGGTGGAAATTATAGGCAATTAGCAAGACACCCCCAAAAAAGGAGTGATTCTGCAGGTGGTGACCACAGACCACTTCTCAGTTCCTATGCTTCCTGGCTGATGTTTTGGTCACTTTTGAATGCTGGCGGTGCTCTCACTCTAGTGGTAGCATGAGACGGAGTCTACAACCCACACAAGTGGCTCAGGTAGTGCAGTTCATCCAGGATGGCACATCAATGCGAGCTGTGGCAAAAAGATTTGCTGTGTCTGTCAGCGTAGTGTCCAGAGCATGGAGGCGCTACCAGGAGACAGGCCAGTACATCAGGAGACGTGGAGGAGGCCGTAGGAGGGCAACAACCCAGCAGCAGGACCGCTACCTCCACCTTTGTGCAAGGAGGTGCACTGCCAGAGCCCTGCAAAATGACCTCCAGCAGGCCACAAATGTGCATGTGTCAGCATATGGTCTCACAAGGGGTCTGAGGATCTCATCTCGGTACCTAATGGCAGTCAGGCTACCTCTGACGAGCACATGGAGGGCTGTGCGGCCCAACAAAGAAATGCCACCCCACACCATGACTGACCCATCGCCAAACCGGTCATGCTGGAGGATGTTGCAGGCAGCAGAACGTTCTCCACGGCGTCTCCAGACTCTGTCACATGTGCTCATGTGGTCAGTGTGAACCTGCTTTAATCTGTGAAGAGCACAGGGCGCCAGTGGCGAATTTGCCAATCTTGGTGTTCTCTGGCAAATGCCAAACGTCCTGCACGGTGTTGGGCTGTAAGCACAACCCCCACCTGTGGACGTCGGGCCCTCATACCACCCTCATGGAGTCTGTTTCTGACCGGTTGAGCAGACACATGCACATTTGTGCCCTGCTGGAGGTCATTTTGCAGGGCCCTGGCAGTGCACCTCCTTGCACAAAGGCGGAGGTAGCGGTCCTGCTGCTGGGTTGTTGCCCTCCTACGGCCTCCTCCACGTCTCCTGATGTACTGGCCTGTCTCCTGGTAGCGCCTCCATGCTCTGGACACTACGCTGACAGACACAGCAAACCTTTTTGCCACAGCTCGCATTGATGTGCCATCCTGGATGAACTGCACTACCTGAGCCACTTGTGTGGGTTGTAGACTCCGTCTCATGCTACCACTAGAGTGAGACCACCGCCAGCATTCAAAAGTGACCAAAACATCAGCCAGGAAGCATAAGAACTGAGAAGTGGTCTGTGGTCACCACCTGCAGAATCACTCCTTTTTTGGGGGTGTCTTGTTAATTGCCTATAATTTCCACCTTTTGTCTATTCCATTTGCACAACAGCATGTGAAATTTATTGTCAATCAGTGTTGCTTCCTAAGTGGACAGTTTGATTTCACAGAAGTGTGATTAACTTGGAGTTACATTGTGTTGTTTAAGTGTTCCCTTTATTTTTTTGAGCAGTGTATAACTATATAGATATACCTGGTGATGTAGGCCTATCAGACTGCAGCCAGGCAAATACTACTATTCTACCAAGAAAAAAATTAAGCTGAGAAAGATTCACAAAATGTACTAATTGGATAAATGTTTTTAACTGTATAATACCAAAGCATTTGAACTCCTCTAAGTATCTACATCCAGTATGCATATGCTACTGATGATCACTGGCTACAGAGATTTGATATTTTCAATATTCAGCAGTATTTTCTATTATCCATAAGTGTCATGTCTCTTCTCTTGACTTTTCTTACTGTGGAAACAAAACATAATAGTCTGGTAGGGACAGATTATTTGTTCAACGGATGATCTTCAATTTATCATTTTGATCGCACACCGAACTTTTCTTCATTAGAAGTGGGGTTCTCAAACTTTTTGGGGCCGAGGAACCTTTTTGTAATAGAAAATTCATCAGTGACCCCCCCCCATAATCAGAACACAACTCAAATGAGAAAAAATAGCATACATGGAGTTTACTATGACTTCGACAGTGGCTGGATGAATCAAGTCTTGGGCTCTGGGAAGTAATATTTTAAAGGCCTGCCTCTTAGACTCAGAGAGAATATTTAGCAGTTTTCAAGCTAATTTCCTGTAATTCTACACATTTTGTCAAGGGGCAGAGATATTGTTTGTTGTTGCATCTTCTAATATCCTGCAATTCTAACACATTGTTCTATGAGGCAGAGAGAAAATGTTGTAGTTTTAAAGTTTAAATTACAGGCCATTTATATAAAAAATGCAAGAAGTGTTGAGTTGAAACATTTATAATTGGTGAAGTACTGTGGATACCAACATTCCTGTGAGCCTCCTAGGCCCATGTTGCCCAGGGTTAAGTACATAAATTGTAGATGTGTAATATTACATTTCATTGTATTACATACTAAACTTATTACATGGATCCCTTGGCCAAAATTAGTTGAATCTGTTGTTGTTAGTAATATTTATGTTAAAAAACGTATGTAAAAAAAAAAAAATACTATTATGTATTCATTTTTTATACATGATTTATCTGGCCGCAGACCCTCTGAAGTACCTCGGACCGCACTTTGAGAACCCCTGCATTAGAGTTTTGGCCCTGGCCCAACTCTATTGTTTTCTGAGCCCATTGACACCAATGGCTGAAGAAGCATGCAGACGAATTGCTAGGATATTACCACTATTAACATTTGACCAATTAATAATCCGATCAAGCTGTTTTTGAATAATTATATATAATGTCGATACATGTAGTCTACAGTTTTCACACCACTTTCTTTCCTTTTTTCCTCTTGCCTTAGCGGAACAGAGAAAAAAGTAGTCCCGATGTATTGTGCTGTTCATAAAAATAGTTTGCGGTTTGCTTGCTTTTTGAGTGTGCTCAAACCGTGATAGACATGACACTGCAGCACACAATGCTCTCTGTCTTTTAGACGGACTCAATTAATAAGGCTAACATACATAGGGACAAACAGGTTATAACTGTGATACTCTAACGTATTTATAAAGAAACTAGGCCTACTCTGCGTCAACATTTCCCATTTCCCAGAATTTTGCTATATGTCCAATTAGTTGCAACCACCTTAAAGTGACCTCTCTCTTTCCCACTCTCTCGGTCCATATGCATTCATGTCTTAGTCCATATGCATTCATTGGCTACTCATTTATTTGTTATCCCACTTCTGACACCAGTGTAGCGAATTCAGGGGTCTCAAATATCCCCAGACTCCTCCACCAATACCTTTCATTACACCAATGCTCTGATTGACACAACTTACAAAATCTAGCTTCAATCTCTTTGTACTAGTCTCACATAATTTTGCCTAATGATTGATTAAGATAGACTAAATGTAATATGATGGGTCCTCTCAACTACTGTCATCTCCTACCACTCCGCGTGGTGTCTGTCTTAGGCTAAGGCTAGGCCGGGATATCGTTTCACTGTTTTCAGCGGAAGGATACAACACCGAATGTCATTGTAGTGCTGAGGTTTTTGCGAAGCAAAAATGTCTGTCTGCCTAAGGTTAACTCGCAAGTGACATATAGAGATATTTTGCTAACTATTACAACCTAAATCACTATTTTACAGTATTTGAGACGCGTTACAAGAGAACGAGGCTCCATACTACCACACCCGATCGCCCTAGTTGGAATTTTAAAGGGGAAAAGGTAAAATATTGTAGTGAGTTTGTCAAAAAAGGTTTCGGGACTGGGTGAAAGAAGTTGGGATACAAGAGACTGGAGCTGGTATGGAGTAAAGGGTTGGCATTTGCTTTACTACTTTTACTTGAAAGGGCGTTTTACTCAGCCTGAATTTGTAGCCTACAGCATATTGGTGGATCTTCCTTTTTGTTTAACATGTTAATTCACTTTCTATTTAATGACACATCGAATTCGTGGCTCATCACTGACTATTGCAAAGCAACATATTGTATAGCGTATCATTAGTCCTTGATTTGAAAATCTACAGTAGGTTAGTTATTTTGTAACTTAGTCTGTCGCGGAAGATTGATAAAAATGTAGCGTTTGGGGAGTCAGATAAACATTTGAAAAACGATGCTGCAGGTCTCAGTGTGTCACGTAGATGGAATTTCCTTACCACGTATTGGCTACCTTTTCCTTTTCATTCTGTTCAGATGTCATAATGTGCAATAACATTTTCTAAAAGGGAGCGTGGAAACGTGGATGACAAGGGGTCAATTACAATTACTTTCATCGGTTGTTGCAGTAGCCTACATTTGATCAATTAACTCGCACAGCAATATCAAGGGTCACTGTGCAGATTTATTTTCGGAACCGACGTGTTCTGGGAATATTCCTTGTCAACTTCAGTCGGAGTCTAGAATGAGATTGCACTTTACTGAAGTTCGTTATTGAATGGATCAATTTATTTTAAATCAAGGAATTAGGACAATTTAAAACAAAATTGGACCTAAGCAAACAAACTTTCTTCTTTAGGTCTAAAGATTGGCAGGATGAATCCTCAACAGCGGATTGCCGCTATCGGAACAGACAAGGAATTGAGCGACTTGTTGGATTTTAGCGCGGTAGGACAGTTATCTATCTTTTTATAATGTTTGATTTGTTTGTTATTTAGCCCACTTTATTCTGTATCAGTCAATGTCTCTCCAGTGAAGAAATTGATTATGAAACACAGGAAGTCTGAACAGCTTGTAACAGATGCATGATTATCAAAGGCTAAATATGAATTTGTCTCAGTCACATTTTTCAGACCATTTCTTTTCTTCTGGTAGATGTTTTCTCCACCTGTAAATAGTGGGAAAAACAGGCCAACCACCCTTGGAAGCAGCCAGTTCAGTGCACCAGGTAGGATTTTATCCCAGAAACCTATTTTAATATG
Organism: Salvelinus fontinalis; assembly: GCF_029448725.1. NCBI lineage: Eukaryota > Metazoa > Chordata > Actinopteri > Salmoniformes > Salmonidae > Salvelinus > Salvelinus fontinalis. The sequence continues at coordinate 21,233,445 of NC_074699.1, forward strand.
TCCTCTGTTCTGTTATAGCCCTGGTCCTGTCTCTCCCCCTGCTGTGTCTTGTCTAACCACTGCTGTTTGAAATCTGTTCATATGAGTGTTCCTGATGTCTCCCACTGCATTTTGGATATTTGTGTTATTCATTTTGTGAAAAGCCAAAGGAGCAAGGTTTCATATTCAACATAGTATTACTATTAATTTCCCGCCTCAGCGGTGTGTGTGTGTGTGTCTGTGTGTCTGTGTGTGTGTGTGTGTGTGTGTGTGTGTGTGTGTGTGTGTGTGTGTGTGTGTGTGTGTGTGTGTGTGTGTGTGTGTGTGTGTGTGTGTGTGTGCACTCTGCACATCTGGTGTGTGAAACATGCCACCTTCACCTGGAATTATCGTAGACTGACTGCTGTAAAGATGTGAAAATAAGGAATGGTTTAGCCTTATTTTACATATGTGAAATAATGATTATCGACCTAACAGCTCTGACAGTGTAATATAATTGTAATTATCACTACTTTATAACCCTTCTTTTTGTGTGCAGAAAGATCTCTGTGGCTTGTTCGCATATCCATTTTCTATTGATTATGACACAAAATAAATTTAGCTCATATTGACAGTGGGGCATTGATTGTGTTTGTGATATATTGCTCCCTAGATTTGTGCAACATATAAAAGCTGTACCTAAGATATCCAATGTCTATCAGTTGTGTAGTAAGTACAGTACGCTTACTTCCTGTTCATCAAGTGGTGTTTCACTGTGTCCGTCCCCCAGTGCTGAGCTGTTTGAAAAAGGCAGTGAGTTCCTCAGCCCCAGGTCCCTAAAGGCCTGGCCATTCATATGGCCTTCACACATCTATCTCACAGGCTCAATGACTAGAGAATGTGATCTGATGTAATGTACTTTTAGCCGGGAGCATTTCTCATGAAGAAGTGGGCTGTTTAGACTGATGCATCTTGCTTCATTGGCGTAGATGTTTTAATAAGTGTTGCTTAAATTCCCTGCTTTTATGTGGATAATTTCTTCGCTGTAAAGGTTCCAACACATTAATCCATAGCACAATCAAGCATTATATCTCCTCAATACTTGTTTTACGTAAAGCAACAAAGCTTTGCCTTGTCGTTAGTTCTAAAGGACACACTTTTATTGGAAACAACAGCAAGACAATGGACTGAACAGCAAGACAATGGGGCCAAAAGGGAGCTTTTGTGAAAAGGCTGGGAAGTGTTAGGATGTTTTTCAGAGTACTTTGCATCCTCATTTCCCATTCTGGATGCTGTCTCCACAGAAGTAAATAGCTTGGGATCCAGGTCAAGTCGGTGCTGAATTGATGCTTTAAGTACAGTGCCTTCGGAAAGTATTCAGACCCGTTGACTTTTTCCACATTTTGTTAGTTTACAGCCTTATTCTAAAATGTATTAAATAGTTTTTCCCCCTCATCAATCTATACAGAATACCCCATAATGACAAAGCAAAAACAGGTTTTTAGAAATGTAAGCAAATGTCTGAGGTCCTGAACGCTCTGGATCAGGTTTTCATTAAGAATCTCTCAGTACTTTGCTCCGTTCATCTTTGCCTCGATCGTGACTAGTCTCCCAGTCCCTGCTGCTGAAAAACATCCCCACAGCATGATGCTGCCATTACCATGGTTCACTGTAGGTATGGTGCCAGATTTCCTCCAGCCATGACGCTTGGCATTCAGGCATTCAGAGTTCCATCTTGGTTTCATCAGACCAGGGAATCTTGTTTCTCGTGGTCTGAGAGTCTTTAGCTGCCTTTTGGCAAACTCCAAGCGGGCTGTCATGTGCCTTTTACTGAGGAGTGGCTTCCGTCTTGCCACTCTACCATAAAGGCCTGATTGGTGGAGTGCTGCAGAGATAGTTGTCCTTCTGGAAGGTTCTCCCATATCCACAGAGGAACTCCAGAGCTCTGTCAGAGTGACCATCAGGTTCTTGGTCACCTCCCTGACCAAGGCCCTTCTCCCCCGATTTCGATGTTTTGCTGGGAGGCCAGCTCTAGGAAGAGTCTTGGTGGTTCCAAACTACTTCCATTTAAGAATGATGGAGGCCACTGTGTTCTTGAGGACCTTCAATGCTGCAGACATTTTGTGGTACCCTTCCCCAGATCTGTGCCTCGACACAATCCTGTCTCGGAGCTCTACGGACCATTTCTTCGACCTTGTGGCTTGGTTTTTGCTCTGACATGCAATGTCAACTGTGGGACCTTATATAGACGGGTGTGTGCCTTTCCAAATCATGTCCAATCAATAAAATTTACACCAGGTGGACTCCATACAAGTTGTAGAAACCTCTCAAGGATGATCAATGGAAACAGGATGTACCTGACCTCAATTTTGTGTCTCATAGCAAAGGGTCTGAATACTTATGTAAATAAGGTATTTCTGTTTTTTTATTTTAATACATTTGTAAACATTTGTAAAAACCTGTTTTCGCTTTGTCATTATGGGGTATTGTGTGTAGATTGCTGAGGATTGTTATGTATTTAATCCATGTTAGAATAAGTCTGTAACGTAACAAAATGTGGAAAAATTCAAGGGGTCTGAATACTTTCTGAAAGGAAAGGGGGATACCTAGTCAATCAATCAATCAAATGTATTTATAAAGCCCTTTTTACATCAGCCGATGTCACAAAGTGCTATACCTAGACAGTTGCACAACGGAATGCCTTCAACTGAAATGTGTCTTCCGCATTTAACACAACCCCTCTGAATCAGAGAGATGCGGGGGGGCTGCCTTAATCGACATCCACATCTTTGGCGCCCAGGGAACAGTGGGTTAACTGCCTTGCTCAGGGGCAGAATGACAGATTTTTACCATGTCAGCTCAGGGATTCGATCCAGCAACCTTTCGGTTACTGGCTCAAACCACTAGGCTACCTGCCGGCGCTGTATATACTTGCACTTTCATCAATCAGTTTGGGTAAAGCATTCACTGTGCATTCATAACTATTAACAACTATACAGAGCATTATCAATATATATCAATTTGAGTCTGTTTACGTTATGTCAAATATATTCCCAACCATCCTTTAATAGCGCGCTATGTAGCTAATGCTATTTAAAGTGTTGCTGAATAGGCCTACTTCATTTTTGAGTGAAATTCGGTTTCAGTGATCATACCTTCCATTTTGCCCCACCATAATGAAATATAAAATAGAATGTTGCTTCAATTCAAGTGTTACAAAGGAACTCATTTTCTGAATTCCTAATGTGAGAAGTGGGAGAATTGAACTCAGTAAACTCTGCGGTGTGCTTTAGAATTTAATATAGCATGGCATTCATGGACATCATGTGACCAGACACATTTAAGCCTGATGTGTTGGGCATGCACTCTGTGGCTTCCAAAATAGACCAGCATCGGCATGGTGCTTTTTGTTTAGAGTAGAAAAGAAATAGAGACTGTTAATAGACTGTTTTTCCCATCAAAGCCCATCGTCATGGCTAAAATGCCTGGTGGTATTTATTTAGTCAGTAAGAAAAGTCACAAGAATTGAGACATGTTTTGTAGAGGCTTATGTGAATGGTATTTTTGTTCTATTTCCATCAATAGACATTGTGGGATCTGTTTTGATCTTACTCTCTCCTTGAGTTTTTTTTAATGTGTGTCAGAGTCACACAACTGTCTGTTCCAAGCTTTCCAAGCTTGATATATTCCTTGACCTAAAGTAAGTAGTAAACTAGAAACCACTGATACCTCAAATGTAATGTTCCGCATGATGCAATACTCACGTTAACATCTATGTCCAAGCTGCTCAGTTAGCTTGCTTCAGAGCTCACTGTGGCACTTTTATATTTGGAGAGCTATATTAGGAATATTTTCAGATCATGGTTTGCTCTCTCTGTCCCACCTACTTTAGACTTGCTGTAGAAGTCAGCCAAGAATCAGAAAAGCCATAATTATGTTTGGGTTGTTATTGCTCCTGGAGGGACAGTATGAGGCAAATATTTCTGCTCCTACTGCGGGTTGGCAACCTGAACAGAATTTATGATACATTTCTCCTGCAATTTTGCCTTCCTGTAATTATGCTTATTTACCCCATCTTGTTTAGAATGGTCCTACGTATTCCTGGTTGGCCTGCAGTCAATTCGAAGAATGTGCCACATGTTATTATTCACTTGTTTACAGAATAGATGAAGCCAAGTTGTACAAGGATGTTACAAGGATGTCAGAACTGTTACATTATATTTACAATACGTTTTGTGAATATAATTTAAATGATATGCTTGTGATAGACTTACACTGCATTTTCCTTCCACTTCAGCAAACTTTCTCTCAGTTTAAAGCTCTTTCTTCAGCTTTTATCCCCATGGATTAGAAAATATTATTATCTGCTGATTAATTATTAATACAGTGTTGAAGAATATGACTTATTCTCATTCAGAATTATTAAGGAAGGTTTTTTTTGTTCAGTCAGAAGACTTAGAACTTGCAGAAGTACCCAGCTTGCATTTTAAGATAATTTAACACACACAAAAACCTCTACACTGTACATGGCACAATGTGTGAAGATATAAAAGGTGACAAAACTCATCTTGAACGCAGCTTATCTTCAAAGCATTTTCAAAGGATTTGAAATGTTGTATTTTTTTGTTTAAAGCAACTGCTAAGTCGGTCTTCAATTTAACCATGCATTTTTCCTCTAAAATGGATTATTCCAAACAGATTCAATATATGTAACCACAACAGTAGCTTTCAACTGAGGTTCTTAAAGAAGGACTGAGCTGAATCTTTTATTTTATTTTGCTCATGAAGCTGTTGTCCCTTGAGATGCTTCCCACTCCAGTTCTCCTTTTGACTGATTTCATTTCTCATAGGCTCTCATTGTTTTGAGTGTGTTTATTTAAATCCACATAAGATCATCTCATTTTAGTTTGTAGTCTCAGAACCCCTGTTTTACAAAAGTGCATGAAAAAATGATAGACTATATAAAAAAAAGAAAATATTTTATTTCATTTATAAAAATTTGATCAGGTCTTATCAGGCTTTAGTTTGACAAACCTCATTTCATGTTTTAAGCCTTTGAGTGTATTGCTGAAGGAATCATTTTCTTTCAGAGACGCCTGTTTATTTTTAGATAACCTGCTGGCTGCTCTGTGAACCATTGGGCCACACTGCATTTGTGATGCCTTCAAATGGGTACCCACCCCTGGCAGACTGGGCCTCCTGCCCGCCATTGGAGGGAAGATTCAGGGAGAGTTTGGACATCTCTCATTTATCTATCACAGGTCACCTCCTGACTTGGTTATGGAGAACTGTGCTGTTGCCGTAGCGATGAAAGTCCATTGAAGGCAGGTGACTTGGCACAGCTTTTGCATCTGTTTTTGCAGGTTTGCCAAGAGGAAAAGCATTAAAATAATGTCTTCAGTCACCCAATATGCGGTAGATTACTATCAGGCTTCTCCTAGACTGTCATTATTTTGATATAAGAAAGTTGGTGTTGTACATCTGACTTGGCTCCTTTGATGTGGATTCCAATTCATTTTTCAAATGAGCAGTTTATTACCATGTATTTGATGTTGTATTAAGTTGTGAAGGCACTTAGTTGGTGGGGACCAAACAACCCTTATTGTGACTTGAGGCAGCTGGATTTAAAACCAGGCAGAGATACATTTCTATTCCTGCTTATCTGTGCTTGACCTCTGGCTGATATAATCTGAATGCACACAGTGTTAGGTGTTGGACGGAGGTAGTGAGTTGTATCTGTATGTATGTACTGTATGTACACTACTGTTCAAAAGTTTGGGGTCACTTAGAAATGTCCTTGTTTTTGAAAGAAAAGCAATTTTTTTGTACATTAAAATAACATCAAATTTATCAGAAATACAGTGTAAACATTGTTAATGTTGTAAATGACTATTGTAGCTGTAAACGGCAGATTCTTTTGGAATATCTACATAGGCGTACAGAGACCCATTATCAGCAACCATCACTCCTGTGTTTCTATGGCACGTTGTGTTAGCTAATCCAAGTTTATCATTTTAAAAGGCAAATTGATCATTACAAAACCCTTTTGCAATTATGTTAGCACAGCTGAAAACTGTTGTGCTGATTAAACAAGCAATAAAACTGTCCTTCTTTAGTGTCACGACTTCGACCGAGGCAGGCTCTCCTTCCCGTTCGGGTGGCGTTCGGCGGTCGTCCTCACCGGCCTATTAGCTGCCACTGATCCTTTTCTCCCCCTCCCTATGTGTTTATTGGGCGCACCTGTTTTGTATGAGGGGTAATTAGTTGGGCTTATTTAATCAGCCGGCATTCACGTTTCTTTGTGCGGGATTGTTTGCGTGTAAGTAGTGGTGTGCTACATGTTTCTGAACTGAGTTCTTTCACCCCGTGTCTGGGGTTGGTTATAGTGTACACCCAGTGTGTTAATAGGGTGGACTAGATGGTCCGTGTTCATTAAAGAACATTTTGGATTTTGCACCTGCTGTTTCCTGCGTGTTGACTCCACACTCTGACACCCAGGCCTTACAGAATCCCGCACCCAAAGAAATGGAGTCAGCAGGAGCAGCAGCCAACCCTCTCCCATCGATAGAGGAACGGGTGCTCCAGCATACCACTGTTCTCCACCGTATTGGAACAGCGATGGATGCGATGATGGAGCGAATGGATCGATGGGAGAGGAGTGGTTTCCTCTCTCCACCTTCGGCTCCTCCAGCCCAGGACTCTTCATTCCTCGGCTCCAGCGCTCTCCGTCTGACACTCCCGAGGGATTATGATGGATCGGCGGTGGGGTGCCAGGGGTTCCTACTCCAACTGGAACTGTACCTTGCCGCCGTAAGACCCACTCCCTCGGGAGCGGAGAGGGTGCGTGTCCTCGTCTCCTGCCTCACGGGTCGTGCTCTGGAGTGGGCCAACGCGGTCTGGAATGGTCCAGACTCGGCGAAGGAGCATTACCCAGAATTCACCCGCCGTTTTCGGGCCGTATTCGACCATCCTCCAGAGGGCCGAGCGGCGGGAGAACGACTGTTCCACCTTAGGCAGGAGAAGAGGAGCGCCCAGGATTACGCGCTGGAGTTCCGGACCCTGGCTGCAGGATCTGGGTGGAACGACAGGGCCCTTATTGATCGGTACCGGTGTAGTCTCCGGGGGGACGTCCGCAGGGAGCTAGCATGTCGGGACACCGCTCTTTCTCTGGATGAGCTGATTGACATGTCCATCCGTCTGGACAATCTGCTGGCTGCCCGCGGGCGTTCTGAGAGGGTCCTGTACGTTCCACCACCCAGTCCCTCCGCTCCTATTCCGATGGAGGTGGGAGGGGCTGGGCAGAGGGGTACCGGAGGAGGCTCTCCCTGCACCAGCTGTGGTCGGAGAGGACACACGGCCGATCGGTGCTGGGGGGGGTCCGTCTGGGAGTCGAGATGGCAGGCGGAACACTTCTCGATCACCCCAGGTGAGTCAGCACCAAACTCACCCAGAACCCCCTGTTAGTCACATGTTTGTCTTGATTTTTTTTCTTACATTTTTCCCCTCTTCCCAGCATAGGGCGCTAGTCGATTCAGGCGCAGCTGGGAACTTTATGGATCGCGGACTCGCTCTTAGGTTAAGGGTTCCGCTTGTGCCGATAGATTCTCCCTTTCCCGTGCACTCCCTAGATAGCCGGCCATTAGGGTCAGGGGTGGTCAGGGAGACCACGGTTCCCCTGGACATGGTGACGCAGGGGAATCATAAGGAGCGTATCAGCTTTTATATTATTGATTCGCCTGCATTTCCGGTGGTACTAGGGATTCCCTGGCTGGCCCGGCACAATCCTAAAATTTTGTGGAAACAGGGGGTTCTCCAGGGGTGGTCAAAGGAGTGTTCTGGAAGGTGTTTGGGAGTTTCCATCGGTGCCACGTCGGTGGAAAGTCCAGACCAGGGTTCCACGGTGTACATTCCCCCCGAGTATGCCGATTTGGCAATCGCTTTCAGTAAAAGGAAAGCGACTAAATTACCACCTTATCGACCGGGAAGGGATTGTGCGATAGATCTCCAGGTAGACGCTGCGCTTCCCAAGAGTCACGTGTACCCATTGTCCCAAGAGGAGACGGTGGCTATGGAGACATATGTCACTGAGTCTCTGGGACAGGGGTACATTCGGTCCTCCATCTCACCCGCCTCCTCGAGTTTCTTTTTTGTGAAGAAAAGGGAGGGAGGTTTGCGTCCGTGTATTGATTATAGAGGTCTAAATGCCATCACTGTGGGGTTTAGTTACCCACTACCTCTCATTGCTACGGCAATGGAATCATTTCACGGAGCGCAGTTCTTCACAAAATTGGATCTCAGGAGCGCGTATAGTCTGGTGAGTATTCGGAAAGGAGACGAGTGGAAAACTGCATTTAGTACCACATCGGGCCATTATGAGTACTGCGTCATGCCGTATGGGTTAAAGAATGCTCCAGCCGTTTTCCAATCCTTTGTAGACGATATTCTCAGGGACCTGCACGGGCAGGGAGTGGTTGTTTATATCGATGACATTCTGATCTACTCAGCCACTTACGCCGCGCATGTGTCTCTGGTACGCAAGGTGCTTAGTAGACTGCTGGAGCATGACCTATATGTCAAGGCTGAGAAGTGTGTGTTCTCCAAACGAGCCGTCTCTTTTCTGGGTTATCGCATTTCCACCTCGGGCGTGGTGGTAGGGAGTGACCGCATTAAGGCCGTGCGTAATTGGCCGACTCCGACCACGGTAAAGGAGGTGCAGCGGTTTTTGGGTTTTGCCAATTACTACCGGAGGTTTATCCGGGGTTTTGGCCAGGTGGCAGCTCCTATTACCTCACTGCTGAAGGGGGGTCCGGTGCGTTTGCAGTGGTCAGCAAAAGCGGACGGAGCTTTCAACAGGTTGAAGGCGCTGTTCACGGATGCGCCCGTGTTGGCACATCCGGATCCCTCTCTAGCATTCATAGTGGAGGTGGACGCGTCCGAGGCTGGGGTAGGTGCCGTGCTATCACAGCGCTCTGGTACGCAACCAAAACTCCACCCCTGTGCTTTCTTCTCGAAGAAACTCAGCCCAGCGGAGCGTAACTATGATGTGGGGGACCGGGAGTTGTTAGCAGTGGTCAGTGCCCTGAAGGTGTGGAGACACTGAGGGGGCTAAGCACCCTTTTCTCATCTGGACCGACCACCAGAATCTGGAGTATATTCGGGCAGCTAGGAGACTGAATCCACGTCAAGCAAGGGGGGCCATGTTCTTTACCCGATTCCAGTTTACCTTAACGTATAGACCGGGCTCCCAGAACGTAAAGGCGGATGCACTGTCCCGTTTATACGACTCGGACGATCGGCCCACCGAACCCACTCCCATCCTTCCCGCTTCTAGGCTGATAGCACCAGTGGTGTGGGAAGTGGACTCGGACATCGAGCGGGCGTTACGGGTGGAACCCGCTCCTCCTCAGTGTCCGGTGGGGCGGAAATACGTGCCGCTTGGTGTTCGGGACAAATTGATTCGGTGGGCTCACGTTCTACCCTCCTCGGGTCACCCTGGGGTGAAGAGGACAGTGGGGAGCCTTCGGGGGAGGTATTGGTGGCCTACCTTGGCGAGAGACGTTAGGGTTTATGTTTCCTCCTGTTCGGTATGCGCCCAGAGTAAGGCTCCTAGGCACCTTCCTAGAGGGAAGTTACAACCCCTCCCCGTTCCACAACGGCCTTGGTCGCACCTGTCCGTAGATTTTCTGACCGATCTTCCCCCGTCTCAGGGGAACACTACGGTACTGGTGATTGTGGATCGGTTCTCGAAGTCCTGTCGTCTCCTCCCGTTGCCCGGTATTCCTACAGCCCTACAGACTGCGGAGGCATTATTTACCCACGTCTTCCGGCACTACGGGGTGCCGGAGGACATAGTTTCTGATCGGGGCCCCCAATTCACGTCCCGAGTATGGAGGGCGTTTATGGAGCGTTTGGGGGTCTCGGTCAGCCTTACCTCCGGTTATCACCCTGAGAGTAATGGGCAGGTGGAGAGAGTGAACCAGGAGGTGGGTAGGTTTCTGCGGTCGTATTGCCAGGACCGGCCAGGGGAGTGGGCGAGATACATTCCCTGGGCCGAAATGGCCCAGAACTCACTACGCCACTCCTCTACTAACGTGTCCCCCTTTCAGTGTGTATTGGGGTACCAGCCGGTCCTGGCACCATGGCATCCGAGCCAGACCGAGGCTCCTGCGGTGGAGGAATGGGTGCAGCGCTCCAAGGAGACATGGAGAGCCGTCCAGGAATCACTTCAACAAGCTAGTGGACGGCAGAAGAGGAGTGCTGACCGCCACCGCAGTGAGGCCCCCGTGTTTGTACCGGGGGACAGGGTCTGGCTCTCGACCCGAAACCTGCCCCTCCGCTTGCCCTGCCGGAAGCTGGGTCCGCAGTGTGTAGGGCCCTTCAAAGTCCTGAGGAGAATAAACGAGGTGTGTTATCGATTACAACTCCCTTCCTATTATGGTATTAACCCCTCGTTTCATGTGTCTCTCCTCAGGCCAGTGGTAGCTGGTCTCCTGCAGGACGGTGAGGTACCGGAGGTCCCTCCTCCCCCTCTGGACATTGAGGGGACCCCGGCGTACAAGATACGGGCCATTCTGGACTCGAGACGCCGGGTGAGGGGCCTGCAGTACCTCGTGGACTGGGAGGGGTACGGTCCGGAGGAGAGGTGCTGGGTACCGGTGGGGGACATTTTGGATCCGTCTATGCTGAGGGATTTCCATCGCCTCCATCCGGATCGCCCTGCGCCTCGTCCTCCGGGTCGACCTCGAGGCCGGTGTCGCGCGTCAGAGGGGGGGTACTGTCACGACTTCGACCGAGGCAGGCTCTCCTTCCCGTTCGGGTGGCGTTCGGCGGTCGTCCTCACCGGCCTATTAGCTGCCACTGATCCTTTTCTCCCCCTCCCTATGTGTTTATTGGGCGCACCTGTTTTGTATGAGGGGTAATTAGTTGGGCTTATTTAATCAGCCGGCATTCACGTTTCTTTGTGCGGGATTGTTTGCGTGTAAGTAGTGGTGTGCTACATGTTTCTGGACTGAGTTCTTTTACCCCGTGTCTGGGGTTGGTTATAGTGTACACCCAGTGTGTTAATAGGGTGGACTAGATGGTCCGTGTTCATTAAAGAACATTTTGGATTTAGCACCTGCTGTTTCCTGCGTGTTGACTCCACACTCTGACACCCAGGCCTTACATTTAGACTAGTTGAGTATCTGGAGCATCAGCATTTGTGGGTTCAATTACAGGCTCAAAATGGCTAGAAACAAAGAACTTTCTTCTGAAACTTGTCAGTCTATTCATGTTCTGAGAAATGAAGGCTATTCCATGTGAGAAATTGTCAAGAAACTAAAGATTTCGTCCAACGCTGTGTACTACTCTCTTCACAAAACAGTGCAAACTGGCTCTAACCAGAATAGAAAGAGGAGTGGGAGGCCCCGGTGCACAACTGAGCAAGAGGACAAGTACATTAGAGTGTCTAGTTTGAGAAACAGAAGCCTCTCAAGTCCTCAACTGGCCGCTTCATTAAACAGTACGCGCAAAACACCAGTCTCAACGTCAACAGTGAAGAGGCGACTCCGGGATGCTGGCCTTCTAGGCAGAGTTCCTCTGTCCAGTGTCTGTGTTCTTTTGCCCATCTTAATATTTTATTTTTATTGGGCAGTCTGAGATATGGCTTTTTCTTTGCAACTCTGCCTAGAAGGCCAGCATTCCGGAGTCGGGATTTTCCATTAAAAATCAACCGTTTCCAGCTACAATAGTCATTTACAACATGAATAATGTCTACACTGTATTTCTGATCAATTTAATGTTATTTTAATGGACAAAAAATTTGCTTTACTTTCAAAAACAAGGACATTTCTAAGTGACCCCAAACTTTTGAACGGTAGTGTATGCTTCAAGAACACCTGCTGCTGAAGCACAGGATGTCTGTTAGTTTTAAAACTAAACTCCCAAATACAGTACATAGATGCTGAGTACTCTGGACTTAAGGGAGCATGTTGGTGTCAGGTCGAAAGCACTCCTCAGAGATACAGAGTTGCATTGGTCAACATGCCACACAGAGAGAGAGAGAGAGCATTAGCTTTAGCTACCTCTATCCTGACCACTAATGACTGGCCCTACCCTCTGAGGACGTATCTGGGGCGCAGCAGCGGGAGGAGGAGGGGTGGGTTGTCCTCGTCTAATGATCTGAGAGCCCGTGGCCATCGCATGCAGCCGGGCCTGCCATGTGGTGTCAGTGATGCGCCTGGGAGCGTGCAGGGCTTCGATTGGGAATAACAGAGCAGGGGTTAGTGGGAAGAAATGAGTAATGATCCCCTGTTTGATCTACCAGGCCCCTGTGGAAGTCAGAGAGCCCTGGACAGAGCATTACTGAGGGTACTCTGGGGAGCTGCTGGGATGCTGAGTTGGGGACTGGCCCTTTACCAGTTTAACCATATCTACTCAGGATCTCAGAAGGAGAGGGGATGCAAGCTAGGAGGGAGCATGTGCTCTGTGCTGTTTTTAAAGAGACAGCCATTATTGAATGGAAAAGGTGATATTGTAAATTGTGTGATTATGAACACACGGCTTTGTATTTGTAGATTCAGATGTGTTCTATTTTCCAGTAGCAGCTCAAGTCTTGCACCTGTATTGATATACGTAGTGCCAGGAATGGACCTAACTGTTTGTGTCCAACGGACTGCATGGGAGCTCCGACCTGGGATGTTATGTTATGTGCCATCCAGAGTGCAGTGGTTACGTGCAGTACGTGACTACCCCTCTACTATCACTGTTTTTATTACAGCTCCCTCTCTGCCAACCTAGCTGTTTGGGTTTCTTCACTGGCTATGTCCTATTTGTGTTTGAAGATGGAAGGTATGATAAGGAAATTGTCTGTTTGGTCACTCTGTGTGGGTGTTGAGGGGAGGGGGATTTAAATGCAGGAATCAGACTATGTACACCACTGCCTTGCCAAAAAGCATACCAAATAATTGTCCTTATCAGATAGGTTTCCATCATAGGGTCATGTTTTGTTCTAGTGGTTTTAAAGATCACAGAGTGGATTGTTGCACAATGGGGCATCTCTGTTTCTTTCACTCTTTCCCACACTCATAAATGCTCTCTAGCTCTCTCTCTCTCTCGCAAACACACACGCACAACATTTTCTCAGGTGTTGTGGCTAGTTTGTGAGGATAATTGAGTGTTTGGGGCTGACCATGACCTGAGGCTTGATACATTTGTTAGGATTTCCATTTCAGATATAGAAAATGCTGATGAGTCCAAGTCGTTGTTGTGTAGGCCTAATCCCTCAGCAGTGGCTGGGCCAGCCTCTCCTATGTATAGATTTAGTTGCAACTGCATTTACAGTGAATGTGGCATGTTATTTTTAGGTCTGAGGTCTGAAATGTTTTTTTTTGCTGTGCTGTGCAAAATACCAATCAAACTGAAGTTCAATCTCTCCTCTTTTAAAATACTTGAGGATTACTGCGTACCACTGATTTGTTCCTGGTTTTAATTTGTCTTTTGAAGGATTTACAGTAATAAATTAAAGACGATGGACTCGAGCTAAATCTTTTGTAAAGCTCTCAACTTTCAATTCGTGCAACCTCATTTTGTTTGTTACCATGGTAATTATTGTAATGAAGGGAAATCATTTTCTCTTTGGCTTTGTTACATTATTGAATGAGGGAGAGGAAGCAGGCACATGTGTTACATCCTTTACATCATAAATGGCAATACATTAAAATTGTATTTTTATTGCAGATTAATTTAAAAAAACTAGATTTGAAGGAATTACTGATGACATTGCGCTGTGTGCTTTCCTACCATTTTTCTCCTTGTCTCTCAGCTGGGAATATGTTCCCTTCCTGCAAATCTAATAATTATTACTGCGCTAGAAGACTGAAATATGAATCACTCATTATTTGACAGTTAGGTCCAGATTACTTATAAAGAGCTTTTTGATTATTTGTGCTAATCAACATTGATCAAAAAGGGTGATGAAAAGTGAGTTAATAAATTGAGAGAGCTTGTCGTTTTTCCAGCCTCCTTTTGGCCCTGTCCCAGGATCCTCTCTGACTGTGAAACAGATGGGACAGCAGAGGGGCACTGGTCATGCACTCTGATTGGCTGTCACTCACTTTATTACATCATTAATATCGTCCCATCATGTTAATTCACTTTTGATACCAAAGAAGGGCTCGCTCACTCCCACATGTTCATCTCCATCACTAGAAATCACGTCACGAGAAAGAGAAGATCACACAAGCCCAGATGAGTCAGGAAAGCCTGCTGTTCCCCTCCTATGAGTAGCGTGAGAGTAGCTTGCTGTGCTGACAGCCCTGCCATTGGTGTCAGGGACAGGGGAGAATGAGGGAACGTTTGGCTCCGGTGCAGTCCACTGCCTACCAGGGCCTGTGTTATATTCAGCACAGCAGTTGGAGGCAGAGGAGTGGGCCTCGATGGGCCTTCTTCTGCCATGTTGGCTAATTTATGGCCAGGAGCACAGGAATGAGAAGGGACTCTGTATCAGAAGCTATATATATATGTATATGTATATGTATATGTATGTGTGTGTGTGTGTGTGTGTGTGTGTGTGTGTGTGTGTGTGTGTGTGTGTGTGTGTGTGTGTGTGTGTGTGTGTGTGTGTGTGTGTGTGTGTGTGTGTGTGTGTGTGTGTGTGTGTGTGTGTGTGTGTGTGTGTGAGATAGCACTCAGCCCTCTGATGAGGGATCTGATAGTGCTGTTAGAACAGTCATGACACGACTCTGATTAAACCTACTAATGAGCAGCTCAATAAAACTAAGTCCTCCTGATGTAATAAATGCGCTGCTGATTGCAGGAACCCGCTGGTGTGATAGGCTAATCCTTTTGTGCTCCAGTGTTTGTTTCACCCTAAAAAGATCCACGCACAGTGAATGAATAAAGAGATATGACTTGTCTGCTTGTACGACCACACGAGAGCACTTCTCTGTAGTTAACCTTTCTGCTGAGTGGATTGCAAGTTGAGGGTTTTTACAGTACAGGTTCTAGGGTAAATTGAGTCTGCAATTATGAGTCTTTTTTGTTGTTGATGTAACATTACTTGAAATATTATTGCATAGCAGTATTAGATCACTTACAGTTGAAGTTGGAAGTTTGCATACACTTAGGTTGGAGTCATTAAAACTTGTTTTTTAATCACTCCACAAATTTCTTGTTAACAAACTATAGTTTTGGCAAGCCGGTTAGGACACCTACTTTGTGCATGATGCAAGTCATTTTTCCAACAATTGTTAACAGACAGATTATTTCTGTCTGTTTACATATAAGTTTACATATACTAAGTTGACTGTGCCTTTAAACAGCTTGGAAAATTCCAGAAAATGATGCCATGGCTTTAGAAGCTTCTGATAGGCTAATTTACATAATTTGAGTCAATTGGAGGTGTACCTGTGGATGTATTTCAAGGCCTACCTTCAAACTCAGTCCCTATTTGCTTGACATCATGGGAAAATCAAAAGAAATCAGCCAAGACCTCAGAAAATAATTGTGGACCTCCACAAGTCTGGTTCATCCTTGGGAACAATTTCCAAATGCCTGAAGGTACCACATTCATCTGTACAAACAACGTACTTTGGTGCGAAAAGTGCAAATCAATCCCAGAACAACAGCAAAGGACCTTGTGAAGATGCTGGAGGAAACAGGTACAAAAGTATCTATATCCACAGTAAAACTAGTCCTATATCAACATAACATGAAAGGCCGCTCAGCAAGGAAGAAGCCAATGCTCCAAAACCGCCATGAAAAAAGCCAGACTACAGTTTGCAACTGCACATGGGGACAAAGATCATACTTTTTGGAGAAATGTCCTCTGGTCTGATGAAACAAAAATAGAACTGTTTGGCCATAATGACCATTGTTATGTTTGGAGGCAAAAGGGGGAGTCTTGCAAGCCGAAGAACACCATTCCAACTGTGAAGCACGGGGGTGGCAGCATCATGTTGTGGAGGTGCTTTGCTGCAGGAGGGACTGGTGCACTTCACAAAATAGATGGCATCATGAGAAAGGAAAATTATGCAGATATATTGAAACAAAATCTCAAGACATCAGTCAGGAAGTTAAAGCTTGGTTGCAAATGGGTCTTTCAAATGGACAATGACCCCAAGCATACTCCCAAAGTTGTGGCAAAATGGCTTAAGGACAACAAAGTCAAGCTATTGGAGTGGCCATCACAAAGCCCTGACCTCAATCACATAGAAAATTTGTGGGCAGAACTGAAAAAGCGTGTGCGAGCAAGGAGGCCTACAAACCTGACTCAGTTACACCAGCTCTGTCAGGAGGAATGGGCCAAAATTCACCCAACTTATTGTGGGAAGCTTGTGGAAGGCTACCCGAAACGTTTGACCCAAGTTAAACAATTTAAAGCAATACTACCAAATACTAATTGAGTGTATGTAAACGTTTGACCCACTGGGAATGTGATGAAAGAAATAAAAGCTGAAATAAATCATTCTCTCTACTATTATTCTGACATTTCACATTCTTAAAATAAAGTGGTGATCTTAACTGACCTACGACAGGGAATTTTTACTAGGATTAAATGCCATTAATTGTGAAAAACTGAGTTTAAATGTATTTGGCTAAGGTGTATGTAAGCTTCCGACTTCAACTGTAGCTCATTTAGTCTGCCACCGTGCCTAGTTAAACTGTTTCTCAAACTGTTCAAGGCCTTTTGAATGAAATATGAGTGGATTTGGTGTTCGTAAACATTTTAGATACACGTTATTAACTAGAAACCTAAGGGAAATTGATTTATGTTAAATAAGAAACTAATTCATTCTGCATAACTACTGCACTCTGGCAGTTTATGTTATAGCAGAGATAAATTCCTCATCTCTTTAGCCTGCGTGCTCCAGCTCCTCTAGAGGAAAAAGCACCTTTCCTCCGTAAGCCACTGTGAACATATGGCGAGGGGCGCAGGCAGCAGCACAGGAAGGAAGTGTGGAAATTGCACGGAATGAGAGTTTGGATTAATGCGTCTGAACTGGGCATACCCAGACAAATGCAGCAGAACCGCACTGCCAGGACCCTTCAAGGCCCCTCCGAAGTGTGCCAGAGAAACAGAGATAGCAAAACAAACATATACACCTCTGCAGCTTGAACAGAGGGAGATAGTGGTTTCTCCTTCGTGCCTTTTAATGACATGAATTTGAAGAGGCCATTGGTTGTGGGTTGTGTGTGCTCATCAGGGGGACATTGGGCAAATACTGCAGAACCTCGCCGGCTCCATACCTCTGCCTACCTAGAGATATTTCTACAAATTAAAATCACTAAGTGTAAAAAAAATTATGAAACTGATAGTAATTATGGTTTAATTTGATGACATTTGTCAATGTCGATATTAGGCTTGGGTGATATACCGTATACTGAGGTATTTGGAAATACCGGCGGTATGATTTTCAATACTGTTAAAAATATATATATACTTTTTTTGTGGGGGGGGGTCACGGGGGCTGACGAAGTGTGTGCTACCCCACTGCTTATTACTAATTATAAGTTAAATTTAACTATAAGAAATATAACATGTCAAATATTTTAAATCCAGCTCAGGGCTCCACCTATGCATTTGGTTTGCTAACTTGCTAACTAAGTGGCTAGTATAATATATTATGCTGCAAGGATTCTCTTAGAATGGTGGTGATCTATGTATTCAGAATTACACTGTATGTTCCATGTGTGGAACCTAACTTCTTAGTTTAAACCGAGCTTTTTTTGTTTAATTTTTGTTTGTAAGTTTGTTTAAAATGTGTGTATTGAGAGACGCAATGATGGGGATAGGGTGGGAGAAGCGGGGGGAGGAGGATGGTGTGCGTATGTGTGTGTATGTATATGTGTATATATATATGTATGCGCAGGTATGTGTAGGCGGGTGCTGTTTTTTTTTTTTTTTTTTTTTGCCTGGTCTCTGTTGTTGTATCTCTTTAATATGGGTGAAAATTGTGAAATTCCAATAAAAATACTGTTAAAAAAAAACAACTAAGTGGCTAGATGTCAAGATCAAGTATCTTGGACATTCAATCCCATCCTAGATCAAGATCCCTGTGTACATTCGATAATACTGTATACCCCGGTATGGGACAGAAATGGTATGAAAATGTGGATACTGCCCAAACCTAGTCGATATCCCATTGAAATGCTTTTTTATTTAAAAAAATATATATCTCTGCACACAGTGAAAAAAAGTATATATATATTTTTAACATTTTAGGGTACTCCGACACATACACAGCCCCAGTGAGGGGTTGTCCCTCGCAGCGAGCCGAGCCGGTCTCCATGTGACACGAGAGAGTAGCTGTTAGATTGGAAGTGAACAACCGAAAATAGCTCCCTTCTTTGCATACAGTCAAATCAGCTCAAGCTGTGCACGGTGGCAGACTTGGTTGTTCAGTTGCAGGCACTCTTGTTTGATGCATTTCATTAACGATACCGTGACGAATTCAAATGTATATCTATCTATCGCTACAGCATGTCTTATTAATCTGCCTGCTGCCTGCCTCACGACTGTTTGCTCGGAGTTGGAGGGGATCCCGAAGGGGAAGCGTCTTGTCATTTGCTTGTCAAGGCCTCTGTCTGTGACAGCGCTTTGTGGATGACTGGATCTCAGTGCAGAGAGAGAGTCTGTCTAATGAAGACACTACTGCACTAGCTCTGACAAACCTCTCATTGCTACATGTGTATGGGGAAGTCACATTGTACATTGCACAAATTGGACTTAATTCAATTAACAGGCTGGTGAGCTCTTCAGAGCCTAGGTAGTTGTAGTAGTGGTAGTCTATTATAAATATTAATTGTGAGGAGGTGAACATATTAAACGGTAAACTTTTTTTGTCGGATTTTTATGATGGTTACTACCGTATGTGAAATAATCACTGTGTTGTTTACTTATTTTAACAATGAATCAAAAACCTAGCACTATACCTGATGTCTTCATTGCTTTTTGACAAATATCAGTTGAGCTTAGTGATCATTATTTAAGATTCTGAGAATGTTTAGTTTATTATTTTAACCCCACTGTAGATTCAGTCATGTAAGGTGAAGAATGAGGCTAGCTTGTTTACGTTTTCTGTATTGATGTTTCACTCCTAGACTATGTCTGGAGGACGTGTTTCCTCTCTGAGGAGGCAGAGCACAACTGGTAAAGACATGGTAATGCCTCGGCAGCCACAACTGTTTGCCATCATTTACGAGGTTGCTTCCCTGTAGGTCCGTATCGATTGCAGCCCGCAGTGATTCCACAAGCGATGCCCACTTGGTCTGAATGTTTGGTATCCTAGCAATTTGGCAAAGAAAAACTGTGTTTTCAGTTCTGCCAAATGACCTGGACATCACTTTGTGATGTCGCGTCTGGTGTGCTTGTTGTTTTTAGCAGTGGTCGTTCACAGTTGTGTGAAATAACAAATGCATTTCTTTTTTCAGTGGTGTTTGCCAGAAAACAGGGTCCGTTTGAACAATCGGTGCGGTGCGCTTTTGACTGTATGTCTGAGGGGATGTGGACACCTGCTCAACAATTAAACTGCAGAGGAGAGCAGACATTGCCAAGATTAATATTTGCCCTCCAATTCAAGGTTGTGTTCACGTGTTTGATTTGAGACGTGAAGGATATTACGTGTTTGTTCCTGACAGTCAGTTGGCAGTGATGTAAGCTCCGGTTCCCCACACTGAACACCTCTGTTCACTAGATCAGATCACTCAGAACATAACAGCACTGCTCAGTGACTGTGGAATATGTGGTTTCATGTGAGGTTATTCATAATACTAAACATTTGCTGTTCAGGCTACCTCATTTAAATTATGCTGTAGATTTTATTTGTATTTTGCACTTTGACACAGTTCCAATGTTTAGTGTGGCTTATTTTGATTAAATGTTCTTACTAGTTCAAGCAGAGTTACAATGAGTTGTTTGTCTGTATTCGGTCTCTATCCATAAATCTGTAAATAAACAATGTTGGAATTTCAATGATGTATACATTTTGTTCTTCAAGATGTTGGGTTTCCATACAGTTATGTAGCAGTTATGTCATAAGGTAGCAGTTGAAATGTAGGAATGTTAGCTACCATTTTTACATTTTTACTGTTGTGACAATCTCACTTAAAAAAAATAATTCAGTGCCTAGGATGTTGTGAGAAAGAGTGTGATTTTAACGGTGCTCCTAAGCTTCTCTTCCGAGCTCCTGTGTAACCGTGAATATATTTGCCACTGATTTCTTTAAATAGTGCAGACAGAGGTGTTGGTATGCATTGAGGAATTGATCACACATATGTAGTTCAGCTCGGTCTAGGCATACATGTAGATCAGCAAGACATTTCCTGTCCTTATTTTTCGGAGATTTATTTCCTCTGAAGAAACGGTAACCTCTGACAGGATAATAGCAGAAAACGTCTTTATTTTTATAAACCGAAAAGATTATAGACCCTAGAAATGCCGAGAAAAACAAGTTTAACTTGTTTTGTTGATGTTAAAAGCTGGTACAGGATGTTTTTATTAGACTATTCTGAAAAGAAAAGAAGGTTCTGGATCTGACTTTGTTCCTCGGCTGCATCGGCTCGCAGAGACTACAACGACTACAGAGACCACAGAGACTATAGAGACTACAACAACTATAGACACTACAATGACTACAGAGACCACAGAGACTATAGAGACTCTAGAGACTACAACAACTATAGAGACTACAATGACTACGGAGACCAGAGAGACTATAGAGACTACAACAACTATAGAGACTACAATGACTACGGAGACCAGAGAGACTATAGAGACTACAACAACTATAGAGACTACAATGACTACGGAGACCACAGAGACTATGGAGACTACAATGACTACAACAACTATAGAGACAACAATGACTACAGAGACCACAGAGACTATAGAGACTCTAGAGACTACAACAACTATAGAGACTACAACAACTATAGAGACTACAATGACTACAACAACTATAGAGACAACAATGACTCTAGAGACCACAGAGACTATAGAGACTCTGGAGACTACAACAACTATAGAGACTACAATGACTACAACAATTATAGAGACAACAATGACTACAGAGACCACAGACACTATAGAGACTAGAGACTACAACAACTATAGAGACTACAATGACTACAAAACTATAGAGACTACAATGACTATGGAGACCACAGAGACTACAATGACTACAACAACTATAGAGACAACAATGACTACAGAGACCACAGAGACTACAATGACTACAGAGACTACAACAACTACAAAGACTATAGAGACTACAAAGACTTCATAGACTACAAAGACTACATAGACTATAGAGACTACAACAATTACAGAAACTATAGAGACTACAGGCAAATGAGTACCAGGTTGTGTGTCAGGCTGCATTTTGAAATGCACATCACAAGGACTGTGACTGACTGACTGATCAGTTATTTTTATTTAGTTTTATTGCTAAGGGCTTCATAAAAGTATGCCAACCTAGACCTCTCCTAGGAGTTAGTCTCCTATATCCAGAGTCCCCTTCAAATGTTATTTTAATCAATGAACAAAGAATTGCTTTGATTTCTTCCTAAATACTAAACAGAAGAAAAGTTAAAGGGGGATATCTAATGACTGCCAGACTTGAAAACAGGATAGACAAAGATTTGCACACAGAGCAGTGCCCGTGCCAAGTTAAATCCATATTTAAATCCTCTACTCGACATACACTGCATGTAAATGAACATTCTTTGGCATAGGTTTATGCAGTGGGGGCACGCCAGAGAGCAAAATCCCACTTTAGTCAAACTGAAGCATTCATATCTGCATAATGTCTTTGTCTATTTCCTGTTCAATTCTATAATTGAGAACTAGGGTTGTGAAATAATTACAAGAGGGTCTTTGCCACACATATATGCACAGTTGACAATGTCGCTGTCAATGCAGTGCAGTATGATTCCATGTTAAGTGTGTGACCAGTGTGCTGGTTTGCGGAGTGGATATATGATGGAGTTTGTTCCAGAGCAGAGCAGAGCTGCCACAGATGGGGCTGACAGGTCTGCGTGCCATACCTCTGAACCTCTGAAGCCCCAGCAGCAGGACATGGGCGCCATGTTCCATAAAACCTGTTACACATCAAACGTGATGAAAGTGATGAATGGTAGGTGAATATGGACTGTATTAAGAGCAGATGAGACCTGGATGATATTACAGACAGGTGGAATTGATCTTATAATACATTTGTCAGGCTACAGTAATAGTATGCCTCTGTATTTTATCTGCTTAACTGTTGGTGTGTGTGTGACCTCAGCTACTGTAGCAGTGTCTCATGACGTTGGTTGTCAGTGATTTGGTGGGTGGTTAAATGGAGTGGCTGACTCATAACAGTAGAAACCACAGAGAGACGGTTCCTTCCTTCCAAGCCAAATGGAACCGATCCGAGTCCCTGGGCCACTTTCTTTCAAACCTTGTTGTCTGTTAGCTTAGAATTGACATCACAGATGTGCATTTAGATATTTCTTCCAGAGATATTAGTCATGCATTCCACATTAGAAATATAAGATAAAAGCCTAATTATTCCTCAGAGAAGGACTTCCCTGTGCTGTAGATACAAAATCCATATCCTTTTCCCTAACATTTCACCTATCAATAGCAGCTATATTTATGTTTCTCTAGAGAACAAAAACGATGTATACTCCTGAAGAAACGGCATAGCACAGAAGAATCAAAAACGACATCTGCACAAATACCACTGGTGTTTACATTCATAATATAACCAGCACATTCACACATTTATATTCGTTTGTTAACCTCTTGAAGAGAATGCTTAACAAAACGTGTCAAGTTGCTATTCCGTAGATGACTATTTTAGCATTATCTCCTCATTTGAAGACAACTCTACCGCTCTATGTTTGTCTCAATCAGTGTGAAGCATAGTGATATTGTGTTGTTCCTGGCTGGTGTAGCTATATCTGTAGAGAGAGGACCCTGGAGCACCAGGCAGGAGCTGGCAGTCAGGACAGCGACTAGAGACTGGAGCTGGTGACAACTAGTGCCCTAAAGAGCCAAGCAGGGTTGCACTACAGTCAGAGCCAAGTGCTATAGCTAGTGTGGAGTACAGCGTTTC
Organism: Salvelinus fontinalis; assembly: GCF_029448725.1. Lineage (NCBI taxonomy): Eukaryota > Metazoa > Chordata > Actinopteri > Salmoniformes > Salmonidae > Salvelinus > Salvelinus fontinalis. The sequence continues at coordinate 21,256,481 of NC_074699.1, forward strand.
CCCTTTTGGAATGTTATATTATTATGTGTAGTGTTAACATGTTATTTCACTTTTGAAAAGTGTATTACTGTGTATTGCTAGAGTATGCAAATGAAGGTGCCATGAGTTGAGTTGAGTTGAATTGACTGCTGCACTCTGTGCAGTTCTGCCAGCCTCACATTGGCCGGCCTCTACATTGTCTTTGGCACGGGGTCTAGCCCACACATCGTGATTGTGTGATGTAGGCCTAGTTCTTTTTCACGGTGGAAAAGTCTACTTCTCCCCTCGCTAAAGGGCCTGTTTGTTCTCCTCATGCAAATGCAGATAGCTGGTGTTTAGTGTGTGCCCAGCCATGCGGTCAAGTGGCACGGTTCAGGCAACCGAAGACTTTTGGTTTTTTGACACTAACATTTTGAAATTTTCAGCAAATTAAAGTGGATTACAGGCCCTCTGAGAGTCTGTGTTATGGTTTAACGGTTTGATTCATTGTATATACAGTTCCTTTAAATCTGATCTGTTATATTTTAGGGCGGAATCAAATGAATGGTATTGCAGTTTTCTGAAGCAGGGTGAAATGACAAAGGGAACAATCAATAACTTGCAAAATGTTGAGGTTACTCCCCCTCCTACAATTATGTAGCATACATGGGGCCGGGAGTGGAATGCTGTTACCTACAAAACAATATTGGCTCAAACAGCGTGAAGAATCTCAGAATCGTATCTCTTTACTGAGCAGGCTCCATAAATGTAATTTCGAAGGTCAGATATTATATTTGTTCATCACATAGCAGATGTTGAATTCATGCAATTGTGTCAACTTTATTGATTTATTTGTTTATCTATTATTTTATTTTGCTGTCTTTGGAAACATGGTGTTTTTTAAAATGAGTTTTATGAAGTTTCAGTGCTCAGCTGTTTTGATAGGGCTGGACTATACATCACTGCCAAATCATCCAGCTCTAGTGCTCTGAAGCACATTTTGAGCATGCACACATGCTAAGGGGTGCACATTTTTTCGTCCGTGATTTATGTAAACCAAAATAAATGACGCCGTGAAAATGTGCCTGACACTCGTAAAGCAGCACAGCCTTTGAATAGAGGTATAACAGATTAGTCACTTTCTTCTACTCTTGCTCTGTCGTCTGTCCTCCTGCCAAGAGACTGGCAGCATGCTCGCTCGCCCAGGGACAGACATGACTGTAGATGTACTGTTATGTCTTTTGTTAAACCAGGCCCCTGGAGAACTGAGAGGCCATTGCTATGAGACATTAGACGTGTGAAATATCTCTGCCCTGTTTGATTAACTGCAGCCTTCGCTTTTTGATTCAAGAGAGATCATAAAGAAATGAAAAAAATCACTTTTGGATAGCAATGCAACTTTGCAATTAATTTGTTATATCACATTTTGAATAGTGTGTATGTCTAATTCAGTTCCTCTAGGGGTACACTGGTTCCTTTCCTGTGCTGTATGGCCCCTCTCTTTATGTGTTTGTTTATATGTGTAACCTGTCACTCCAGCTCTGTCTAACTGTTAAATGTCTATGTGTGTGTTCTTGTGTGTGAGTGTGAGATTAGAGAGAGTCTGTTTATGTGTGTGTGTGTATGTTGGTGAGGAGTCTGAGGACACGCTGCTGATGGAGTTGTGCATCTCTTCTTCTGACAGGTATGGATGAGAGGCCAGGCCAGGCAGCATCCTCTTGGGCCCCAGGTGGCCAGTCGTCCAGTCCTTCCTACGAGTCCTCCAGGGTAAGAACCCTGGCCCACTCACTCCCCGTGCACTCCCTCACCTCACCCCTCTGTCTCCCTCTGCCTGGTCTTTCTGCACCACATCATTTAACACTCATTACATCAACGTGTTACATTACATTCACAGCTCACTGCAGAGGCAGGGAGGGAGAGCGCACCAGTCATATTGTGTGACCTGTAATTGGCATAATTTCATTTTCCAGTATGACCACATTGCATGGCACCAATATCCTCTTAAGTGATGGGTTTAAATATGTTGTCATTTGCGTTGGATTATTTGCGCTAAGCTGAAATATTAAGCATTTGTCAGGGGAAGCTGATTAATGTTGTGAGCTTTGGAACATTATGGCTACATTGTGGAATTTCTGAATTGGGGGAAATTACTTCACCATTTACCATCTGTGCCTATATTAGGATTTAAGGTGCAAACTATATTTATGGTAGTGGACATCAATGGAAATATTGTTTGTTTTGGTTGATTGAAATTATAACTGTGACTAATGTTTATATTAGGTCATGAATATTCCTTAGAAATGATTTCAGTACCAGCAACGAGTGATTAATTCATTATTTCCATTAGGATTTCCAGACTCTTATGAAATATTTTGGCAGTAATTCAAATGTTATTTCAGATACATGATCAGTTGCATTGAAGTCATCATGCATCATGCAAAAAGATAAAAAATAGAATGATGCATGACATGAACTGGTTCGTATGGCATTTCTGCTCAAAGTGTGAATATATATTCTGTGTCTCTGTATTTGTTGTTTGTCTCCTACACCATGGTGGTTCTGGGTGCCCTGTATGAATTTCATTTAACGTCAATCTCCTGTCACTTTCCATCAGAAATCAGTTAAATGTCAGGTCTGCTCGGCCCGCATTACCTTGTTTATTTTCCAATGCCCTTCCCGAATGAACCTCTACAGGCTATGGTTCCATCGGCTGCCTGATCGGAATTATAAGATGGAGACGTTTGAGATATCTTTGCTTTAGGTGCATATAAATCAACGTTTCTGACATTGCAAGGGGCGGGCATCAGTAAGCAGACAGCTGTTTGTGCCTCCATACTCTACGCACGGATGCACACACATATATCAGAGAGCCAGAGAGATGGGGTTGTTTGTCTAGGTTTTACAGATGTTTTATCAATGTGATTACTTGTGTAGGCCAGAGAAGAAGACTTGCTCTGAAATAACCATTCTCATAATAGGGGATGGTATTTCTTCTAGTATCTCTGCACAGCAAATTGCAGGGTCCTCTTAACTTACACCTTATACCAAACCATTTATTTTGTTATTGGCAGCGCATACTATTTGGGATATTTTGTAGACATAATTGAGAGTGAGTATGGACACAACATACCTACTTTACACTGCCTGGTGTCCAGCCTGTCAAAGATTCATCCGGATGACTTTGACCAAAGAGAATGGAGCCAATCTCTTTAATCCCCAGGCACATTTGATCTCTGCCTGCACCAGTACGTCTGTCCATTCATCACTCTGTCTGTCCATCCAGACCACGGTGTGCTATGTCTTTGTGCCTCTGCTGCCCCACACTCCTGCGTCATATTCACGTTAAAGCAGTGTACCTAAAATGCAGTTACAATGTTTACTAGCAATGTGCTGAGTGCACAGATAAATAGCCTGCAGCAGCACACATGCACAGATACTACTTAGTACTACTTGGTTGTTATCCAGTGGTATTTATAGCACAATGGCACTTATTCCCAAATAAGAGGAAGAGTGTCCTCTGATTTTGAGATGTGGTTTAGATCTTCATCTGAGATTTGATTTGTAAATAAAGGGAGTATTAGGTTAAGCAGTGTGTTTCTAGCCATAGAGCTGATGCCCTGTCGGAAGACAGGGAGGAGTCTAGGAACAGAACCCTTTAAATCCATTAAACAGTAGACAAGCACTTATCTACGGTTCAGCTTTTGTCTCAAAAATCGTATTTCCATCATTCTCATTGTAATGTTTCATAAATTGTGTTCAGCAACTCATACTAAGGAAGGTTTCCCAAAATAAACGCTTTTCGGAAAAGCGCGTTTCTGTTATTCAAGGAGTTCAGTGTAGTGTGTCTGTCCGAGCGGGGCCTGCTTGGGTGCTTCAAGCTAACAGTGTATGATTAGTGGACTGTGAACAGACTCCAGCCCTCCATGCTGACCTTGGCTTCCAGCCAGCCAACGTATCATGGGCAGTTGTGGCTGCAGGCCGGCCGTCTGACAGCCAGGGTTGTGCCCAACGCCACCGCACGCCCCAGCCCTGCCGCGACACTCACCCCGTACACGTCCATCACACCCGTATCATGCCTCCCCAAGTCACCGCGGTGCAGCCACACATTCACCTGGGACAGCACACACCATCTAGGAGATGACTTTTTAAACGCTGTGGCGAGGGATAGGGGCAAGGCAGGAGCTGTGGCCTGCATGCTTAAGTAGTGATTTGACAGTTATGTAGCCGGCGGTAACTGGCCCCGTTGGTCGCAGTGACAGCATGTGTTAGTGTCTGGGCCGACGTAGCCGAGCGGTGTTTGTAAATGATGAGGGTTCTGTGATTGATGATCTAATGGTCCCAGAGGAGCAGACACAGGGTGGGCTGGGTAGTGTGATCTCACCCTGACCATTATCCCCTCTGCCTTTCTTCTCTCTGGTCCTCCCTACCTGCCCCTCCTCGCTGGCCTTTTCCAGCTCTGTGGCAAGCTCTGTGGCAGCTGTCTCTACCAGGGAAGAAAAGACCAGGAGGAAATAGAGGACTGAGATGTCCAGATTCAGTCGTTCATTACTTATTACTCTTTGTTTTATTTGGTGAAATGTCAGTTGAAACACACCTGGGGAATTTGATTTGTAGTGCAGGAGAGGTTTGTATGGGTTGTTGCCTGCCTGCCTGCCTGTGTGTGTGTGTGTGTGTGTGTGTGTGTGTGTGTGTGTGTGTGTGTGTGTGTGTGTGTGTGTGTGTGTGTGTGTGTGTGTGTGTGTGTGTGTGTGTGTGTGTGTGTGTGTGTGTGTGTGTGTGTGTGTGTGTGTGTGTGTGTGTGTGTTTCCGAGCCTCTCACAGAGGTGGTGTTATTAGTGAGTCCGTTCATGGCGTGATTAACGGGGAGCGCGGCCTGGCAGGAACACAATGGGGAATCTCTGTGGATTCCCTCGACACAGCACAACACTCCATTGCCTTTGAAATTACTCCATCACCGTCCGCTCACAAAAAAAGATGGATAATAAGATTTACTTTTTTACTGTATGTTGAATGCAGAGGGTACGAGTTGGGGGAAAAAAGCTCTATAGAAATTCTTGTCCAGTGCTGCTCGGTCCCTCCGGTGGGAGTTAATGTAGTTTGGAAGGACGCATTTGACTGGAGCGCAGGAGGATTTTCACAGGGCCTGGGATTAGCACTGCTACAGAGTATCTTTTATTGCAGGGGACCCTGAGTTTTCAAAGACCATACTGTGACCGATATTTAGACCTAAGCTCCTGAAGCTGATAACTGTCATGAAAGGCCACAGGAGAAAAAGGCAATTTTTTAAGCTGCAGGTACCTTGGTCGGATGGAGGGAGGCAGTTTTCCCCGTCATAGGATATAATACCCTGTTATTAAATGTTTTAAATTAAAATCAATATTGTCACAGTATATAGAGGTTTTTAATTATCGTAAGTGAGTAAGATTTGTTTTCATTCATAGACCAAAGAAATCCTTAAAAATACAAAGCCGCATGTGTTGTGTTTAGTGTTAGTGTTGCTTGGCAACGTTTTGAGACTTGCTGTCTTTGGCTAAACAAATACACCACCTAAAAGGGTTATGGGGGAAACATTTTAAAACTGATCTTGGAAATGGGTATCGCATTTTATGAGAGGTTTGCTAGGATCTCTTGGACTGGTTCACGACAGCCTCTTGTAGGACATTGGAAGATGAATCTCTGCAACTATGCCTTAGAATTGACACAAGTGAATGATGCTGTTATGTATCCATTTGGACTAAGGGTTTTTCCTAATCGTTTTTCATCCATATGTGAATGTGCTTGTTTGTGCATCATGCATGTTCTGATCCATGTAAAGTGTGTACAATTAACATGTCAACGTGTCTTCTCTCAAAAAGCCCATTGCCTCTTCAGATCCACATAATTACATGTGCATCATTAACCTTGTATTTTCTAATCCTGAAACGTGGCATATGCGTTGACAGGCTCATCAGGGTTCTGTATTACTGCTTTTACAATCAGTCAGAGATTAAAAAAGTCATTTTTAATGACGGAAAGGAGAAAACTGTACAGTTTCAAGGGACAGTTGACCAATTGTACTCTCCTTCCTCAGTAATTAGTGTACTGTCATAGCACTCAATTAGCCAAGCAACCTAATAATGTGTTTAATACTCTGATCTCTCCCCCCCAGGGTCTGGCAGACAGCCCTCATTATGGTGATCATATGAGTGACAGTCGATTAGTGTCCCATGAAGGATTGTCCCAGACACCTTTTATGAACTCCAGCATAATGGGTAAGTAGGTGCTTCTCAACGCCTCACCCCACACATGCCCACAGGTCTCAGCGATCCATTTTATTTATTTTTTTAAACTCCCTTTAGCCCTGTGTGGACAAGGCATGTCACGCATCTGGAAGTGGCAGACCTCACAGCCGCGCTAGGTCAAGCAGTGTTTTTCCACCTCCTCTCCTCTCCTCTCCTCTCCTCTCCTCTCCTCTCCTCTCTCGCCTAACTTCACCCTCTCTCTCCTCATCCTGTGGTGACCGTCTTCAGAAGTTGACCCTCCCCCAGGGTGGAAGTCACGCCATCAGTACAGTTTTCCATCACAAAAGACTGTCTTCTAGCTATCAGAAAAGCCACCGGCAACTTCCAGTGGCAGGGGAGGTGGTGTCTAAGGAAGGGGGGTTAACCAAACAGATGTGCCAGAGACCATTTCATACAAAAACAGCCCACCATCACCGTTGTGGGATATCATTTAGGATTTCTAATAGATGCTTGAATGGCAGGTGATCTGTGATGGTTTATGCAGACTTAGCGTTTGGGTTTGTTAAATCATGCGTAGCCTAATTGTGCTGCTCTGATGTTTCACCACCACCTCCATTTGTCTGCTAGCAGCAGCAGTATGATAATTCCCTTCCAAATAAAAGCCTTTATTTTGAAGCCAGTAGTGACTCCATTCAGATTGGGAGGCTTTTGGAGATTTACGAGATTGAATTTACTGTGCTGGTCCCAGTATATAATCACTGTTGAGTATGAACAGATAAGAATGATGATCACTGGTTAAAAAAATCCCCATCATAACACCATATTATAGATTTATCAAACCTAAGTGGTGGGTTAGAATTTCTAAAGGTTATTTATTCCCCCTGATGTGATAGATACATTCTAACAATTAAAAGCTATATATTACACTGGCCTTTCTCCTGGAGTCATTGTGATGTGTTAGCACATGACAGTTTTATGGGCAACTGAATCCCCAGCTCATTGTAAGATTGCCCTGGAGACTGGTTGCCATGCAAGGTGAATAGTTTACGGATGGGTGCTGGTGCAGGAGACGACTGAAAATGAAATGTTATCTTTGTGGCGATTGATCACAGGATGCGTTTGGGAGGGTGGTCTCCTCTCTGTTCTTCGGCTCTGGCTGTAATTATGCTTATAAGTGGCAGAATATAGAAATGATCTGCTGCAATGATGTGTCAGGGCATTAGACAATCTGATTGTGGGCCTAAATAGCCTGTGCTTATCAGAGGCTGGGATTGGAAGATGAGTCTGATCTTCAATAAAATTGAATTTCAGCAGTAATATCTGGGATTTACATGGAATTACCTAGTTTGGAGCGACATTATTAAATCAAGCCTGAAAGGTTATTCCTCACAAATGAAAGAGGTGGAACAAGCATGCAGGGACATTATACAATTATGCATTACAACTATACACGCGGAATTTTCAAGGGAACCCTCTGGTTGTACAGTACTACGTGACCCATGTTTGTTTGATCTCATCATTGGAGTTTTAAAACCGAGCCATGGTCATCTAAATGGATGATCTTAATCCAAATCTCAATTGTCTGCAGTTTCCTTCGACAAACATTTGGATGATGTAGACCCTTTGTTTAGATACCTCAGTGTATGTGGTTACTCAAGACATTTAAAAGAAGAGAACATGTTTTGTAAGATTGGAAGCATAGGTTCAATGACTCACTGACACATTTACTGAGCTGTATTTTTGGTATTGTATTTGGCATTGTATACGAATGGATATTGTTCTGATTTGAGTGTTTATATTATTTAAGTGTGCCGTGCTTTACTGATAGCTCTGCAGGTGGAAAGGGACAATGCCCTTCCTTACACACTGCTTTGTGTGTGTGTTCAGACCCATGCAGTCATTGGCTTCGACAGACCTGACTCACAATGACCAGGAAACCTCATACGAAATGTTTTTGAGCAACATCTAAATCAGCTTTAGTTTAGATAAGAAATCTTACCTCCTAAGACGTACTTAGTCGAAGAAAAGCCAGCAAGCCATTGTCCTGATTGTATTGTGTGTGTGTGTGTGTGCATGTTTTTGTCTTTGTATTTTATTTCATGGTTTTAAATGGAACAGAGGAGACGGTTGGCTCAGACCTGACTACATCATTCAACCAAAGAGAAGTATGACATGTTGAAAGCAGCTTGGGGTTATTTGAGGTCAGCTATTGTGTATGATAATGAACATGTTACAGTTGTTAGTGCCCAACAGATGGCTGGAAATGACTGTTTATTTGACATTATATTTTAATGACAGTTACCAGCAGAATATGCTGCATGACTTGAATAATGGAGGCTCATTCTAGAGGTCATCTTTGGTTCATTGGGGCTTTGTGTTTGTACAGCTTGGGAATAGTAGAATAACAAATGAATAGTAAACTGTGTTGTAAATATACATTCAATGAAGCTTTTCATATGTAGCTACATGTATGGGGGCGGCAGGGTAGCCTAGTGGTTAGAGCGTTGGACTAGTAACCGAAAGGTTGCAAGTTCAAATCCCCGAGCTGACAAGGTACAAATCTGTCGTTCTGCCCCTGAACAGGCAGTTAACCCACTGTTCCTAGGCCGTCATTGAAAATAAGAATTTGTTCTTAACTGACTTGCCTAGTTAAATAAAGGTAAAATAAAAAAAAATGGGAACAGGAGTACCCAATGTCTTTCAGGAATCAGATATGAATCTACATGAGTAGATGATGATTAGAATTACCCCCTCTTGCCTCATGTGATGGCCTTATTGTCTGTCCCTCACGAGTAAAGCCTTTGGGTTGGAGGGTGAGGAATGTGGATTAGGATGAGGAGAAGGGCAGGGTGTCGTGTGAGCTCCCAGTGATGGCACCAGCAACCTCTCTTGGGGCTAACGCAGTGCCTGTGTCAGAGCGGGTCAGGTGGTCTGCCCCCCCTCCACCCCCACTCTCCAATCCTCTTACTGCACGACGACACATCCTCCTCAGCACGCTACACTATCCATGCATACAGTAGTGCAGTATCAGCTCACTGTCTCGCTCAGAAGGCCATGTAGATCCCTCTGACTCAATCACTGACTGTGTAGATGACGAGGTGGTGAGCAACACGGACATGCTGCTCATTGTGTTTCCATGTTTGTAAGAATGCAAATGCTGCTCCTTGACAAAATCCATTAAACAGTAAATAATGGTAAGCAGCAAACAATGTGGGAAAGGATGGAGCGAGTATTATAATGGAACGACTTCTTCAATCCCATCCAGTGTTACAAATGCAATATTCTTAGTATTTACAACTCCCACTGAGGTTCTAGATTTATTAAATACTTATATCTCTGCTCCCTTTTCACCCATATTCTTCTGTTCACTCTATATTCCATGTAAGGAATCCTAGAACAAGTTCTAGAAGCTCTAAGGTAAAAGATGATTATGGCCTATGTCCAGCCCTCCTTGCCCTGTCTCTCTCCTGGCTGAGGATGTGTCCTGGCTGCCTGAAAGTGTTTCTCTGTGGGAGGAGTGGAGAATGTTGCATAACGCTGACTGTGAGTAGTTGTTTGAGGCAATATTTAATAAGCACTAATCCAGCTTTAGATTAAATAGAAATATGCATGCAGATAGGGAATCCTGCCTCTTCAGCGGGTGTAGTATTTACTGGTCAAACAGATTATGATCACAAAGAGAAATTGGTTTAGTCTTTTGTTGATATTCAAGACACAAACAGTAACAGTTGGCAAGGCAAAACACACTTGTTTTGGCTTTGGGTCATATAGTATGTATCACTTGAAATATAGTCTCACAATTAAGCAGATTAAATGGTATTATTGGGATGGGAAAATCTTTCTGCTTTATTATAAAACTAAATCAGAAGAAAGATCCGGCAGAAAGTAATTTAGTTGTTTGGACATGATTTAGAAAGATTGCCTCTAGGCTTAAAAAATCATTTTGTAACCTGTCTCCTCCTCTTCATCTACACTGATTGAAGTGGAATTAACAAGTGTGTCACATTCCTGACCTTATTTCCCTTGTTTTGTATTTATTTAGTATGGTCAGGGCGTGAGTTGGGGTGGGTTGTCTATGTGTGTTTTTCTATGTTGGGATTTTGTGTTCGGCCTGGTATGATTCTCAATCAGAGGCAGCTGTCAATCGTTGTCCCTGATTGAGAATCATACTTAGGCAGCCGGGGTTTCACGTTTGGTTTGTGGGTGTTTGTTCCTGTGTCAGTGTTTCGCCACACGGGACTGTTACGGTATGTTCGTTTGTTGTTTTGTATTGTGTATTGTTTTCGTGTGTATTAAATATCATGGAAACTTACCACTCTGCACATTGGTCCTCCGATCCTTCTCGCCTCTCCTCGTCCAATGAGGAGGACGAAATAGACTGTCGTTACAGAAACACCCACCACCAAAGGACCAAGCAGAGTGGGAAAGGACAGCAGCAGCAGCGGAAAAAGACACAGGACTCATGGACTTGGGAGGATATTCTGGACGGCAAGCGACCCTGGGCTCAGCCAGGGGAATATCGCCGTCCCAAGGCAGAGTTGGAGGCAGCGAAGGCAGAGAGGCGCTGGTATGAGGAGGCAGCGCGGCGACGCGGTTGGAAGCCCGAGATTCAGAAATAGACTGTCGTTACAAAGTGACATCAATAAGGGATCATAGCTTTCAGCTGGATTCACCTGGTCAGTCTATGCCATGGAAAGGGCAGGTATTCCTAATGTTTTGTACACTCAGTGTATCAAGGGAAGGGTATAAAACAATTTCTAGAGTGTTGAAAGTTTCGAAGAGCACAGTGGTCTCCATCATTGGGAAATTGACAAAATATGGAACTACCCAGACTCTGCCCTAGTGTCACGCCTTGACCTTAAGAGATCTTTTTTATTCTCTATTTGATTTGGTCAGGGTGTGATTTTGGGTGGGTATTCTATGTTCTATTATTTGTATTTCTATGTTTTGGCCGGGTAGGGTTCTCAATCAGGGACAGCTGTCTCGTTGTCTCTGATTGAGAAGCATACTTAGAAAACCCTTTTTCCCACCTGTCTTTGTGAGAAGTTGACTTTGTTTGTGGCACATGGCATTAAGCGTCACGGTTGGTTTTGTATTGTTTATTGTTTTGTCGGTGTCATTTCTAATTAAAAAAGAAAATGTACGTTCACCACGCTGCACCTTGGTCCTTGTCTTACAACGGCCGTGACAGGCCAGCATCCCTATGGAACGCTTTCGACACTTTGTAGAGTCCATGCCCCGACGAATTGTGGCTGTTCTGAGGGTAAAAGGAAGTGGTGCAACTCAATATTAGGAAGGTGTTCTTAATGTACATGCAGTACATATGAGTGGTTCTATATCTTCAATAAACGGCATTCTGAATTCTGCTGGCCCTGTAATGTTTCATTTTTCAGAGTAGCCAGACATATGGTGAACGATAGCTATACTTGTATCTGCTCCTACAGTGAGAGCATGACAGGACTCATTGAGTTGTATTTCCTGAGAGCCCTATGTTGGTTCATTGGGATGACTATATGAGTACCAGACTAGGATCTTATTTCCTGCTGAGTTTCTTCTCTTACTGTAGAACTGAGAGGAAACGTTTAACAATCTGATGCAATTTGAACTATTGGTACAGATAAGATAAATAGACTAGTAGCAGTGTGATTTTTGTTAAGCCTTTTCTGTTGAGTAGAAGCACAGAGCCTATTCGCCCACCTAGGTGAGGAGGAAAGGTGTTGAGGGTTACTGTACGCTGCTTCAGGTGCCAGTTTAAATAAGTCCTCCACTGATTTCTCACTTCAAGTCTTGGCTTTGAGCTTCTTCATTCACTTTGGGTGAATTCTATTCAAAATCTTTTTGGCGGTGTTTGGTCTTTTTCTTCAGTTGGGCATAGACAAGGTGTAACGGCTTTCTTCCTGGGATGAAGGAGAGGACCAAAATGCAGCGCAGTTAGTGTTCAGCATGTTTAATATGACGAACTGTGAACACTTACACCAATACAAAACAACAAACGTGAAAACCGAGACAGTCCTATCTGGTGCAGAACACAAACACAGAGACAGGAAACAACCACCCACAATCCCCAACACAAAACAAGCCACCTATATATGATTCTCAATCAGGGACAACGATTGACAGCTGCCTCTGATTGAGAACCATATTAGGCTGGACACAGAAACAGACAAACTAGACACACAACATAGAATTCCCACCCAGCTCACGTCCTGACCAACACTAAACAAGCAAAACACATAAGAACTCTGGTCAGGACGTTACACAAGGCCTATATGTACCATTAAAGACAGAGGCTAGGAAGAGCTATTGACTTTCAGCCTGGCTCTCAGATGGCACTTGGTAATCACTGCTTCATTTCGCAAGACAGGATTTATTCCGTGAGTCACGTTGATGGCTGTGCGTCAAAGAAGAAGAGAAAGAAGGGGAAATGTCCTACAAGGACACCCAGAAACATGAAACATCGTTGCTGTCTTTTTATCACTTTTCTCTTTTTTTGCAGCAAAAAATCTGTTGCAACCTTCCTCTTGACAGTTGAAGTAGGTTTGGTGACCATTGTTTGCTGAGTGTGTTGAAAGTGATTTAATGAGTTTGAGTATGAGAGTTAGTGTGTGTGTATAGAGTATGTATGTAGAGTACGTATGTATACAGTACCAGTCAAAGGTTTGGACACACCTACTCATTCAAGGTATTTTCTTTATTATTCTGCATTGTAGAATAATAGTGAAGACATCAAAACTAGGAAATAACACATATGGAATCATGTAGTAATGAAAAAAGATGACAGCTTTGCATACTCTTGGCATTCTCTCAACCAGCTTCATGAGGAATGCTTTTCTAACAGTCTTGAAGGAGTTCCCACATATGCTGAGCACTTGTTGGCTGCTTTTCCTTCACTCTGCGGTCCAACTCATCCAAAACCATCTCAATTGGGTTGAGGTCAGGTGATTGTGGAGGCCAGGTTATCTGATGCAGCACTCCATCACTCTCCTTCTTGGTCAAATAGCCCATACACAGCCTGGAGGTGTGTTTTGGGTCTTTGTCCTGTTGATAAAGAAATGATAGTCCCACTAAGCGCAAACCAGATGGGATGGTGTATCGCTGCAGAATGCTGTGGTAGCCATGCTGGGTAAGTGTGCCTTGAATTCTAAATAAATCACAGACAGGGTCACCAGCAAAGCACCTCCACACCATCACACCTCCTCCATGCTTCACGGTGGGAACCACACATGGGGAGATAATCCGTTCACCTACTCTGCGTCTCACAAAGACACGGCGGTTGGAACCAAAAATCTCACATTTGGACTCATCAGACCAAAGGAAAGATTTCCGCCAGTCTAATGTCCATTGCTGGTGTTTCTTGGCCCAATCAAGTCTCTTCTTCTTATTGGTGTCCTTTAGTAGTGGTTTCTTTGCAGCAATTCAACCATGAAGGCCTGATTCACACAGTCTCTTCTGAAAAGTTGATGTTGAAATGTATCTGTTACTTGAACCCTGTGAAGCATTTATTTGGGCTGCAATCTGAGGTACAGTTAACTCTAATGACCTTATCCTCTGCAGCAGAGGTAACTCAGGGTCTTTCTTTCCTGTGGTGGTCCTCATGAGAGCCAATTTAATCATAGCGCTTGATGACTTTTACGACTGCACTTGAAGAAACATTCAATTTCTTGACATTTTCCGGATTGACTGACCTTCATGTCTTAAAGTAATGATGGACTGTAATTTCTCTTTGTTAATTTGAGCTGTTCTTGCCATAATATGGACTTGGTCTTATGCCAGATAGGGCTATCTTCTGTATACCACCCCTACCTTGTCACAACACAGCTGATTGGCTCAAATGCATTCAGAAGGAAATAAATTCCGCAAATTAACTTTTAAGAAGGCATACCTGTTAATTGAAATACATTCTAGGTGACTACCTCATTAAGCTGGTTGAGAGAATACCAAGAGTGTGGAAAGCTGTCACCAAAGCAAAGAAGAATTTCAAATATAAAATATATTTTGATGTGTTTAACACTTTTTTGGTTACTACATGATTTATTGTGAGTTATTTCATAGTTTTGATGTCTTCACTATTATTCCACAATGTAGAAAATAGTAAAAATAAAGAAAAACCCTTGAATGAGTAGGTGTGTCCAAACGTTTGACTAGTACTGTATGTGTGTGTGTGTTCAGCCATGTGACTGTCTGTATTAATAACTCTGCTGAGCTGCTACGATACACCCTCACGTTCCTCCACCGCACCTCATACGCTCTGTGTGTGTGTAGTACTATGAAAACAAATCTGATTAATATGACTAACTCACCACACACTCCCAGGCCTTCTGTCGTTAGACTTGATTTGGTGGGCTAATGGTATTTCCACGTTACGTCATGTCTGAAATGGCATGGGACTGTATTTCGCCTGAGTCACCCATGATGATCTCAGAGCTGTGTGTTGTGTTGCCTTCCAGTTGTTGAACATCATCCTAGGGATTACTGTGAAAAGTCCCCTAACTAACCTGCTTAACCACTGCTCATATTTCCAAATGAAATGAAATCAAATGAAATCTATTAAGTGGCAGTTAATGGAGTTAATGGAGCAGGGGAGGCTGTGGCATGGGCCCCAGAGATAGACTGGAGGCCCCTAGATGGGGACAGACAGTCTCCACCCTACTCTGTGGTCTGTGCTCCCACAAGCCCAGAGCCCAGGGCCCGTATCCATAAAGCATCTCGAAGTAGGAGTGCTGATCTAGGATCAGTTTAGCCTTTTAGATCATAATGAATAAGATTATATAAACAGATCCTAGATCGTAATTCCTACTTTGAGATGCTTTGTTGATATGGGCCCAGCTCCTCTCTCTGCCTGTTCCTCTAGAGACAGTGGTTACTGGGTTTCCATCTGATACCACTGGGACCATCACCAAATACCTTGGACTCCTAACCCTAATTAATTTGTAACAGATGAAATTGATCTGTAACAGATTTTTATTTTCATAGAAAGTGTTGTCTCCTATGTCAATTCATTTTTTATTTTTTTCATATAATTCCCTGGAGGAAAGTGCTTTTTAGTTTTCAGGCCAGAATATTTGGAGACTAGGTTCCACAGTCTCCTTTATTGAAAATGTGAGGCCTTCTCCATAGCTACACAACATAAAAAGCAGCCAGGCCTTGGATCAGTCTTAAAGTCTGTGTATAGGCTCAGGAAAAGTCCACAGACTGACATGCTTTCGCTGTTGATAGATGGACGAGAGGAGAGCAGTGAAAACTGAGTTTAAATCACAATCTGTCCTTGAAGGCCAGCCAACCCCTGTTAGTGTGTCCAAGACCCCTGTGACCATGTATCCAAGTGCATCAATGATTTTCATACAACAATTTCAATGTGGATGAAAGTACACCTTTTTTTAAAAGCAGCATTTCTCAGTATCCTTGGAACAGATGAATATCACACAGTTTAAATTGAACAGTGTCCAAGAATAGTATGTGCTGCTTGCCTTATCTGGGTAATTAAAGCTGTAATGCTTGCTGTCACCAGGAAAATAATTGTGGAGCCCATGCAGCACTAGTTTCTGAGATGTGCATCCTCATTGCCAGCCTGCAGAGTGTTCTGCAGTTAGCCCTCCTCTCTCTCCTCCTCTCTCTCCTCCTCTCTCTCCTCCTCTCTCTCCTCCTCTCTCTCCTCCTCTCTCTCCTCCTCTCTCTCCTCCTCTCTCTCCTCCTCTCTCTCCTCCTCTCTCTCCTCCTCTCTCTCCTCCTCTCTCTCCTCCTCTCTCTCCTCCTCTCTCTCCTCCTCTCTCTCCTCCTCTCTCTCCTCCTCTCTCTCCTCCTCTCTCTCCTCCTCTCTCCTCCTCTCTCTCCTCCTCTCTCTCCTCCTCTCTCTCCTCCTCTCTCTCCCCTCTCCCTCAGCTTTCTGCTAAATGAATTCTCCGTGCACAGAAGAATTGTTCTCATCTGTTTTTCCTCTCCTTTTGATGAAACGTAATGGGTTTCCAGGAAATGAAGTGATGCAGTCGTTTAGTGACAATGCAAAGTGTTCAGAGCATTTTGTTGCCTAGGGTTTTGTGCACAAGAGGGGCCATGACAGCTCCAAGATGTATTCTCCCTGCCTTTTGTGCAGCGGGGGGAAAAATCAATCTTTCTCAGTGCCTCGGTAGTGTCTTTTTCTCCTTTTTGTTTTTAATTGTTCCTTAAGGCTTATCATGGAGAACCAAATCTCACATGGCGCTAGCATCCCGAGCGTGTTTAACTGGTGCAGGTGTCGGTGTGCTCGCATTCTGTCCCGCGAGGGCCCCTCCCCCGACACAGGCTGTGATTGCGGCCAGGTGCTGCTCAGGTGTTCACCCGGGTACGTCTGCATTGTGGGTCACAGGTGCTGCCTAGGCTGCTCCTTCTCCTCTCCTCCGTCTGTCACTCACTCGCTCCTGCTTGCACCCCCCTTCTCTCTGATTGCGTCCCCCTCTCTCTCTGTCTCTCTCTCTTCTCTTTCTCCTGGTTACGCTCAAATTTGCCCACCCTCTGCAGCCTCCGCGGTAGAGGAGGAGGGGACACTGGTATGCCTTTGGAGTGTGGAGACGCACACACACACACACACACACACACACACACACACACACACACACACACACACACACACACACACACACACACACACACACACACACACACACACACACACACACACAGATGGTGAGCTGTACTCACAGGTGTGAATCACAGTAGATCATTAAGGACTGTGAGTGATTGTGGTGGTTGGTCCTTTAACCATACTCACTGTTAGCTCAACTGAACTAGAGATGGAATAGATTATATTATCCCTTTGTCTACTCCACTGGGTCCACATGATGAGAGAAGACTGGTTTGTATTGAATCCACTCTTGTGTGAAGGCACAAGGCCTTTTCTGCAACCATTTCAAACATATGTATTGCTACTTGTGATTTGTTTACTGGGTACTAAACAATAGGTGAATAAATTTGTTTTTGTATTGTTTTTCTGGGCATCTTTGAGTGTGTCTGGTGTTATTCTATGTGTCAGGCCAGCAGAGGAGGATAAAGAAAGAGGGAGGGGAGAGGAGGTGTGGTGCGCTGTAGTCTAGTGGATGTAGCCGGTCATTATGCAGAGCTGCAGGGTGCGCTTATCTGTTACTGTGCTCAGTGGAGCGTGAAGAGCTGAAGACGAGCTGAAAGGGCACAAATCCCTCTCCTCCATCCCGCCCCCCCCCACCGCCCCTCCCCTCCCCACCCCACTCACCCCCACCCGGTCCCTGTTCTGCCCTCCTCAGGCCCTGGCCCCAATGCTGTGGCCCTGGCCCCAGTGTGGTGTTGCCCAGCCCAGCTGCAGAGGGGAGTACCTGTCCAAGAAGGAGGGCCAGGGGAGAGGTGAGGTGATGTAACAGGTCGCTGAGGGGCAGCTACAGCAGCGGAGGGGTGATGACAGTAATTACAGGTCCAGCCAATCAGTACAGGAACATCTGGAAATATCATCCTCTTCCACTGCATGTAATATTGTATCATATTGTACATGATAGTCACCTCACCTCCTGATTCTGACAGCACAGCATACTGTACATCATCGTGAAATATTTCTGGTGTTGGTTTGACTGTGGATTATAAGCGTTCAGTAAAACCAGCTCTTCTTTTCATTCCCGTTTCATTAAATATATGGGCGTTTGATTGTTCAGTAATTCACATCCTGTCTTTTCCACGACTCCTCTACCTTGTGTCTGCTGTTTCCCTTGGTGACAAAGCCAACCCACTCCTGTAAAGCCCACCTAAAGTCAGGCAAGCCTATTCCCATAGAAATCTCTGTAATGCTAAATGACACATCAAAAAGCGTAGCTCGGTGCGTTGCTCAAATGTGAGATACCGAATCTACAGCAAGGAAGGATTTTCAGAATAGTGGAGGCAGTGTCTTACTAGGGGTTGACGACTGAATCATGAGCTGCCAGCATTTAGCCCAATCCCTTTATACACACATCTAAAGAATCTGCCTACAATCACTATTGGAAAGCATCCATACTTTTAGCAGAGACTAGGCATTTTCTCTCTCTCTCTGTCTCTCTCTTTTTCTCTCTCTCTCTCTCTCTCTCTCTCTCTCTCTCTCTCTCTCTCTCTCTTCTCGACCACTTCCTTTACCCTCCCTTCTCCCTCCCTTAGCCCCCTTTGTTTGCTCCCCCCCCCCCCACACCCCTCTTTATCCCTCATATTCTCTCTTTCTCTCTTCTGTAGATTTACTCTCCCCTTACGCTAGCAGGCAGCTGATGCCAATAAAAATGTTAGTGATTGTTAAATGAAAACACAAAGTTGAAGGGCAATGATTCATTAGGAAGGAATGCTGCCAGTGGAACAGCTCAAGTCTCCTGTCTCTACTACTGCACTGAATCTCCATCACAGACACACTCTTGGCTACTGTACCTCCATATATCTGTAGGAATGTGTCCGTCCGTCCGCTGGTCTCTGGCATTGTGCTCTATCTTGTTCCCTGAGGGAGAGTCTTGCCATGCTCCATGTCCAGCCAGGTCAGTAGCAGAGTTGTAATGCTGAAGTACTGCACTGAGCTCTCTGTGACTCTGTGTTGCGTGAGTTGAGGTAGTCTGAGGTTTCACATGTCCTTTGATTCAGAGAAAGGGCAAGGCTAGGCAGTTTTACACAAACCATCAACAATGGCTTTTTTAGGTACAGCTTGGGATGACTCGCTATTCAGGGAGACCAGCATTGAGAACTTTTTACTGAGGTGATCCTCATTAAAGGGCCAATCCGGAGGTGCTACATACATTATATCCAAAATATTTACTCCAATGTTTGCAAACAAAGTTAATGTAAACAAAAACTGTATTGCTTTAAAACATGGTTAAAACTATCATTTTGATCTCATGGCTAGTCAGTCCTTGCCTCCATAGCTCTGTCTATGAATGTGAGAGTGGTTATATTTTTCAAGCCTCAGCTTGAACCATAACAAGTGGTGATGTGGCCATTGTTTGAACTCCGGATTGGCCCTTTAAAGTGTGATGAGATGCTATATTTCTACATGAGATACAGTGTGATGAGATGCTATATTTCTACATGAGATACAGTGTGATGAGATGCTATATTTCTACATGAGATACAGTGCTATAAAAAAGTATTTGCAGCTTTCTAATGTTCTTGTAACGGTTGTTCTCCTCCTCTTCGTCCGAAGAGGAGGAGTAGGGATTGGACCAAAGCGCAGCGTTGTTATATGACATACTGAAGTTTATTAAAGTAAGACGAAACACGAAACACTTTAACAGACTACAAAACAAATAAACGATGTAGACAGACCTGACTTGAGAACTTACAAACTACGAAGAACGCACGAACAGGAACAGACTACATATACGAAACGACAAACGAAACAGTCCCGTGTGGTAGACATACAGACACGGAAGACAACCACCCACAACAAACAATGTGAAACAACCTACCTATA
The DNA here is from genome assembly GCF_029448725.1 of Salvelinus fontinalis. Lineage (NCBI taxonomy): Eukaryota > Metazoa > Chordata > Actinopteri > Salmoniformes > Salmonidae > Salvelinus > Salvelinus fontinalis. The sequence goes on from NC_074699.1 coordinate 21,276,077, forward strand.
TATGGTTCTCAATCAGAGGAAAACGTAAACCACCTGCCTCTGATTGAGAGCCATACAAGGTCAATTAACACTGACACTTAACATAGAACAAACAACACAGACTGCCCACCCAGTTCACGTCCTGACCCACTAAACACAACTATACAAAAGGAAAACAAGGTCAGGAACGTGACAGTTCTCAACTTTTGCATATTTTTGATACTGAATATTATCAGATCTTCAACCAAAACCTAATATTAGATAAAGGGAACCTGAGTGAACAAATAATACAGCAATTACATACTTATTTCATTTCTTTCATAAACAAAGTAATGCAACACCCAATGCCCCTGTGTGAAAAATGAATGGCCCCTTACAGTCAATAACTGGTTGCGCCAACTTTAGCTGCAATGACTCCAACCAAACGCTTCCTGTAGTTGTTGATCAGTCTCTCACGTCGCTGTGGAGGAATTTTGGCCCCCTCTTCCATGCAGAACTGCTGTAACTCAGCAACGTTTGTGCGCTTTCAAGCATGAACTGCTCATTTCAAGTCCTGCCACAACATCTCAATTGGGACTAACTTGAAATGTGTTGCTTTTTAGCCATTTTCATATACTGTAGACTTGATTTTGTGTTTTGGATCATTGTCTTGCTGCATGACCCAGCTGCGCTTCAGTTTCAGCTCACAGATGGATGGCCTGACATTCTCCTGTAGAATTCTCTAATATAGACCAGAATTCATGGTTCCTCCTATTAAAGCAAGTCGTCCAGGTCCTATATTAGGTTTTGGTTGAAGATCTGATAACATTCAGTATAAAAAAATTGAGAAAATCAGAAAGGGGGCAAATACTTTTTCACGGCACTGTATTGTTGTCACTGTCCTTCTGAGTTTGCAGATGGATGCGCTGGCTGCGCTACAGTTGTTTCTTCAAGGAGTCTAGCAGGAATAATTGGCCTTGTCCCATAACCCAGACTGACAGTGTGACCACACACCATTCATAAACATCTGTGTTTAAGGCCTTGTTGGGATGAGTCAACCCAATTCAATTCATAGGACTTTATGAAATACAAGTCATGTTTAGAGTGCTGGGGCCAGTTGTGTGTCTGTGCCCTGTACTCCTACAGAGCCATGCAGGTGCACTACTCCGGCCCTCACACACTCCAGTCCACACACATACCACACACTCCACACACACCTGGCCCAGGGACCTCAGGTGGCAGCCTCCCCTAAAAATATCCTCCCCCATGGATCCGATTCATGCAGAGAAATGAATGTAGCAATTGAATCAATGTAATCGTGTTAGTTTTCAGACGTGCTCGTCCCAGGAGCAGGGCAGCACAATCCCCTCTCCTCCCAGGATACGTAGGGAATCCACAGTGTCATTACCCTGCCTGTGTAATATAATCCAACCTGCAGGGTTTGGCAAAGAGCACACACACACACACACACACACACACACACACACACACACACACACACACACACACACACACACACACACACACACACACACACACACACACACACACACACACACATACACACATACACACACACACACACACACGCACACATACACTTCCACTGAGCACACACCAACCCCCCCCCCCCCCCCCACACACTTCGTCCCTGTTCATCCATATTAAATCTTTCATTACACATATATTATTTTACTCATTGCTTCCCGTCCTAGCTCGGGGCGCTGTGGCTTAATGAGATATTAATCCTGTGTTTCAGCTGTAACATTTATATTTACCTGTGAACAGATCTGGTTCCATTCTCTTTGTCATTGTGTACTCACCTTTGTTATGTTTCATTAACTGTACATGATAGGTTGTCTTCTATATAAGTGATCATCCACCTACATGAGCTCTAACCTTGCATCTATCTGTTCTCTCTGTAGGTTTCATTTAGCCACAGAAACAGGGGAACTGGAGCAAACACTAAGTGCATGCTAAAACACTAAAAAGCATGAAATAGCGTAAACTCTGCCACACCTGACCT